>NC_138034.1:52852269-53188780 GCF_964106645.2 Podarcis pityusensis
TTTTAATAAAACACCACCACCAAAATAAAAACAGCATCAATGCAATGTACTGTAGCAATGGCCCATAGTTTGGCTAGATTAAATAAACAACACCAACAAAAAAGGATTAAGGCACACATCTGCTGTGGTGAGTTGAGCCCAGTGCTACCAAGGTGGCAGAGTACTTACATAGACCCAACTTCAATGCCGCTTAAAAAAAAAAATTATGCACAGCTTTTCACAGGGGAGAGGGGATTTGTTTTATCTAAAGCCTTTGGAGAAGCAGAACATCTCCATTTGGACTCTGACTGGCATTGCAAAATGCATACTCGTCTACTGGAGAAACTGTACCTGAATTCAGAAGCTGGCTGGGAAGGGTCTGCTGTGGGATCCAGGAGAAAGCGCTGTTGTGTGATCATTGAGTTTGGAAGAACATTCAGCACAGGGTAGCCCATCTGCTTGGTCCAGGTGTCCATCACTTCTTGGACAGGATAACCACTGACCTAAGAATAACAGTGGATGATCATGCTGAGAACGCCAAAAGGAGACTGAAGAAGGATATTACTCTTCTGCTCAGGAGGTGAGAACCTACAGTTTTCTCTTCTAAATGCTGGCTTTGGAAAACGCATGGGCATAGCTGGTCTAAATAACAGTATTTATTGATTGTAAACAACAAGGAAAGGCCAGCCAGTCATTATACACTGTTTGCATAGATGGCAACATTTTGGAGTTCCTGCAGAGGTGAATGCTCAAGATATCACAAGCCACCTTAGGTGACAGCATTCAATATCTTTCATATTTCCCTTCCATGAAAGTTGTGGGGGGAAGTATAGCAAATTCAATATGAAGATGTTTGCTGTGATTAGTATAACGAAAGGAAGGAGAGGGATTTGGACATTGCCAGAGACAAGGTGCCTGGAAGAAATCTCCTCCCCCCCCCCCAGATATAAGCTCTGGCTCTGTAGGCAACAACCTCACCCACCCACGTTTGCCACATTGATGGGATAAAGTGCCATGGCTACTTGTCTGCATGCACTGTGGCTACGAAAGCCACAGGGAATCTGCCTGAGATGCTGTCTGACAGCTTCATTCTAAACACATGCACACATGATTAATGGTCCTAAAGAAAAAATGGGTTTCAAAGGATCTGAGAATCCAACTGGGGTTGATAAGAAGAGCGTATCCTTTTGGCCGAGTCTTGCTTAGCACTTTTAGTCAAACTGCTTCTATTCCTCCCCCAAAAGATAGAAGAATAAAAGAATCTCAAGATTGCCACCAGACATCCATTCCTAGTGATCTGTGCTTCTAGATTCATTCATGTTCTCTTTTCTCCTCTCCATAATTTTGCAATCAGGACAGCAAGGACTGCACTGATAAAAGGCAATAGGCCAGAGGGGAGCAGTCTTCAGGCTCATTAGAACCAATTCACTGGAACCACTAGAGATTCAAGATCTACCAGCCAGAACTAGGAGCAAAAAATATATGCGTCTTCACATGTTCCATTCAACAAATTTACAACTCTGTACACAAAGAGTTGAGCACAGTAACATCCAACAAGCGTACAGTCAATGCATCTGTGTATACAACAGCTGAGCTGCACAAAGCTGTACACTCTTTCAAAAAACACTTGTGTAATGTGTGAACAAGCCTATGGTCAGAATTAAAGAACAAGGTGCCTCTGAGCACATTCTGAACCCTGGAATTTGTTCTCGGAACCAGAGCTGAGCTGGTACTTTCATAAAAGTACACTCCTGGTTAACCCAAGCTTTCTTTACTTCAGCAGTCTTATTTAAGAGGTGTAAGGTACTTGATGTTGCTCTTGCAGGAGAATCTCACTTAGTGGGGTGGAGCTGCAGCATAAGCCTCCTGACAGTGAGGCAGTGCCACTTACTAGGAGGGACAAGGTGGCAGGTGCACCAGCTGAGCCAATCCTGCAGGTTGTCTGTGCAGCTCTGACCTTGCCACCTCCTCGTCCTTCCCACTAGGAGATACTGCTGCAAGAGGCCTATTGCTGCAGTTCCAGGTGAGCCACTTCCTTGTTTAAAAATAGCAGGGCAGGTTATGGATGAAGAATGCTGAACAGATATGCCCAATACGTTGAAGTTCTTTTGCAGTTTATTTTCATTATGGCTTTCTTCTTATCCACCTGCCTTGAAGCATTTTCTTACTGAGAAATGCTGTCGCACTTAGTGGGAGTTTGTGTGAGCCAGAAGCAATGCATTCAAAATGTATGGAGAGAAGTTGTTTTTAAGATTAGATTTCCTAGCCGAGCAGAAAGATTGGGGAAGTGGGACTAGGAGGCTGCCCCTAATAAAATAATACAAACATTTGTACTGATTCATAGTCATACATACACATACCTCACCCAGTGCTTTCCAGAAGTCACTTGTTTTTGCATTTTTGAATTCATGGTCTTTTAAATATTTCTGTTGGAGAAAATGGAAACAGATACTCAATATTAGTATGACCACCCACCTCAACAGCTTTAATGGTCTGATTTTAGTGTCAGGAGTTGAGCCAACACTCGAGTAGGACGCTGGCAGAGACACATGCCCGACTGGCATGTTCTCTCCCTCCTGGTCGATCGTTCGAGAGCTTCATAAGCTTTCTTCAGCCCGAACATCACAGCGACCAATGCCAACTGACACTGGCACACTTAGGGATCCGCAGAGTTTGCGCATCATGCGTGTGACAGACCCCAGCAACTCAGCATTTTGGCTAATCTACTTTATTTACATATAAACACACACGGACCTCTGCAACATGGCTCCCTCTCTCTCTAGCATCAGACAGCCAAGAGAAAAAGAACAAAGCACAATAGTCCCACTTCGCAGAACACAGTAACACAAACATCCTGTCTCCGTCACTTCCCACTTTGTGGAGTCAAAACCTATACTGTCATGTGATAGACAAAAATCCCATGACTGCAATCATAGATCAGGAATTCTAACAGTTAGAAGTTCTGCAACATGCAGTTGCCACCCTCCTGACTCTGTGGATCAGCAACTGCAACTTTGCAGTCTGCACTGGCTTCCTGTTGTTTCACGGGCATGATTCAAAAATCTGAGGGTGGCTTTGAATAACGTAACAGATGTGCCTCTTAATCTCCTTCCTTCTTGCCTATTCCAGCCATGAACCAACCTCATGCGGAGACCTTCTGAGCAGTGCGGCATCATGTCTTTGGCCAGAGTGCGAGTGTCACTGTTGGTATATCTCACTTACGTGCTGCTGCAGTCAGTTTAAAACCTGCATGCAAGCAACAGGCAAGTTTCCAAAGCACAGAGAAGGCTAAAGGAAATAACAGTGCTCTGGCCAAGATTCTCAAGGAAATTCAGGTTCCCACTGAACACTATAGGAAATACTCCTGGGGAAGGTTGCAGTATTTTAATTTAGAGGAAGTTGGGATGCGGGTGACACTGTGGGTTAAACCACAGAGCCTAGGACTTGCTGATCAGAAGGTCGGTGGTTCAAATCCTGGCGATGGGGTGAGCTCCCGTTGCTCAGTCCCAGCTCCTGCCAACCTAGCAGTTTGAAAGCACATCAAAGTGCAAGTAGATAAATAGGTACCACTCTAGCGGGAAGATAAACGGCATTTCCGTGCACTGCTCTGGTTCACCAGAAGCAGCTTAGTCATGCTGGCCACATGACCCTGAAGCTGTACGCCGGCTCCCTCGGCCAATAAAGCGAGATGAGACCCGCAACCCCAGAGTCGGTCACGACTGGACCTAATGGTCAGGGGTCCCTTTACCTTTTACCTAATTTAGAGGAAAGGCATGGGAGGGCTTAGCCACATGTCCTCTTGTCCTTCTGATTCCTCCCAGGGAAAACTGTTTTATTCTTATTCTTATTAAAATTTGTACACTGCCCTTCATCTGCAGATCTCAGGGCAGTTCACAATATAAAAATGAAACATAAAAGCACAAAATACACGATAAAAGCAAAAGCAAAAACAAAACACAAACCAATAAACCCTGCTACTTTTAGTGCTCAATTGGAGAAAATGACAATTTGGGTTTTCCCCGGATTGCCATTTGTTCCAATCTATTGCTAAAGAGCAGTTTTTCCCTTGGTAAGGAGAGGGGCAAGGGGAAAACTGCTCAGACCCGTGCTTTCTAGGCACAGCAGAAGTGTGAACCAATCCTTGACATGCAAGAAGTGTATACAATTCTGCAAGGCATGAAGAAAGTGGATAGAGAATGCTTTTCTCTCCTCTCCTAACATTAGAAGTCATGGGCACCCAATGATGCTGGAGGATTGTTGGAGGGTACAGGACAGGCAAAGGAAAGTGCTTCTTCACCGAGCGCAAAGTTAAACCATTTGCTCCCATTGGAGGCATTCGTGGCCAAAAACATGGATGACTTTAAAAGAGGATAAGACAAATTCATGGGGGAGAATGCTATCAGTGGCCCTTTGCCTATGCTCTGCCTACATGGTCAGAGGCAGCATGTGTCTTGGTACCAGCTGCCGGGAATGGCAGGAGGACTATTGCACGCAGGTTCTACTTGAGGGGAGAACAGGATGCTGTCCTAGATGGGCCACTGGCCTGAAAAATCAAGTTCTTCCTCACATAACATTGAACTGCACAGATGCTTCCTAAACATATTCAGTCAGAAGTAAATTCCATTGAACAAACTGCTGCTTACACAGCTGCTACAGGAGATGGACTCTGAGCAACATCTCAAAAAGGGTGTTTCTAGGACTAAAGTGAAACTGTGAAGCTCCCTTCTTATTTTTGCTTTTGGATGCTGCATGTTGTTCTATTTATGGTATTGAAATATGGCTTGTTGTTTTTTGGTATGTTATAATATTTTTGTTTTGCTATGTTATTGTGAAAATGTCGCTGTGTTATTGTTTTGCTATGTTATTGGGATTTTCTTGTGTAATGTTTGAAATACATATCTTTGTTGTAAGTCGCTTTGGGCATTATTCTTTGGTGGAAAAGTGGCATTCAAATAAAATGAGTGATTGTGTGTGCCAAGCTGAAGAACTTGTGGCCCTCCAAATGTTGGACCACAACACCCCTCAACCTCAGCTGCCACAGACCCTGGTTAAGTATGATAGGATCAGGGACAGACTTTGGTAATATGGCACCCTGAATGAGGACAAAATGTTGTGCGTTCCATAAATATCTCTTATTTTCATGCCCTCCTCCCTCTCGCTTTCTATTCTGTGCATGCTCTCAAGTGCAGTACAGGATATTTTGTACTCCCTTGGCTCAGTGCCTTGTGAGGAGGAACTGCCTGCACCGCCCTAAATCTGGTGCTGACCGGAGTTGTGGTCCTCCAACATCTGGAGAGCTGTAGGTTCCCCAGCCTTGATGTGCAAGATCCAGGTGTAGGATGCTGAGCTTCTAAGATCACTGGGTGTAAGATGCTGGTCGCCCAAGAATTTCATCTGTGACCAGAATGATTATACAGAAAAGTTGTACAAGATGAATGAAAGGGATCTGAGATTTTTTTGAGGGTTATTTTTTAAATCTGTCCTTGATTAAACAGTTACAAATGTAATTCTCATTGACCTTAATTATTCCCCCCAATTAAATCTATTTATGTAAGAGAGCAGATTGTTCTCATTATACCCTGGTTGAGCTCATATTCCCATTATTCGAGAACGCATCTTAAAATAACACTCATCCATTTACCAAGACAGGAATTTATAATCCAGGTACACCATGTGGGCCTCAGTAAACAAAAAAGAACACAGCCAGAGCGCTCTCTCTCTCGCTCTCTCTCTAAGCTCTTTAGTGCTAATGCACTGCCTAGTAAATGTGTCAGGCTGGAAAATGCTGACTCCCAATGTCACTGCTGGATAAAAAATAGATCTGTCCTTTGGAAAGCGTTGAAACTTGCTTTCAGGGACCAAAGAATGGATCCTGCAGACATGCAAGATTGGAGCGTGGAGAGAAGTTTATTTTTCACTCTAGACTGTATTGTCAGGGAACACAGCTGTGTTTCTGCTGAATTGTCTTTTTAAATCACCCCCCTCCCCTGTGCTTTGGTTTTTAATTGAGATGGGTGGGTTTCCCCCCCTCCTCTTCTAAATCTTATACCTGAGGTCAGGTTTAAAGTGATATATCGCATTTTTCGCTCTATAGGACGCACCGGACCATAGGACGCACCTTGTTTTAGAGAGGGAGAACAAGAAAAAAAATTCTCCCCCTCTCTGCTCGGCGCCCCTTCAGCGAAGCGGCAGGAGAAACGGAGCCCCTTCCATTTCTCCTCCCGCTTGGCTGAAGGGGCGCTGTGCAGCTCTCCCTCTCTGCTGAAGCCAGGAGAGTTTTGCTCTCCTGGCTTCAGTGAAAGGGACCTGAAGCCTGCGGAGTGCAGCGGGAACTCGCGCTGCGCTCCGCAGGCTTCAGGCGGCTATCCCTGAAGCCTGGAGAGTGAGAGGGGTCAGTGCACACCGACCCCTTTCACTCTCCATGCTTCAGCGAAAGCAATACGAAGCCTCCGGAGCGCAGAGGGAGCGCTCCCTCTGCGCTTCGGAGGCTTCGCGTTGCTATTGCTGAAGCCAAGGAGCCTGCATTCACTCTATAGGACGCACACACATTTCCCCTTAATTTTTGGAAGGGAAAAGGTGCGTCCTATAGAGCGAAAAATACGGTAGTTGATAAGGAGAATGTGTGGGAACCACTTTGTTGGATGGTACATTTTTGGTGGCTATAGTTACATGCCCAGATTGCTATTATCACAGGGTGCTTGTAACCACATGGTTCAATAGCTGATCATATTTGCCAAGAGGCAAAGGAAATCTTGTCATGTCTTTGCTTCTTCAGGTTAATGATCAAGTGTAGGTGCTTTTGATGATGATGATGATGATGATGATGATGATAAAATAATCAGATTCTTACCACTTGGCAGGATGACATAGCTGGCAAATATGTCAAGTGGTTGCAGGAATGCCATGGTAAGTCACCACTCATTGAACACCTAGCCTACTTCTGGGCTTCTCGTTGTCATGAGTTTGGCCACTGTGGGAGCAGAATACTGGACTAGATGTGTCTGATCCAGCAGGGCTTATCTCATACTCCTTATGTGTTATACAAGCTCATATGCTTGGATAATAGCTATTTGTGGACCGAGCTACCTAAATGCATGCCTGGTTGGCATTGCTTCTTGCATCACTCCCAGGAATCTGTATGAAAGCTTCTGCCCATGTAGTTGGTTGGCTTTTCTGCCACGGAAGGTTAACTGCATGGGAGGAGGCTTTTAGAGATTTCTGAGAATGATGTGGCAGTAACAGTGATGGTGTATTAGTGGCGGGGGAGAGGTAGAGAAATGCTGCCTTTCATATTTTGGTTTTGTGATTGTCTGAAGAGGGCTTCTTCTGAAACTCTCTGGTATATTTATTTATTTCATAAAATTTATACACTGCTTGATTGCAACCCCCCAAAAAAGCCCCAAAACCCTCAAAGCAGTTTACAAAATAAAATAAAATAATTGGCACAAGCAGTTAAAAAGAACTATTTAAAACTTTCAAAGAAATCAGAAATAAACTAAAAGCATATTAAAACACTCATCAGCATTCTACATATTTGGGTAGGCTTATCTAAAGAAAAGCATTTTAGTAGGTGCCAAAGAGAGAACAGTGAAGGCACCTGCCTGGTGTCAATAGGAAGGGAGTTCCAAAACACGTGTGTGTGTGTGTGTGTGTGTGTGTGTGTGTGTGTAGCAGCAATAGCAGCAGCAGCAGCAGCACTGGATCTCTCTACCGCGACTACCACCTCAGTTAATATGGATGACTTTGACTGGAAAAGTCATCCATTTCTCTACATTAGAATTGCTATTTGACAGATAGGTTACAACCGTTACATCGTGTATAAAACATCATCCATTTCTTCCTGGTACCTTCCTGACTTAGCTGTAGTGGGACAGTAGATGGCACTGTTTGTCTCACTCTCAACTACAGTACTTCTGTACTTTCAGCGTATACATACGACACAAGCTTACATTATGGCAGACTGTGAATTATAAGTGCAAATGGATTGCAACCTTGGTATGGGAGGCTACATTCACTGCAACGCTGACCTTTCTCTATTAGCATAAGAACCGTGATGACAGAATGCAATATCCTAAATATCTTTATCACTTTGGTCTCAGTTCTGGCAGTGGGCACTAGATGCATCTGTGATGTAACAGTGAGCAATGATCCAATATAATGCTATGGTAAATAATTTCATTTACGCACTAGTGCAGCCAGTGCCTGTGGTTCTACCACAGATGTGGGGAACATCTGGCCCTCCAGATTTTGCTCAACTCCAACTCCCATCACCCTTAGCAAGCATGGCCAATAGACAGGGATGATGGGAGCCACTGGTCGGCAACTCCTGACATCCAAAGCTTCCCCACACCAGTCCTACAGTATCTTTTAAAGGCAGCAAGGCATACATTTTTCTTAGGCAAAAAATGGAAGTTGGGACTCAAACCAGAGTCCTGACAAAGATAGCAAACAGGGCTTTTTATCAGCTGGAACTTGCCGGAACTCAGTTCTGGCACCTCTCAGGTGGGTGCCATTGCCATTACAAGAGAACAAGGGAGACAATCATGGTGAGTTCTGGCACCTCTTTTTCTAGAAAAATAGCACTGGTAGCAAGCATCTCTGTTGTTAAAAGAAGCATACACAAATGGCCTATAATGACTAGGAAATGACTGGAGACCCCTCTAGGAAAGGGATGGCTAACCTTTTTCAAGCCAAAGGCTGCACTACCCTTTGAACTCTCTGCAGGGTCACATGTCAAAAGGGGCATTGCAGTTTCCAGACCCTCAGGGCTGACCTTAAGTCTCCAGGTTTGCCTGACCCCCCCCCCCCAGGTGGTGGTGGGGCTTGAAGTTTCAGGTGGGTGAGAGAACCTTAAAAAAGGTTATATGGGCATGTCCATATAAGCCCTGCCATGGGACAGTAAAACATCTGGAGAAGGAGGAGGGGACAGAGGGTGAAGAAAGGGTTGTGAGTGGAGGGTAGTCATCTCCCTAGCCTTTGGTCCCCTGGGAAACTCAACAAACCTGTTCTACCTGGCACTAGGTGTGGAGAGTAAAGCTGAATGGGACACAGCTATGGACAGCCTGAGGAAGTACCACCCACCTTGGGCCTGCCCATAAAAAGCAAGTCTAGAGTGAGAGACTAGGGTGATGCCTGCTGCTTCTGGGAACGCTCCTTGTGAAGCTTTTGTGGGTGAGCTGAGAGTTTGTTTGGACCCTAGGTGAGAACCCGGAGGCTGAGGGGGAAGGGTGTATCAGAAGGAAATGAATTGATATTGATTTATATATATTAGTAACAGAGAAGCTGATAGACAGACATAGTTGTGGGGAAGGGTCTTATGTACATGTCTATACACTCAAATTGGTGCTGTTTGGAGATGTCATGACAGAGAAGATGCTCAGAGGAGACCAAGACCTGTTTTGTGAACCAAAATGGATTGTGCCATCTGGCTTTAGAGGGAAGTAAGTGAAATAATTCTCTAAAGTTCTGACCAAAATTCCCTACAATGACCCACACCACAATCCTAAACAACTTTACTCAGAAGTAAGGCCCATTGTTTTCAGTGGGGACCTATTCTCTCAAGGAAGTGTACATAGGATTGCACACTAATTACTAAGCATTTCCCTATTTTCCTGTTCTACACCAATCTGAGTAGATCATACCTGACATCCAGCTTGGAATTTTTCTGGTGAGATCCAGTCTTCCAGCATTCTGAGAATCGATGCTCCCTAAAAAAGCAGAGATTGGGATTATCAGCAATTATCAGTTGATACTATACCAGTTTCAATCAAGCCATGTTCTTGAAACTTGAAGAAGTCTGACTGACTGAGCAAAATACATGGATAAAAGATTGACCCCCTTATTTATGCATAGCCCAGCAACATATCATTCATATTTTTTAATGCCTTACATTTATGAATTGCTCTCCTTAGCCCATAGCCTTCCTCCTTACTGTGTGAGAGTCAACACAACCCAGAATGAATCAACAACCACAGAGCACAAGAAGTAGGCACAAATTACCTGGTTTCAGCCATAAGCAATTCATAGTGGTTTGTCTGCATCTTACCTTAAATGCCTCCTGTGTTAAGGCAGATGGCTTGGTAGCAAAGGAAGCCCTACCCTCCTGCCTCAAATAGCTCTGCCTGCGACTTTGTTTGTTTTCTGTGGATTTAAGAGATCCTGCCTGCAGATGCTTTTCAAAATGTTTGGCCACTTCTGACAACACTAACAAAAGCCAAAGTTCTCAGAAATTCTAGTCTGGAGAAGATTCTAGCCCCATACAACATTACATACCTACTTATACAAGGAAGCAGGGTAAGCACTTAAGTTTGCATGTGAGGTTGTTGTTGTTTTAAAAAAAGATTCCTAGTGAAGACATTCTCTAGCAAACATGAGCCAGGTTCACATGGTGTGCTGACCTTCTGCATTTGTGTTCAAGCAAGTCCCAGTTCACATAACCCTTTGGCTTATGGTCATTTGCTTGCTCTCCCCACCCTTGCTTGTGGCAATCTGATTGGGAAAAAGAGCTCTATGTTGGGATGGACGGATCTGTCAGTTTCAGTTACTCTCAGTTTCTCTCTCAGTTATAAGTTCAGTTTTCCACATTTCCACATCAGTTTGCATTTTTTTAAAAAAAACAACAACACACACACAAATTCATTAGTGCAAATTTCTCCTAACATATACATTTGTGTATGATATTTTTCCCGAATGTACACATTTTCTACCACAATGCAGAATTCCAGGTCTGTTAATGCAGCTGTAACTCCAAATTTCCCTGCTCTGGACCATCTGGATATTAAAAGAAACCACCTTTTCCACTTGTCCCAGTATCTTCTGCATTGAAGCCAAAGCACATTGTCAGAAGATGCTATAAAACCAACTTCTTTCAAGCTTCATCTCCTGACCTCTCCTAAAGAGCCACATATCAACTCAAACACTATTGACTTTGTGTCTGCCTTTTTGACATTGTATCAAAGAGAAGACAAGTTTTTCCTTACTTTGCTGTAGGATATGCCATCAAACACAGAGGTTATTTCATCAGGAGAAGACACATTCACTACAATAGCATGGGAGGAGATCAAAGAGTCCTCCTTCAGAACAGGGAACAGATCCTCAATCAAAATTTGGTCCATCTGTAAAGAAAAATGAAGGAAAAATGGAGCAAAATACACTGAATAAGATTACAAGAAATGATTGTGCCTCTCTGTTTAATATTTCTACTGGTTTGTCATCATGCTGCGATGACAATCTGAACCTTGAGGGGTGAAGGAGGCACACAGATTGAGCCAAGACCTGGAAAGTGGCTCTTGTAGGACTCTACCTCAGAGTCTGAATGGATAATCTTGGGAAGAGGAGGACAGGAAGGGGAGGTGCCTCCATAACCCCCTGGGGAGTTCTCCTCCCTCCCTTTCTTTCTCTCTGGCACTGAGGGAAGCTTTTTCTGACCAGAGTGGGGGGAAATAGGGAGGGTTAGGAAGAGATATGTTGTTTTCCTTCTGCTGGAAAACTGTAGATTGGAGAGAGGATGTTCTGTAGGCTAGGGGAAAGTTTGTGGCCCTTTGTGAGGAAGAAAGAACACATAGTGGTCTTGGGGGAGGAAACATGAAAAAGACATGGTCATAGTGGGTGGTTTGGTAGCACTCCATGGCTTTAAAAACAAAACATGCTTTATTCTACACTATACCTGTGACTTGTTTTGAGTTTTTGATAAAACATTTTTTCCCATGTTATCGGTCCAAAAAAATCTACATAAATCAGTAATAGTAATGCCTCTGCTCCACACCACAATATAAGCACGTAATATAATGTAATGTAAGAATGTTAATATTTACCATTTGCCAATCTCCTTCTGTAGCATTGACCCCCAGAAATTCAAAGAAGCTCGCAAATCCTTCATTCAGCCACAAGTCTTCCCACCAGTCCATGGTCACAATGTTCCCAAACCACTACAATGGGAAGCAGGGGGGGGGAGCAGCATTATTTATACAGGTTATAGCTCTATGGTAACTTAGCAAATATTTACATAATACAGCTATCGTGCAGATCTTGCTGTGTCAAAATTAATAGATGAAAGGGTTCCTTATATGGAGATATGCTATCCACTTCACTGATGACTTTTAGGCGCCAGCTTAAAACAGATATGTTAATGGAGGCATTGGGGTATTGGATATTTTTGAGACCATTGCTGAACTGTTCTGTTGCGCTCTTTTTAATGGGTTTTAATCTAATTATGTCTATATTTTATCTGCTCTGTTTATATTTTGTTTGTTAGGACCCTGACGTCCTATGGGATGAAGGGTGGTTGAGAAAAATAACTAATAAATAAATGACTAAACAAATGTTATTTTCACCAATGCATGCATTTTACAGTATGTACACTTTCCCCCAAATACATTTTTTGTACACATTAGTTCAAGAACTGTATCCAAAATTTGGAGAAGTATGAATTTCACAGGATATCTGTGTGACACATCGCTTATTGGTTCTAGAAGTGTGAATTAGGCAGTTGCTCATTAAAATGCAATCAAAATTGAATTCTGGCCCAACATCCCTGCACAAAGCTCTGTCTACTACCATCTTCCTATCTGCAGCCCCAGCACATGCCACCTGAGGCACCCAGCTTCACTCTGCCTAATAGTAGGGCTGGCTCTGGGGTGAACTAATTCAACTGACTTGTGAGATGTTGCTCAAATCACTGTGGTATTGATTCCAAGAGGTTTCTCATGTTTCCTTTCTCTTCCACTTTCCCATGGGAGAAGATTGCTCCTGAAATTTATCATGATTTGCAGCAGCAAAAATGGGTGTGGGAAACTATGGTCTCACTACAGCTTTGTGTTGTAGTAGCCCCCAACAGTAAATCTCCAGCAAATGAAGTGCTGTTGATACAGGATGAAAATGAGACAAAACCATTATATGAAATATGTTTCAGTACTTCAAAGCTTTAAAACGAATCCATTTATTTTGCAGCTGAAAAGGAAGCAGAAAAATCTGACAGACTAAAATAGAGGGCATAAGTGAATCATTGTTTCCTTGACTAAAATATTATCATTTGATGCCTTTGCGATAAGATGCTATGCAAGCTGTACCTGGTGAACAAGTTCATGGGCAACCACAGCTGCTACTCTTTGCTTGTTTGAAGCAGCAGATTCATTTGGATCATAAAGGAGATTAGTTTCTCTGTAAGTGATCAACCCCCAGTTCTCCATGGCCCCAGTGCCAAAATCTGGAATGGCTATTTTGTCTAGATAGAAAAAGAGAGACGTTTACCCTGAGTGTTCAAGCTCATTTATCTTATTCAAGTCACAGAACTGCTGCATCTAACAGAAAAACTTCAGCTTGTTGCTTGTGCCCCCTTCACCATTGAAATGCATAAGGTCCTGGAGTTCAACCCTCCGAGAGATGCTGCAGGTCAGTATAGGCAATGGTGAACCCTTGGTCTGACTCAGCAGAACATTCAACATGTATCTGGACTTCTGAAATGCCAGGATAATATTGGTGAACCAGGTTCTTCTGCTCCCAGTTTCACATTCCCCCTTATGACAGCATGGGTGCAACTATGCTTAACATTTTGGAGAGCTTATGAAATCAAATAGGTGAGGGCATGTGGAGCTGGGTTTGTGGACCTTGAGTCATGGTATTTGCAGGACGGCCCCTGGCTGTATGCATCTACATGTTCACCTTCCCACTGGAATGTATCCAATGGGAAGAGCCAGGGAAGGAGAGACAGTGAGATAAGGAGGCACTAACATCAGGAGGAAAGAAGGCAAGAAGATTAGGTGTCCTCCATTGACACCTATTGACTATGTACAGTATGTATACAAATTGTTGCAATCATAGAACTGAAGAATTGGAAGGGATATTGGAAAACATTTAGTCCACCACCAGCTTGATCAACACAGGATTCACACTGCAGCATCCCTGGCAGACAGCTGTCCAGTCTCTGCTGAAATATATTCAATGAAAGATGTACTCCTGAGGTGCCACCCAAAATTGAAGCTTGCCTGGTCAGTACAGAGTCCTGGATGAAATATCTCAGTTGGCGTCCTCCAACTCCTTCTTCAGACCTGTACCTATTTTCCTCAGCCAAACAAAGGGTGATGTAGAAGAGAAGGGAGCTATGCCAGGTACATGTCCTACCAGGAATGTAAGAAGACACCAGCTGGATGAAACCAAAGACCCATCTAGTCCAACATTATGTACCATAAGTGGCCAACCAGATGCCTCTGGGAAGGCCATAAGCAGTACAGGTGTGCAGTAGCTCTCTCCCACTTGTCTTCCACAGAAAATAGGCTCCAGAGGCATATGGTTTCTGATACCAGAGGTAGTACACAGCCATCATGAATGGTAGCCACTGATAGTCTTATCCTATGTGAATTTGTAAACACCCTTTCAAGCCATCCAAATTTGTGACCATTACTAGAGTCTGTGGTAGTAATATGTGCTGTGTGAAGTAGTTCCTTTCATCTGCCCTGAATCTCCAACCATTTACATAGGTATATTGGGTGAGCTTGAATTTGGGTACTATAAGAAAGGAGAAAACTTCTCTCTCTCCACTTTCTCCATGCCTTGCAAAGCAACTGAACCACGATTGCCATTTTAATGCCCATTCACCCAGTTGGGAGACATCCCTTTGGACCTCTTCCCAATCCCTCAGTAGGGCACTTGGCAGGCTCTTCCCCTGCCACAGGGGATGCTTTCTGCTGCCTGATTGGTAATGCCAAACTAGTCTTTACAATGTCTTCCTGCAATTAGGTTGTAAAAGGATTTCGTAAATGGGACTAAGAAATATTTATTGGCAAATTAAGTAAACTAAATCCCCATGTAATGAAGAACATCTGCTTCTACTCCCCACAACATGGAGGGTCATGTCTTCATGCCTGGCAATCAATACCAGCTTAAATGAGAATTATGGACGCTAGGTTCCTCTGAGAGGCTGAACAGCCCCGCTACTTAGCCTCGCATAGAATTCAAATTGATTCTGAGATGGGCAATGCTAAAGCATGACCCACTGGTTCAAAAGCCAGAAACCACTGCTTTCTGTTTAATTTTGGTCAAAATAGGTTTCATTTTGGGACTGTGAAGGGCAGCATGTTTATAATTGCAGTTCAACCTTTCTGAACCACACTTCACCTCTGAGTAGTTTACCACCCACCATTGTTCAGATGGAATTGTATACACTGAGAAATAAAGACACACACACACACACACACACACACACACACACACACACTTCAATCACTTCTATCTGCAGAATAAAATGTATCTCAGGTGAGTATTAACAGATAGATCACAGCTCCTTTACTTGTGAACAGGAACATAGTAAGTTGCCTTATAATGGGACATATTGAGCATAAGCAGAGTCTAATGGATCGGGCCAATGGCCCACCTAGTCCAGCATCCTGTTCTCACATTGAGCTCCCAGATGCCTCAAAAGCATAAGATAACTCTTCCCTTCTGTGGTTTCCTGCAGTTGGTATTCAGAAGCATTACTGCCTCTAACCATGGAGGCAGAGCACAGCCATTGTGGCTAGAAGCCATTATTGAGCCAGATTCATCTAGCTCAGTAACTGTGCCCATTGACTGGCAACAGCTCTCCAGGGTTTTCGGGGACGGTACATTCTCACTCCTACTTGGAGATGCTAGGAACTGAATCTGGGACCTTTTTCATGCAAAGCAGACACTCTATCCCAGAGCTCTTGCCTTAGAGCAATGGTCCCCTGAAATAGCTGAAGCAGGGGGAAATTCCAGAGGGATCCATTGAAAATGCACATGTGATTTTGGCCTGTATGGTGTTGTTGTATGCTCCAGTCTAGGCAACGTGGGTTTTGCAATCATGTGTGTGCAATATCACGAATACTGTGAGAGAGGGTCAGAGGGGATTTGAAGACTTGTGTGGAAACTAGGGCGATGCAGTGGCTCTGGTCAAATACCAGATTCTGACTTGAATTGGGCTCATCAGACAACACAGGATTTGGCTAGAGTGTGCTGAGGCAACCCTGGATCCCCTTAGGTAGAGTCGGGTCAACCTGGGCTGCCTGGTGGCAAGGATTGGCAGGGGAGGAGAGACATGCAGGCAGTCTATGCATGTCTCTTGTCCTCTCCTGACAGCATCTTTAATCAGGGGTTTTAACCCTATTTATACACTGTGAAAGAACCCACCCCCAAATCACTTTGGGACCTGGATCTGGGTGGTTCAGGGCCGCTCCAAAATGCCATATCAGGCCCCAAATTGGATTGAGTGGGGCTGTGCAAGGGTCTAGTGAAAATGCCCTCCATGGAGCAGCCATTGTCCCTCCTCAGGAGTGAACACATGATCCAGGGATCTCTTAGGCAGGCTGTTTGCAAGGTCTGGAGCCACAGTGGGCCTGTATTTTGCCTCTGGGGCCTGTATGACATTTCTCAAAGTTCATGTGGGGAATGGCACTACTCAGGCCAAAACCATCCTAAATAGGCACATCTGCGGCTTCCAACCAACCTTTCCATGTAAGGAAGACGCACAAGTATAGTCAAAATAGAAGAAATGCATCAACAGGAAAAGGACAACGGAGGGTACAGATTTGCATGAAATTTGCCTATTCTGATTAATATGTATAGAAGTAAATTTAATAGAAATGCAGCATAACTCAATTTGCTGCCTGGGTACTGTTTGTGGGGCAACTTAAGCCAATGGCACTCACTTCCTATGGTTTTTAAATATTTGAACGAGACTTGGACTGGATGGCTTTTCAAATTGAGGACTGTCCTCTGTAACATAGGACACATTGCCAGTGTCAACTTGTGTTGTTTAGCAACTGATCATTGGTTTGTTATAAACTGTAGTCCCATATTTGTACATAACACTAAGCCAAGGCTATTTGAAAGCAATATTCAACTGCAATCTTGACAATTTGGTTGGGTTTGTGGAAAGTCATTGACATAGTGCTAAACTATGGTTTAGCCCTATGTGTGTACAGTACATGCCCATTATAAGGCAGCTTCATCTTCCCGTCAAAGCATGCTAATATACTGTTAAGGCGCAAGCACAGCAGCTAAACACCACTACTTCAAACATCATACTTCCTGTCAATTTTCAGGTGATTCAGTGACTGGCAACAAAATCCTGAAAGCAAATGAACATCAATGTTAATTTGTTACCAAGTTTGGGAAGAGAATAGCTCATGTTGAAGTATCCTTCAAAGAAATCAAATATCTCTTTAGTTATATTTGCTGCATATTCTGCTGTGTGTAACTGCTGGGGCTGGGCATAAACACGGAGCTGTAAAACAAAGCAAAGTTATTATCAGAGGTGTTTCTTGCTGGACACAATTATTGTTTAGCACCAGGATACATTTGATCAATTCACAGAGCTAAAAAGATTAACTCGTCTTGCCCTGAAAGGCAGAAGCACCTTCTCATACATTTTACCCTATAGCACTTTGGCTTCATTGACTAGTTCTACACTTGTTCCATTAAACATTTAACTCCCACCCCCACATCTCTTAGGGGTGATTTATCCCAGATAAGATGTTCCCCAACCCCTGTTAACTTTTCGCATTTCATGTGATCAGGCTGATGAAAGAGATGAATGATTTGGCAGTGGAGTAGTAGATAGACATAAGGGGACCAACATGAGAGGATGGAAGACCAGAGAGGAAAATTCGCAGTAGTCTAGGTGAGAGATGAGCAGGGCATGCCCCAAAGCTTTAGCCAATGGAACAGAAAGGCACGGCTATATTTTGCAATGTTCTAAGTGGAGAAGCAAAGTGAGTTGGGCCATGTACTGAATATGGGGAACAAAGGAGAAAGGGAAGTCAAAGAGTAAGTCCAGGTCACATGTCGGTCCAACAAAGGGAAGGGTAATAATGTCAATGGAGAGAAGAGCTTTGGAGGAAAGAGGGCAGATTTGGTCTCTAGCCATGGAGCAGGGCTTCCTTTCCAAGTATCTCACACTGGGGGCTTAGGGTAATCATGTTCCTTGCTTTACAGAAGACAGTCCTCCATCTGTCAGAGGACAGTCCTGCATCTGAAATTGTCCTCTGCTTGAGGATTATCCAGTCCAAAGTCTGGTTTAAAGAGAAGGAACCATACAAAGAGACAAGAGGAGTCTTGAGGTTGCCCATCCCTGGTCAGCAGACTGAGCTAGCTCCTAAGTCACCTGGTGTAATTGCTAATATGGTGAGATGTATTGTATTTCTATTTAAATTATAGCAATTTCTTTTAAAATTTGCATCTAGACATATACATTATCATATACAAATTTTATGCAAATATATGATGCAAATCCTCCCTTTTGGCAAAGCAGAGCTTTTGTATCATGATGCTAAGTTCCCTCTGTTCCTGCTGCTGTGGCTCACAGATGTACTCAGCTCCTTTTGAAGCATGGACCACTGAGGATCAGACTTTTCCTTCACAAATGGGTGTCTCTGGGGATTCTATCATTAGCCAACACTCTCAGTGTGGTACATTTAGTATGAACAGCACCCAGGTGGTATTAAGCGGCCTTCTGAGTCCAAAGCTCTTTAAACTCAGTGAGAGACTTTTCATTGCTGTAGATCAGGCATGTCCAACAGATAGATCACTGATCACTGGACATCCGTGGTAGATCACTGGTACATCACTGGTACATCAGTGGCTCCCCCCAAAGAAGCTGAACAACTTTGGCTCCCCTAAAAGAACCTCAACATTTTTGCCCTGCACCCCCCAAAAACAGGACTTCCCTCCTACCTAAAAAAAACTCAGCAACTGTGACCTGAACCCCCCAAAACAGGGCGTTCCTTCCTACAAAATGCTCAACAACTTTGACCTGAACACCCCAAAAAGGGGTTGATCACTGCCAGTTTTTAACTGTAGATCGCAGTCTCTTGGGAGTTAGCCACCCCTGCTGTAGATGACAGCGTGAAACCTCTTCTGCCATCAAATCCCTCACCCAAATATCAGCTATGTTCCATAAGTAATTCTCAAGCTTCCAAAAGTCAATGTTTAAGAAGGTGCTGTGGTCCCAGGATAGTAAAATTAAAAATATATAACCAAATACATTTTGCTGTACATTAACAGGGTGCTTTTAAATATAGTGTTATGGGTTTGTAGGAGGCAACGATCCCCTTAAATTCCTGGGTGCCAGACATTAGATTTGAAATTAAGGCTAAACCAGGAAATTGCCTGGGGAGAAGAGCCATCAGGGTGTAATGACCGGACAATGGCCGGTCATTTACCCTCTGCCTGAGCTCTGGGTAAATAGCAGAATTGGGAAGGGGGAGTGTTACAGGAAGCATGATGTAGAAATAGTAAAGAAATGTGTTCTTTTAAAAAACGAGGCTTGAAATAGCGGGAGATCAGAGGGGTGAGCAGGCAGATGGGGAGGAGTTATAATAATTGCTCTATTAATTGTTGTAAGTATAACAATATATACCTCTCTCTCTCTCTAATAGGCACATGCTTAACTTTTTGCAGTAGCGTATTTGTGATAACTGCTGAAAACCCGTGTGGTGTCGCAGTTGGAGTAGGACCTGGGAGAACAGGGTTCAAACCCCACTTGGGCATGAATAAGGGGGGGGGGGAAGAACCATGTATTAGGGTTGCCATATGTCCGGGAAAACCCGGACACGTCCTCTTTTGGGGGGTCAACATGCCCATCTGGGCAGATTTTTAAATTTTAAGGGAAATGTCTGGATTTTGGAGGTTGGGGGAGGGCCTTAGGCCACTGTGGCCTCTGCCAGCCCAAGCTGGGGAAAGAGAAGTGTGGGTGCAGTGGCGTCGCAATGTCGCAACGCCTGTGCCTGCGCAGTTCTTTCCCAGGCTTGGGCTGCCACCTTGAGCTCCTTGTAAAGAAAAAGGTGGGATACAAATGCAATAAATAATTGCCTTAACACCCACAGTGGTGCAGGGAACCATTTGCAAGAAACAGGCACAGATAGCAGATATATCCTGGTATTGGTAAACTAATTTTACAGTATTTTTCCATCTATAAGATGCCCCCATGTATAAGACGCTCCCTATTTTGGGGGACTCAGATTTAAGAAAATGACCTTGGCACTATCCGTGTATAAGACGCCCCCCCCTAATTTCTGACATAATTTATTAGGGGGGAAAACTGGTCTTATACACAGAAAAATACGGTAGTTCCAGAACTAAAACAAAGAACTCTGATGCAAAAATGTAATGTGAAATAGCTGGATTACAATTAACCTGCTAAAAGGTTAAAGGTGTGCATGTTAACCTGAGCTGTCCCAAGAAATTTTAGCACTTGAGGCAAACCACAAAAATTGTACACACCCCACCTGGGAAGAAGGAGTGAAGATCTGCATCAAGGACAAGGGGGGAATGAAAAACTACATTGGGAATAAGGGGATGACTGAAGCTCTACATTGTGAACAAGGCGGGGGAAATAAAATCAACCTTACCCAATGGTTGATGTGGGAATCAAAGACCATTATGGAGGGAAAGGGGTCTGCTCTGAATCACATCCGGTGACAGATCTAGCCTCCAAGTACTGAAGCTGCAGCCATTGCTGCTAGCACAGCAGCAGCAGTGGGTGATGCATTCCCTGGAGGCTGCATCTGCTGCCCCTGTGGATCCTGCCGCCCAAGGCAGTAGCTGCACCTTGTCTCATGGGTGGGTCGGCTCTGCTGTTGACATAAAAGTAAAGGTAAAGGAACCCCTGACCATTAGGTCCAGTCGTGGCCGACTCTGGGGTTGTGGCGCTCATCTCTCTTTATTGGCCAAGGGAGCCAGCGTAAAGCTTCCGGGTCATGTGGCCAGCATGACTAAGCCGCTTCTGGCGAACCAGAGTAATGCACGGAAACGCCATTTACCTTCTCGCTGAAGCGGTACCTATTTATCTACTTGCACTTTGACATGCTTTCGAACGGTTAGGTTGGCAAGAGCAGGGACCGAGCAACGGGAGCTCACTCCGTCGCGGGGATTCAAACCACCAACCTTCTGATCGGCAAGTCCTAGGCTCTGTGGTTTAACCCACAGCGCCACCCACGTCCCATACTGTTGACATACTTAAGCTCTAATTATCACTGACTTTAATTTTTGCATCTCACAGTCATTCAGCTCCTACCTCACATTCTTCTATTTTACATTCCTGCCAACTAGTATTTCACTTCGTGCCTCCGATGAAGCAGGCTTGAGTCCATGAAAGCTTAGGCCATAATAAATGTGTTAGTTTATAAGGCGACTATTAGAACATTATGCTAAAAGGCTAATTATTGGCTGAAGTTTCCATCCAAGTTTTTCTCTGCCTGTATTTTCCAAAAGCCCCAAAGACATTCTAATTTCACAGAGACTTTTTTTTCCAAAACTGTGTTTGAGTGTTTGGGCCAGATAATACTAATGCTAAAAACATGAAGAACGAAGCATCTGACAGCTGCTATTAATCCCATGAATTCCCCCCCCCCCCACTATTGACTGGGTGACCCTTTGCCTCTATTTTTAAATGAGCAATTAATACACAAACACCATGAAGAGGGGAATTAAGGCTATTTGATCACTATGTTCACTTCCTTGGATGAATGGCAGCTCGACTTCCGCTATCTTTTTCAAAAACGTAGCATAAAAAACATTATAGAATGACATTGTTTGAGAGCTATGAAATATTTACTAAGTCTTCAGGGAGAGGTCCCTAGGGATGTGGAGGAAATGTGCAGATCGGTGAAATGATGCAGTAAATAAAATGCCCTTATTTTCAAATAAGGAATTGGAGGCATACGAGTTTAGTAACTTGGTAGGGAAGCTTAGCTGGGAAGGAGCCAGCTATATTCCTGGCAGGAGAGCTAAGCTAAGTCAAATGAAACATTACAATTAACAGGAGTCTTGCCACAAGTTAATAGATTCTATGACACCATCTGAAGTAGTCATGGCATCTCCCAAAGAATTCTGGGAGCTGTGGTTTGTTAAGGGTATGGAGAGTTACTGTATTGTTGTTGTTGTTTAGTCGTTTAGTCGTGTCCGACTCTTCGTGACTCCATGGACCAGAGCACGCCAGGCACTCCTGTCTTCCACTGCCTCCCGCAGCTTGGTCAAACTCATGCTGGTAGCTTCGAGAACACTATTCAACCATCTCGTCCTCTGTCGTCCCCTTCTCCTTGTACCCTCCATCTTTCCCAACATCAGGGTCTTTTCCAGGGAGAGTTACTGTATTAGGAGGCTCCTATTCCCTTCTCAGAACTACAGTTTCCAAAGGTATCTGTGAGGTGGGGTTGAGAGCTAAACCTCTCTGAGAAAGCCATATGTGGAGATGCCAGAGATTGACCATGGGACCTTCTGTGTGGAAAACTGATGCTGTAACACTGAGCTATGTCTTTCCCCTAAATTACCATCACCATGGGACATCCGGCTTGGCTATTATCAGAGACAGAACATTGGAGTATTGGAGACAGACCTTTGGTCTGGTCTAGTCAAGCATTTCTTTTGCTCTTCTACATTTAATAATCCCCCCATGGGGGACCGACAATATGAAGACTGGCCGAGTTTCAGCTAAATTTAGATCTGACCAAAATGTTTCTCAGATTTTCTCCTTCATGCCTAAATGTGTGGAGGAGAAAGAAGGATTATGTTCCTGGCCCCACTCCTGAAGCTGCTGCATCCTGTTCATACCACCCATGATCTCTGCACAGAGAGCCACACAAAGACCACCCGAGGTCTGACAAAGGGATGCCTGGAAAACCACAGCGAGCCGTGTGATCCTTCTCCCTTTTGCATGGATTCATTCTCCATATGGAGGGGAATGTCTGAAAAGAGATCTTGGCTGCCATCCTATGAACACTTATCTGACAATATGTCCCGATTTCACATAGTGGAACTTACTCCTGAGTAGACACGTGCTACATTGCTAAGTCACATCAAAATCCGTGGCTCAATTGATGACAGCTAAGTTAAATCCCATTGTATGCATACATGGCATACATTTGAGGAATTCTGGGAACTGTCATTTATTCCCCACAGGGCTGTAATTCCCAGCACCCTTAACAAACTACAGTTCCCAGGATTCTTTGGATGAGAAATCTCCCTTAAAGGTATGGTATGTACACAGCCTTAATTAAACAAATTCAGTTACAGTGGTACCTCGGGTTAAGTACTTAATTCATTCCGGAGGTCCATTCTTAACCTGAAACTGTTCTTAACCTGAAGCACCACTTTAGCTAATGGGGCCTCCTGTTGCTGTGCCGCCGGAGCACGATTTCTGTTCTCATCCTGAAGCAAAGTTCTTAACCCGAGGTACTATTTCTGGGTTAGCAGAGTCTGTAACCTGAAGCGTATGTAACCTGAAGCATATGTAACCCAAGGTACCACTGTACATCCCATTGTTTCAATGAACTATAGCTAAAATAAGGCCAGCATGTTCAGCCTAGACCAAAGGATTTTGATTTTTTAAAAAAGAGGTCTTTCTACATACATAGTGTTTATATCCTTTTTCACAACATCAATAACTGGAGGACTGCTTGTTTCCTGTTCGCAAAGCAAAAATCACCAAGAAACATTGCATAAATTTGATAAGAATTAGCACAGGACTTACAGGAATTCCTCGGTCCGATATTTTTTCTATATACTTAAACTGGTGTACAGCCCAAGCCACTAAGTAGGTGCTCATTGGAACAGACTTTTGGAATGTCGTTACAGTCCAGCCGTTGCCCAGCGAACGTTTTTGCTGTGGGGAAAGTGAGGAAAAAATAATCACAATGAAGCATTGTTTACAAGTAAAAAACTTTCCCAAGACAAATAATTATCTTTATGTACAGAATGGGAGCAGGAAAGTTGTTGTTGTTACTGTATTATTACTTTGGTTACACATAAAATGTGCCCTTTTCAGTGTTAATGCTTTATTACTATTATAATAAATATATAATACCACCTCTTTCTAAGGGCACACTCTCCTAATCGCCAAGAAGGCATAGTATGTCACTAGAAGGTAAATAATGTACTGCCCTCATGAAGTTACTTCTGAGGAAAACACAAGATGTCATAACAGTTATCAGCCCTGTTCACACTAGTGATGGGCAAATCTGTCAATTTCAGTTCTCTCATCTTATCATTTCTCCAATCTTAAATTCAGTTCTCCGCATATCCAGAATAATTCTTTAAAAAAAAAAAAAAAGGTCCTCATAAAAAATAATCAGCAGGTTAGTCCAAATTTCTCCCAATAGACATATATTTGTATGCAGTTTTACCTAACACACACATTTCTGCAAAGCAAATTTCCCCAATAGCACACAACATTTTTATATGTTATTTTCACTAATATGCATTTTTAACAACATTTCACCCCAGTATCTGTATTTTGGAACACATCATTTGGCTGAAGAATTGCATTGCAACATTCAGAGATGTGCGAATTTTAAAGGCTGGCTGTGCTTAAGTCTGTATTTTGTTTCAGAATGTACGAATTAGGTAGGTTCACCTTGGCATGTGAACTGAATTGAATTTCTTCTCCATCCCTAACTCACACATTACTCATGTGTCAGGCACTCCCAGTTTATAGCCAACTATAACCCCCCCCCCCAATTCTCCATCAGTGTGCTACCTCCACCGTCTAATGACAGCACACTGAGTGAGGTGCATAGGAAACTCTTCATAAGAGAACCATGCTCAATATGTGGTCATTGGCAGGCAGTGTCATACAAAGGAGTAATGCATGAAAAGGTCTACTCTTGTACTGGAGTTACATAGCTAAAAGGAGAAACTTAACCATGCCTATTTAAGTAAGTTGTATCTAATGCAGTAGGCCCACTCCTTGGCAAGGGGGGTTAGGATTGCAACCTTAGCCCAGAAATATTCCAGTGTTTGCAAACTGATAAATGAGATTTTTTTGAGGGTTCACTGAAATTACTAGAAACTTATTATGCAGTTTTACTTCAAATTTTTTGGTGGAACTTTCACATCTACTCATCAGAAGCCACTTCACTGTAGACAACTGCTATTGAATATTGGGCTTCATAGTTCAAATATTTTAATATTTTGTGTAGATTTGAGAGAAAACATTGCAATCAGTAACATTATTTCTAGACAATCACTGTCTCCCTTAAAACACAAAATACGTAGTGTGGAGGAAATGTGGTAAGGTTATCTATAGTAGGGTTGCCATATTTCAAGAGGTGAAAATCTGGACACAAAAAGTTGTTGAGCTTTTTCAGGGCAATTTTACATTTGCTTTAAAATGTAAAATCCCCCCAGATGGGCATTTAGGACCCCACCAAAGAGGACATGTCCAGGAATTCCCGGATGTATGGCAACCCTAATCTAAGGCTAACTTTGCATATGTCAGGTCAGTTAGGTTTATTACCGTGTAGAAGAAAATACTGCAATAGCTACCAATATTTCAACCACAAATTAAAACAGTGAGAGCTGTATGGCAATCATAAACCAATGGGCAGAATCCAGTTCATAATTATGTGCTCTAAAATCCCAAGGAAATAAATGGGATGGATTCTGAGAATTTTCACTGTGGCATCTCAAAGCCCCATATCATAAACAGGACATTTTACCTTAACAGAAATATTTAAAAGATATTGATATGGTATGATTTTTGCATATTTCGTCTTTGACTTCTGTTAACAGTAATACAAAGTTTCTAGAACTTTGTACTAAAGCTGATGTTTATGTGAACTAACTTGGGAAATGTCTTTAGCCAGAAGTTTGCTGGGATGGAATTTGCATTTTAATTGTGCACTTAATTTGGAAATTTAGAAACTATTCATTCAAAGTTATGTGTTGGCTTTGACTTTCCACTGGGCTATTCACTGGACATTCTTTTGGCCAAGATCCATAAAATCATTTTCCGCTGCAAATCCCAGAGGCAGAGAACTTACGCCATTGACTTCCATAGAAGATTTGGAATTTAAGCCAAAGGAACTAAATATAACCATTTGTGAACCTATGACCTTTGCCTAGGAAAGGATTTTGACAAACATCCACATCTATGGTTTAACAAAAAAAGGAATATATTTCATAATGCCAAATGTTTTGCTCTTAATGCCCACTAACTTTGATATGAATTCCTCTAACAGACTACAACCCACCTACTCCAAAGTCATTTTTAGAGAATACTAATGGCTGCACCAACAGGCCATGTGATTTGGTGATCAATGCCACCAGGTTTCATGTATCATATGTGCATATAGACATAGATGGTAGAATGCATACCTCCACTGGCATGTTTGATAGAGCTTCATATGTGTCTTCATGGAAAATGGATATATTATAAGTTGCCTTTATGTTAGGTTCATCAAAGCAAGGAAATGATTTCCGTGCATCTGTTGGCTCATGATCAGTGGCTGCTATACTCCTTTGGAAAGAAACGACAGTTACATCAAACCATTATTCCCAAATAGATAATTAGACCAAGTATGAAAGCAATAAAAGGAATTTTTCATATGAAAGAAATGGGGTAATCTTTCTCCTATGGCTCATGTCAGAACCTGTGGGATCACCTTACCCGATATATGCCTGCTCGACCACTTCAATCTGCAGAACTGCTATGGGTACCACATAATACTCGTTCTGCATTTGTAATAAATCAATCTTTTAGTCTGGCAGCACCTACACTGTGGAACTCCTTGCCTGTTGACATGAGGCTGGCACCTTCACTGTACTCTTTTTGGTGTCTGCTTAAAGCATTTTTGCTTAGACGAGCCTATTCAGATGTGTAGAATGTGGATGTATGCTTTAGTCTGTTTTTAGTTTACTGCTGGTTTTAAGTTCTGAACAATTTACAAAATTATGTTGTTGTTTTTAAACAAAGCAATGTATAAATTTAATGAAATAAAAACAAATAAAAAATAGGCTTAAGACAAAGTAAAGCTTGAAAGCATAAGTATCCTGCATAACCTGTGAACCCACAAGCCAAATACAGCTAAAAAGCCCTTATGGTGCTTGACAAATGCCTTGTTTATTTATTCCCAGTCAGCCAAGAAAATAGGTATTGACTGCATTTGGCTCGGTTGCAAAGGCCTAGATAAAACTATGATGACATGATCCATAGGTTTGCTGTGACCAGGAATGGATGAAACTAACATACAGCATTTCAGCATCTCTTAAGTTTCTCGTTTCTTCAATCTTAAACTCAGCTCATCCTGTTTCCACATCAGTTTGCAATTCTCCACAATATATATGAAAATTTATAAAGTGCACATTTATTTTCATATACACATTTTTGTGTGCAATTCTGCCAAATACACACATTTTTGCAAGTTCCCCCGGAAGGATTACATTTTTCTTTATTATTTTGACCAATATATTTTTATGCACACTTTCTCCTAACACACTTATTTTGCACACATTGTTTTGGTTGGCGAATAGCATTGCAAAATTCAAAGAAGTACATTTTTTAAGGATGGGGAAGATTTGGTTTGACTTCTGTGGTTTTGGGAAGCATGGGCTAGTTAGGTTCACATTCAAATGCAAATTGAATAATAATAATAAAATCTCTTCCCAGATGTGACTGGATGCGCCAACCAAATTAATGTTTTGAGATGTTGAATTTGGACCCATGCAAAATTCTGTGTATGCTGAAACATTTGTGTGAATGCACCCACCCGGTTTGCTACTTACCACATACCTACCACCTCATAGCTCCCTCCACATCCAAAACTTTATGCTCACATTTATTAATTTGTGGCATTTTTAACCTGCTCATCACCATATGGTCCCAGGGAAGGAATGGTTAAACCAACAAGAAATAACAGTAAAACTCAAATCACATGAATACAAATTTGAGTCCTCATTATTATAAACATCATTTAAAATCATTGTTAAAAGAATAAAACCTAACACTATACCGCTACAGGTAAACACACAATTTCATATTTGGTAAATATGAGCTGGGCAAACTGCTGGATGTATCATGGATGAAGAACCTAAGAGGAGCCAGTTGGATCAGGCCAATGGCCCATCTAGTCCAGCATCCTGGTCTTAACAGTGGCTGACCAGATGCCTCTGAGAAGCCTGCAAGCACAAGCGCACTCTGCCCAACTGCAATTCGCTACAATTGATATTCAGAGGCACAATGCACACATTTTCAGCAAACCCATTCAGTCATATGAATGTCCCCATGTCGACTACCAAATGAACCCCCACTGTTTTGGCCCATATTGAGTCTCATCACCAGAAAGGCTGCAGTCCCCCATCCCTCCTCTTCTGTGCATACACACCTGTGATAGATAGCTTTAAGCAGCTTGTAAATGCTAGCTGAAAGCAGCACATTCATAACAGGGACATTGATCACTCTGAGATAACCTTGCACATCTGCCTTTCGTTGTTCATGGACAGGAGTATAATGACAATCCTGGTGGTCTGGAATACTGATAGGATGCAGCAAAATAAATGGCTGTGGAACACCATTGCTATAAATTGATATACCGTATTTTTTGCTCTATAAGACTCACTTTTTCCCTCCTAAAAAGTAAAGGGAAATGTGTGTGTGTCTTATGGAGCGAATGCAGGCTGCGCAGCTATCACAGAAGCCAGAACAGCAAGAGGGATTGCTGCTTTCACTGCACAGCGATCCCTCTTGCTGTTCTGGCTTCTGAGATTCAGAATATTTTTTTCCTTGTTTTCCTCCTCCAAAAACTAGGTGTGTCTTGTGGTCTGGTGCGTCTTATAGAGCGAAAAATACGGTAGTGATATTTGCCTTAACAGCTGGTACCAGAACATCTTACCTGCCTGGGATATAAATGACTGAGGAAAATAGGGTCATTAAAATTGTTGCCAAGGTTTACATAAAATATCTGCTCCCTAAATGGAATCAAGCTCTTCTTATCAACATAGCATTCAAGGATGGAGCATGATTGATGGGAGAACACAACTACGTTGTCTCTTCAATTAATTCAGAATGCTGGTAGCTTTCCAACCACATGTCTGTAGATACGTTTGAGCTACATAAAAGTAGTCTCTCCCTTCTTTTAAAAAAGAAATAAAGCAAAAACAAGAAGTAATTAGGAGTGAAGGAACATAGCTTGTAACATTCCTGAAGATCTATAAGTTATCTCGTCAGCCAATTTGTCAATGTCCTAGTGTCCTTGGCATTTTCCTATGACTCCCTAAATGCTTAACTGATCATAAAGAACTTATAATGGTACATCCAAACCTGAAGAATTAGTGAGATACCAAGCAAATGGGATTTAAAAAAAATAATAATGTGGGCATAAAAATGGGCTGTACAAACTTTAAGGTCAGACCTCTCTCTGCACCTACAGAAAGGGAAATATGCAAATATTCTACATGCCTTGAAAATCTCAGAAAGACTATACAGCCGTACCTTGGTTTTTGAACAGCTTAGTTCCCAAACGTTTTGGCTCCCGAACGTCACAAACCTGGAAGTGATTGTTCCAGTCTGCGAACAATTTTTTTAATCCAAATGTCCTACAGTGCTTCCGTGGCTTCTAATTGGCTGCAGGAGCTTTCTGCAGCCAATCAGAAGCTGCGATTTGGTTTTCAAACATTTTGGAAGTCGAACGGACTTCCGGAATGTTGAACGGAACTTCGAATTCCAAAGTACAACTGTGCTTTCAAGAAGGCAGACTAAAAAACAAATATATTGTTGCATTTCACCCCAATCTTCAGTGGTTCAAGGGTTTGGTTTCCTTGGAATGAGGGACAGCAGATACAGTGGCATCTTTAGAGTATGTGGTTTATTTACACACACATATACAATGTGAGCCAATGATGGAGGAGCTCACAACATTAACAGCCCAGAAGTTCCCACAGCCACATCCTCAGATTCAAACAGAAATCAAGCATGTCTCTCCCTTTTAGGCTTCTGCCTACTGCAGCCTGCTTCTAGCTTCTAGCTCACACACTCTAGCTCTGGCTTCTGGCTTCTGGCTTTCTAACTACCAGCCAGTTGAGGGAGGGGGACCCATCCATTTGTCCTCTGGCACAGAACCACTTTCTTTGTCACCTTAATGACCGCAAAATGGGGGCCATTATGTCACCAAGAAGTTGGCCTGGCTATTCCAACAACTGAATCCTTGCTGTATCAAGGAATTAGTAGGGGCTCAGGCATACAGCGTAACTACTCCCCCTCACAACAATATTTTCAGCAAGATGGCTTATGTCAATTAACTGTTGAACTAGTGAAACATTATTCTCATGAGAAATTGCATTTATTTAAGATTATTTAAATTTACTGCAACTAGTTTAGGTATTGCTTACATCATGTTCTATTTATATAGATGCTTACAATTTGACAGCATAAATATACTAAATTCTTAATCACAGAAGCAACAGCACACATCTTCACTCATGCCATAATAGTGTTTCAGTTATTCATTACTCCTTTCTCTTCTTTGTGGGTATACAGAATGCTCCAATATTATGCCAGCAGCTACCTAAAGGGTGATATTTTATAAGCGGTTGCTTTTGAAGCAGGACTCAAGACCCTCCAAGTGTCCCTTTTTTCCAGGGACATCCTTGATTTAGAGAAGCCATCCTGGTTTCTGATTTGATCCCAGAATGTCCCACTTTTCCTTAGGATGTCCCAATTTTCATTTGAGAAATGTTGGAGGGTATGGAGTTATCCAACTGCCAAGCCATCTGAAGGCAATCCTGTATAGGGAAGGTTTTTTAATCGTTTAATGTGGTATTATGTTTCATTATGTCTTTATATATGTTGAAAGCTGCCCAGAGTGCTGGGGCAACCCAATAAGATGTGTGGGGTATAAATAGTACAATTATAATTATGGAATGGGACGTCCCTATTTTCATCGGAGAAATGTTAGAGGGTGTGGGACTCCCTCTTCTGAGGTTCTTTGACCCATGCTTTCCACTACCAGTAAGAATGGAACCTGATGGCTTATTTATAATGTGACAACTGACCATACAGCCGGTCTGTCTTTTTTCACTATGGACTTAGAAGGTGCAAGGAAGGATGGAGGAAAAATCTGCTGAGTTCTGCAGGAGCATCTTGGTCATTCTCCCGGTTGATGGGGCTCATTTGATAACAATAGGAAACCAAGTCTTTAACGTCATTTGCCCAGTATTGTGGAATACTCACTGAGTCAGACTCATTAGTCTACCCTTGAGCTAAGGCCCATCCCTTAAATTTGCCACTTCTCCAGATTTTGTGATGTAGTTCTTCAGTCGAAGAATGTATACCAAGATGTGTATATTAGGGGAAATAATATACATTCTTCTGCAAAGATGCTTATACTAGGCCAAATTTTGCAGAAAATATGTATATTAGGAAACATGCGAGATAAAATGCATATGAATGTTCATGTAGACTTTGCTTTCTTTAAATCAGAATGCACTGAAGAACTGAAAAACCAGAAGTTCACCCATCCCTAGGTGCAAGACCCATAGAAATGAATGGGAGCAATGCAAAAGCATGTTTGCAAATAGCTCCCATTCATTTCAGTGAATGCAGAATAACTGCCCGTTAGACGATGCCCAATGAGAACAGTAAAAAGATCTCTAGGCTGTACAGTATTTGTTAAGGGCTTTATAAATAATAATAATAATAATTAGACGCTGTGTTCTCTTTGTATTGAGAAAATGGCAATAGAAGATGCTTTCAAAATGCATTATGTTGTGTTACAATAAAACTCTGCCTTTTCTTCAAGGTTTGTCCTGCCCCCATCATTTGCATTATAGTGTCTAGGCCTTACAAATGAGAACCAGAAGCAAGAAACGTGTAAAGACACTGAATATTTACATGCATCTGTGACTGCTTCCAGCTGTTGTTCCCAAAATAAAACATGACCGAAGCTGTGATGAATTGCCTTTTAAAAAAAATTGGCCAAACACATATTTTCAGTGAAATTGTCAGCCTATTATAGAAGGCAATCCAATTTTGGCTTTAAATGCACAGTTAAAGCACCGTTAAACCACATTACTTCCCCCAAATCATCCTGGGAGCTTTAGTTTGTTAAGGGTGCTGGGAACTGTAGCTCTGTGCAAGGTACAAGTACAGTTCCCAATATTCTTTGCGGAAAGCCGTGCACTTTAAATATATGGGATGAACAAAGCTGAAGTACAAATTAGGGGGAAAAAAGAAATTAGCCCAACTGATCTTGAAAATACATCACCCAAGTCATTTCAAAGGGAAAACTGATATCAATGAATGGCTAGGTTGTTTTTCACCTCAGTCATTTGTATCCATAGCTGCCACCTCCTCAGCAGATTTCTTTTTAAATAAGGATGTGTCTTCTGCTGTTGCCACCTGCTGTTATATCCTGCTAATTCTCGTATCAAGTTGGGACCTGGTTACCCGTCAGTAAGAGGGTTGGTTGGGGAAATTTGCCAAGGAGTATTAATTCAATGTCCATTGATATAGGTAGCCCCCACTCACCCACCTAGTTTTCCTGAATTGCATCTAAATTCAGCATTCTGCAGACAGATTGAATGAAGACACAGATGGGGAGTGTTTCAAGATGTGCTTGCTATGAGTCAGTCATCTGTTACATAAAACAAACCCTGCTTTCAAAAAAACCCTGTTTGCTGAATCCCTTTGTCTATCCACCTCTGTTTCAGGGTATGCCAATTCGCATTCTGATTGCCATTTCTTACTTTAAAGCTCACCATCCATTTAAAGCTCCCTTATACCACTTTAACAGTCATGGATTTCCCCAAATAATCCTGGGAACTGGTTTCTTTAAAAGCTTCTTTTTAATTCAATGGGTATGCATCTTTTTAAAAAAGAAAGAAAAAAAAATATACACATCATGGATATGGTAAGTATACAAAAGAGAGAGAAAATAGCAGAAACATAGAATGTACAATTATATACTGCCCTTTATTCAAGGACCCCTGGGCAGTTTTTAACATAAAAAAGCACAATAATACGTGATATAATAACAAACAAAACCCCACCCATATATAAAGAGTGAAAACATTAATATCTAATTGTAAGGAAAAGGGTAAGGGGGGAAATGGACAAATGGACAAATGAGGTAAGTCATGGATGAAGAAAACAAGCAGGGAAAGTACTAGTTAAAAGTACTTCCAGATAAATTCATACTATGCGGGGATTGTATTGAAAAAGGGTGATTATTAAGGTCAGTGCTATTTTTCCAGAAAAAGAGGTGCCGGAACTGACCTTGGTGTCTTACGTTGGTGTCACTGAGTTATTCTGCTTTTTCTATTCAGAATGATCTGTTAGATATCCTAAACTCTCACAGAACTGCAGTTCTCAGGGAAGACTGAAAATGTCAAGCCTGGAGTCTACATGTTGCCTGATGAGCTCTTTCTGTCAGTAAAATGGTGCTGCCAAATAGCTATTTACAAGATATGATCAAGATGCATCATTCTGAAGCATCAATTAGAGTCTCGTACAAAGGAAGGCCAGAACAGACAGTATATCTCTTGTCTACCTAAATAAGGGCATGGAGAACTAAACCTGACTTTGTTTCTGGTTGGTGCACTTTTGGCTTTGACAATAGGGAACAGAAATATCTCCAATCATACTCATTCTCCTGTCTTCAGGCTTGCCTACCTATAATTCAAAGCAGATGGGGGAGTAAAGGTCAAAATCTCACTCAGATACATCTGGTTCTTAGGCTAGCAAAATGATTCACCCTGATGCTACTCTGATTTTAATATAGCATGGGGTTGGGTCCAAGATTTACAGTGCCATTCTATGCAGTCTCCCTGGGTTCTGTGGATCTTACTCCTATGAAAGTGTGTTCAGGATTGCAGCCTTATGCATTAGTAACTTTGTATTAATGCAACATTTTTATAAGTAACTGTATTTTTGTAATATTTTGTTTCAGTTGTCTATTGTTGCTTCTTCTTTTTTGTACACTGCTTAGGGATATTTTAAACATATTAAGTAGTATATAAATTAAATAATCAAATCAAATTGATGGTGACAAAATTTATAAACAGCACTGAAGTGTTGCATTTATTGGATGGGGATCTCTATACTGCACTTCTAGAGCTTCACTGAAGGCATAATACATTATGGAGGACTAAGCTTCTGGAATAAGGTAGGTCAATGGTGTGGACCCTTTTGGGAACATAGGAAGAGGCCTTATATCAAGTCAGACCAATGGTCCATCTAGCTCAGTGTTGTCTACCCTTGAGGGACATGGTCGGCACTGTGGTCTAAACCACTGAGCCTCTTGGGCTTGCCGATCAGAAGGTTGGTGGTTCAAATCCCTGCAATGGAGTGCTCTGTCCCAGCTCCTGCCAACCTAGCAGTTCGAAAGCACGCCAATGCAAGTAGATAAATAGGTATTGCTGTGGCAGGAAGGTAAACGCTGTTTCCACACACTCTGGTTTCTGTTACGGTGTTCGGTTGCACCAGAAGCAGTTTAGTCATGCCAGCCACATAACCCGGAAAGCTGTCTGTGGACAAACACTGGCTCCCTTGGCCTGAAAGCGAGATGAGTGCCACAACCCCATAGTCGCCTTTGACTGGATGTAACCGTCTACGGGTCCTTTACTTTTTTACTTTTACCTTTGTCTACCCTCTCCAGGGTTTCAGGCAAGAGCCTCTGCTGCCTGGAGATGTCAGCAATTGAAGCTGGTACCTTCTAGTATTGATACATCACCCAGGACCAGTTTGAAGGCCAGAGCACAATGGCCCTCCATCACACTTTGGCCCTCAAACTGAGGGAGGAATGAGACACGAGGTGCCAGAGCTGATGCAACTTGTTTTTCCCCTCAACACCACAGGTGCTGGTGAATCCCTCCGTTACCAGTGCCCAGCACATGGAGGAACAAGCTCCATTAGCCCTGGCCCTGCAAGGTGCCATGGCCAATGGAGCTTGTTCCTCCCTTGTCGCCCGGGCACTGGCGGAGGAGGGAGCTGAGGCAGTTTCACCCCAGTGCCTTGTGGCACCAGGCCCAATGCAGCTTGTTCCTTCCTCCACTTTTCAACATCGTGATGTATCACTATATCACGATGTTTGGGTGGTGATACATCACGATGTTGAAAAGCTGATATCACCCAGCCCTAGTACCTTCTGTATGCAAAGCAAATGTTCTTCCTCTGAGCCGCATCCCTTCCCCACAAAATTCAAATTGTTAAGCCCGAGAGGCACATTCTTTTAACAGTAAGCTTCTGAAGACTATAGGCTGATTATTACACACACTCACACACTCCCCCCCCCATCCTGCATTCAGACAAGCGAAAAGCGTTATCAAAGTTCAGTGATAAATTCCAGCCAGGCACTCAGAATGCAAAGCAGGATCAAGGGAAGAGTTCCAAGGGCCAGACTGAGAGGGCTGGTGGGACATATTAGGGTCCTGGACCTGAGATCACCTACCATGAAGGAGGTGCTAATATTTTGTATGGCCTGAACTGGATACATTTGATATACAGAAAACATGAATGTAGAATGTCTAACGGATGAGATTTTGGACTAGGCCATGTGGCCAGGAGATTCAATAACAAGCAGTGAAAGGAAGTAAGAACTACACACTCAATTCAATATACAGGTCCCATTGTCAGCACAAAAGGAAGTCGATGTAGAACACAGCTTCTAACTTTAAGCACAAGTAGTTCAGAAAAGCGCACCCAAAATGATCAAGGGGCTTGAGCTCCCCTATGAGTAAAGGTTACAACAGTTTGCATGTTTCCATTTAGACGGATAAGAGCTGGACAGGATAGAGGTATATAAAATTATGTACTGTGTGTTGGAAGTGGATAGAAGTTTTTCATAATACTAGAACCCAGGGTCATCCAATGAAGCTGAATGTTGGACTTTTGAAAGGAAATAGTTCTTTACTAAGCTAAACTAAGGGGTTTGTTACTGTAGGATGTAACAATGGTCACTAACTCAGGCAGCTTTAAAAGGTGATTGGACAAATTCATGGAGGATAAGGCTAACAATGACTGCGGTGTCCTGCTTCTGGTATCAGAGAGCAGCATGCCTCTGAATACCAGTTGCCAAGGAGTACTAAGCAGGAGGAGTGCTGTCACACTCAAGTTCTGTTTCAGAGTTTCCCATAAGCATCTGCTTGGCACTGTCCACAGGATGATGGACTAGATGGGCTTTGGATCAGATTTGATAGGGCTCTTATGTTAGGGTTACCAGACATCCCCATTTCCCAGGGACAGTCCCTGGGTTTGCAAATAAGTCCCCGGACAAATTCCATCCCCGGAATGTCCCCGGATTTCATCTACTGTCCCCGGGAAACGCAGCAGCGACAGTCTCAGCAGCCCAGAGCAGTTGGCTCTGCCTGGCTTCAGGAGCTGGTCGGAAGTCCCCATATGATGGTGGTGCAGGGGCTCTAAGATGCAGCTTCCGGGCTGCCTCCACCTTCCCTGACCCCAGCAACTAAGCTGTGAAGGGAGGCTTCATGTTGCCTATCGGAGCAGCCTCCCAACTCCTACTTGCGTGCAAGAAGGAGCGAGGCAGGGATCTCTCAGTTAGGCAACGGGAAGCCTCCCTTCCCAGCTGAGGGATCCCCGCCCCCTCCTGCTTGCACACAAGTAGGAATGGGACTGGGGCTGCTCTGATGGGAAGGGAGGCATTGCGCTGCCTGAGCCTCGCCACCACCCTCCTTCTCCACCTTCCATGCCTGACCCACCACGCACTGCTTCCTCACCACCACCACTAAAGAACCAACAACTCAGGGGCTGCCCAGGCTCATGGAGAAAGGAGATAGGAAGCCTCAGAGGAAGGGGAAACATGGCTGTTGAGGTCAAGGCGGCGGCCGCCCCTCTGCCACTGCCATTGCTGCAGCATCAGCGTCCCGAACATGTAGCATTTATTTATTTATTTGTCCCAGGATTCATTGAAAAAAATCTGGTAACCTTATCTTATGTCTATATGGACAGGAATCTACTATTGCTGCAGCAGTGTCCAGCTGAAAACACCAACTGCCCTCTTGAAGTTGCTGCAGTCATGAGGATGGGAAGCAGCAGTCAAGATGCCAGCCATCCAGCCTCTGATGCATTTCTGCATGCTACTTTACAGCAGCAAACTGTGCTGCCATATTGCTGCCAAACTGTTATATGTAAAGACAGGCATATGGAACATAGACAGCTGCCACATACTGAATTCATCTAGCAGACTATTGTCTACACTGACATACTCTCCAGGATTTCGGAAAGGAGTCTCTCCCTAGCCCTACCTAGAGACATTGAGAGTGGAATCTGGTATCTTCTCTGCAAAAAGCTGAAGGTGCTCAACTCCTGATCTATGGCCTGTCCCTGCAGATATTTTGCAGGCAATAAAAAGAGAGCCTTTTTGCTTTTTTCAAAGTTATTTTGAGCACCTTTCTGTAAACATAAGGCAGAAATTTATAGCAAAAATACGATGAACTCTCCTTACAACTTTAAACAAAGGTAAACACTCTCCCCAAACTCAGAATGACATTATAAATCATCTACCTGCCAACCACCCAATTGCCATCTTTCTTAATATTCACTAAATTCATTTGAAAATATGCAGTTTACGTTGAGAAAAAGGAAGATTAGAGAGAGGGGAAGGGAGACAGAGACAGAGAGAAACGTGGAGCAAAAATTAATAGCAGGAATATGTTGAAAAAAAGAGAGATTTACTTGTTTTGTCCATCTTCCACGTAGGTTGTTCTATAAAAGCCAACCAGGGATCCATTTAAACGGCCTTGGAACATCATGGTCAGTAAATAGGCGTCATTTCCACTGGTGGGAGCCAGCTCTTCTTCTGCCTCTACCACCACATATTCCTGTGGTTTGTACTCAAAGCAATGCTTTAGGGTAATTGACTGGCCAGATGATTTCATGAGCAAGGGCATCCTGGTAATCTTAGTCTCTCGGAGGTGAAGCCACAAGTGCCTGGTCGGGCTTCCCAACTGGATGGTGATAGTGACTGATCCATCGTACAGATCCGCTTCCATCTCAGGCTTCAGTATCAGGTCATAATGAATCGGACTAACGTAGGTGGGTAGCCTGAAATTTTTCCAATCTCCACTTTCATTATTTTCAGCCGGGCATGGATCTGTCTCACCTGGAGCAGGGCTCGCAGTGGGTGATGCAGTTGACACTGAAGTGGGTGATGCAGTCGGCACTTTCCCATTTTCTTCTGAAGAACAGTCCTGCGGTTTTAAGCCCAGGCCCAGGCCCAGACCCAAAATTAAACCTACAGCAGCTATCACGCCACAGATAATGGCCACATGTTTGCTCTTCATGCAGTACATTTTGGATGACTTATCTTCCATATCCATTCTCTGCATCTCCACTCCCCCTGGACCAAAGCTATATATCCAGCATTAAAAAGGCTGATTAAACAACAGTGCTGTAGCCTTTAAAAATATATGCACACCTATTGGTTTAGCAAGCTCTGTTTATGTTTAATAGTTTTCTCTCACCCTCACCCCCTCGCTCACTTACTTTTCCGTTCTCTCTGCCTCGCTCCCCAGCCACTTCCCTCCTACAGAAACTCAAGTTAACTTCTTTCTTTTTTTTTAAAGAAAGTTTATCCGTAGGAAAGTGAACAGTAAAGAAGGATTTGTCTAGAGAGCAGAGACAGAGGAAATTAACACAGAAGAACATTGTAGCTGCTGCAAACGCTTCTTATAAGCAGTTGCAACCCAACCCCCAACTCCTCCTGCTCTGGTCAGAGTTAAATATAAAACAGCGCTGTGTTAATCAGCAGTTGGAGATGATCAAATGCCAAGGCTCGGTCAGCAGCTTTCCATAAGAGAGATCACAGACTGAGAGGTGTGTGCAACTCCTCAGAAACCTCAACCTTTGTCACTACCTGTGGTTTCCCCCTCCCTGGTATCTTTTATGAGCAATGATTTCCTTGAACCTCCACCCCAGAGATTTGTGCAAGAAAAAAAAAATCCCATGGTTCTCCCCCCTATTTTCCCCTCTCTTAAAAAAAACACATGTCTCATTATGTTTGGGTTTCCTCTTTCTGAGTTATGGAGTTTTTATTCCCCCTCTCCCTCTTTGTTCTGTTATTCCATGTGCTTAAAGAAGGAACACTTGGCCATAAAAGAAATATCTTTTTGCTCAAGACTGTAAACACTGACTTTTGGTGTGCGTACAGAGCCAAGTGCAATCTTCAAGTGTCCCTTCTGCTTTGCATACCAAGCAGGCAATTAGCAGTGGATGTACATCCCCAATTTTGCTATTTATGGTTGGTTCATTTTGTGTAAACAGATAACTAGGACCCTGGGAGAAATGGATAGCACAAAATGATTTGTGTCAGCTAGTTCTCATGTTGTAATATCAAGTTTTGAAATAATATTGTATTAGACTTCCTATCGTGCACTCCTAGGCTTCCACTTTAAGGAAGGAAAGGGGGCAGTTGCCCCCTTCCCAGATTAACAAAAATCCTCAGATTGCAAGCTTTCTTTCATTCTTTTTAAAGAGGATTTTTCTAGCATTTGCAAAACCAGAACTATTTATTATTATTATTATTATTATTATTATTATTATTACTCCTTTCATTTCTACACTGCTTTATATTCTTGAGAACAAAAAAATCTCAAAGTGGTTTACAAACTACATTAAAACATCAAATAAAGCTGTCCAGAAGAAAACATTACAGAATAAAGTTAAATATAAAGTATATATCAAAAGAAACACAATTAACAGGGAACTAAAATGTTATCTTGAAGATAATCAAAATAAAATATTACAAAGGAGGTCAAGTACAGAATATACATTTATTGCAGCAAAGTTTACAAAAAAAAGTTATGAGACAACGTACAGTCCTATGGGGGGGGGAATTTGCACACTCTCCTGAATGCACTCCTATTTACTCAGAAGTAAATCCTGTTAAATTCAGTAGGGCTACTCACAAGTGTCTATAGGACTGAACACAATGGGATTTGCTTCCCCGTTATCATATGTAGAATCGGATTCCACATTTGATTTTACCAAGAAAACCCTTTGGAGATTTTTTTTACTTTTACTAATCTCACTGCCCCACCTTCCCCTATGAATACATTTAACAGCATATCACTTCAATGCTGGTAAGAGGTCAAAGAAAAGCTGTAGACAAACCATTTATAACCCTCCTGTCCCCACACACCAAACAGATTGTTAAGCTTGCCCCTTACATCAGAAAAATTCCTGACATGTCCTGGTTTTCGGGTGTAAAAATGGCATCAGGGGGGAATTTTGACAAATTGGCAAAATGTCAGGGAAAACGTGGGTGTATGGCAACGCGGCGGAAAAAGCAGTGGAAACAGTTCCAAAAGCTTAAAATCACTATTTTGGGGTTAGGTTTCCCAAAGAAACCTCAACAATTTTGGTGGCTGTCAGAAAACCCTAAGATTGTGGCATGATCCATGGCTGCATAACATCATGAACATAGCAGATTAGACCTTTAAATGAATCTAAGGGCTGTTCTGTGCATTGTCAAATTCCTACAGAGAAGCCATTTCTGAATAAAAATGTGACTGCTCTCACAGCCCGGGAGAAAGGAGCACTTAAGCCAATTTAAAAGAAATGTAGATTGTCACAAAGCACAAAAATGTGCCCACATGGAGATCATCACTGATCTACATGAAATATTCACACAGACAACCACATGGGAATTCCCTGTATGTAGGAATTCTGTAATGAACAAAGCTGGTCCTCCCAGATTGGCCTGTTTTTGTGGCTTCTCCTTGCCCCATGTGTAGGTGCTACTGAAATTCCTCTAAAGTTTCCACTTTTAACATTGATTTCAGTTAGGTTCAAATGTACTCAGGTCCAGTTACTTAGTCTGGGTCCATCCCATTAGAAATGGCTGGAACAGGAGGTTGTACCTGATGTTCTACTAACACTGCAATCCTATATGAATCTGCTCAGAAGTTATGCAATGGTGGGGCTTACTATGTAAGAACATAAGAGCACAGGAAGTGTCCTGCTAGATTAGACCAAAGGCCTATCAGATCAATTATTCTGTTTCCACATTGGCCAAACAGATGCTAATGAGAAGCCCACATGAAGCACATGAGCACAATAGCATGCTCTCATGTGTGCCCATGCAACTGGTATTCAGAAACATGTTGTCTCTGATCCTGGAAGAAATGTGTAGTCAGCTTGACTTGTAGTCATGAATTGGTCTAACCACTTTTTTAACGGCCCAAGTTGCAGAGAAGAGAAATAAGAAGTCCCATTACGCAAGCAGATTTCCATTCTGCAAGTGGGCAAACATCATTGGCTGTTGTGCAATATGCTTCAACTGACCCAACGTACTGATATATAGGAGATGTTGCAGGAGCTGCACAACTTATGTTGCATAGATTACAAAACCAATATAGGCCAAAATGCTGGAAACAATGTGAGCAGTTAGGTCCTTTCTTTCTTTCATGCACGGTGAGCTTGTTTGTAGTGTTAAATAAAAATGGGAAGCTTCTGCCCTAAAAGTGGCCTTAATATTGTTGCCATTAACAGTACTCTTTCATTGACAAGTAGCAATCTTGATCAAGATCATGTATAGGGGGAAAGACTCAACAGAATCATCTCCCAGAAGTAACAGTCTTACCTGGGTTCACCCCAGCTACTATGGTCACAACCACACCTACCATTAAAGCGCAATTAAAGCACACTTAAAGCACATGGCTTCTCCCAAGACTCCTGAGAATTGTCATTTGTTAAGGGTGCTGAGAATTGTAGCTCTGTGAGGGTTAAACTTCAGCTCCCAGGATTCTTTGGGCTTTAAAAGCATGGTATGGGGGTGAGAAGCAACAACAAAGCCCATGTTTTTCATGTATCTTCGAATTTGGCCTTTAGCTGATCCTGTTGCACATCCTGGAAAAAGATCACCTTCACAAAGACTTGCTATTAAGAGTTGCCCAGCATTAGCCATCTAAAATTTTGTGGGCTGCAGCCTTTTTCACTGATAAATTTGCCAAAGCATGGGAGGTCTGTGTTCATGCACAAACTAAACTATTTATTCATTGGTTAAATTTGTACCTTGTTTTTCCACCTAAAGGTGATCAAAGTGCAATAATATAGATACAAGAAAATGCAAGAAAACAGCAAGAAAATGCAAAGTGAAAACAAATTAATAAAAGCAAAGCAGAGTTAGGACATTCTCCCCCTCCCCCATGATGTGCACTGTATTATTCAGCTATAAATCTCTCAGTTAACACCAACTACTGCATATTTAGTAGATACCACCCTAAAAGCCAAAGTGCTGTCTAAATAGCATGCCTTTGCTCCCAACTGAACAGTCTCTAGAAAATTTGTTGTGTCTCCCTTAGCAAGGAATTTCAGAGCCAAGGAGAAGCCATTAAGAAGGCCCTCTATAGGTGCCAACTCCCTGGGGCCCTGAGTGCCTGAGCACCCACAAAATTCCCCATGAAGGGGCCGGGCACCCGCAAATTTTGGTGCCGGGGCCATTCACACTGTATGGCACCCACGGCCCTGGGCACCCACAGTTGCAGGGCCAAGTTGGAATTCCTGCCCTCCATGTAAAGGTAAAGGTACCCCTGCCCGTACGGGCCAGTCTTACCAGACTCTAGGGTTGTGCGCTCATCTCACTCTATAGGCCGGGAGCCAGTGCTGTCCGCAGACACTTCCGGGTCACGTGGCCAGCGTGACAAGCTGCATCTGGCGAGCCAGCGCAGCACACGGAACGCCGTTTACCTTCCCGCTAGTAAGTGGTCCCTATTTGTCTACTTGCACCCGGGGGTGCTTTTGAACTGCTAGGTTGGCAGGCGCTGGGACCGAACGTCGGGAGCGCACCCCGCCGCGGGGATTCGAACCGCCGACCATGCAATCGGCAAGTCCTAGGCGCTGAGGTTTTACCCACAGCGCCACCCACGTCCAGCCCTCCATGTAGTTCCTGCCAAATGTGATTCAGGTGTTGGTGGGGCAGAAAGAAGGGCCTCTGCTGAGAGATTAAAAACCAGACAAACTTGTATGGGAGAATGTGGCCTCAACCTAAGTCATGAGGGCATTTGGCAGTCATAACCAGCACTTTGAATTGCGCCCGGATTAAAATGTGTGTGGCATGGAATGAAGGAAATCATGACAAATTTGTTTTATCTCTTTGTTATTCTTCACACTCTTGTAATCCCGATTAGAGAAATATGAAACTGACGTGTCAGTACTGAATTCAGTGAACCAGGATGTAAATGCTTCATTTCTTCCTATGTCATGTTTTATGGCTTTCCTTTTGTTACTTCCATGGTATGTCCTATTTTGTTCTAGCAAAAGTCCCAATAAATATATTGATTAAAATAGAAAGGTAAAGGACCCCGGATGGTTAATTCCAGTTGAATTCGACTATGGGGTGCAGTGTTCATCTCTGCATTCAGGCCAAGTGAGCTGGCATTTGTCCCCAGACAGCTTTTCTGGGTCATGTGGCCAGCATGACTAAACTGCTTCTGGTGCACAGAGCACCATGACTAGTGCCAAAGTGCACGGAAACGTCGTTTACTGTCCAACCGCAGCCGTACCTATTTATCTATTCATGCTGGTATGCTTTCAAACTGCTATGTTGGCAGGAGCTGGGACAAAGCAACAGGAGCTCACCCCATCGTGTGGATTCGAACTGCTAACCTTACGAAAATAAACAGCTGCATGGAACAGGGATAGCCAATGTAGTGTATTCCAGATGTTGTGGCCTCCATCTCCCATCTACCCTAACCAGCATAGCCAATGATCAATGAGATGCTGGTGGTAGTAGTAGTCTACAATATCTGGAGGGCACCACGTTGGAGACTCTTGATACAGCATTGGAGAGCCTATGGATCAATTTTAGAATCAAGCATGGAAAATGGCTGTGCTCATTTGTGAGAAGCAGATTTTTATTTATTTTTTACCAGCTCCCTCAAAGTCTCCTGATTGTATGGCAAGCAAAACGGCAAGTTCTGCTTGTGGCAAATATATCAGAGCAGGGCATTATGTAGGAAGAAGGAAAACAGAAGCGTGCAGACATGTCTTATGCTGCAATAATCACCTTAGTAATCTAGGCAACCTGCCTGATGGTCAGAGAAACTCAACATCAGTGTTGTATCACATGCCTCCTGATGCAACACAAAAATCTACTTATTTGGCAAGTTTTGGTGTGACAAACAAACACTACAAACCCCCACAGCATTGTCTTAATATCAGACTAGTCAACTGAAAGATTCTCACCTCCTAGAGGGTACAATTTAGGCCAAGTTACAACTGGTTGAAATAAGAAGAAATAGCAAGCAACTATATTTAAGCCATTAGAAGCAGAAAACATTTGGCTAGCCCATAGGTGAGAGACCTTATTGTACTAATGACAACACCATGAGATGGCAGCATTGTTTACAGCTGCAGCAGAAAGAATGGAGGCAGCCAAAAAATGGGAAGTCTCAACAGGCTACACAAGTCAAAGCTGGTGTGTGAGGATTTGGCAAATCATATTAGCTGAGAATTTGACCCACTTTCTGAGCTGACCTGCTTACCTAATTTGGGTCAAATAACAGTTAAGTAGTTACTGTAGCTGGGTTTAATATTAAATTTTCTTGTGCTTTTCATTTTTCTATACTGATTTGATGCCTACCGTCCATCTATTATCAACATATTCTCAACATAGTTATATTTATTTTATTTTATTTTTAAAATGATGCCTTGTTTTACATATATCATCTCAGTAATATTTACAACACTTTATGGAAGGTCATCATTTTTATTGTTGTAGAAAGAGTCTGGAGCTGACAAATTATAGTAAAGCTATGAGAGAGATGAGGTTCAAGGGAGATATGAGAATTGGTGGCTTCTTGGTTCACAGATCAGATAGCAGCTCCCACACACTGGGTAATTCACACCTAGCGAATTTTGCACCGGGTTCTCTGTGGATCATTAATTAGCACTCTTCAATTTTTATTGCCTTGCTAATTTTCATAGGATAAGTCACTGAAATCATGCAAATTTGCAGAATGCCGTTACTTATCTTTGAACCCAAAAATCAAATAAACCAACAAGACCTCAAGTATAGGTGGTATGAAAAAAATCAAAAATCATGATGGCTAAATATAGTCTTTGATTTATCTGAATGAAGAAAAGAAAGTGATTTTGCAATAAGAGAAAGAACCATAATTTCAAAATCATAGGAGCCAATACAGACTAAGCAGATGAGTTTATTTTATTTAAATGACTTCATTATGGGAAATTACAAAACCTGGGAAGTTTTGAGTTGCCACTATGCTGTAGTGAAGTATTTTGTTCCAATGTTGCTCATGAAGCTGCCAGGAAAAATGAATTGCAACCCATAATTTTATATTTATATTGTTTCTATTCCAGAAAGTCATAGATGCTTGCTGGCACAGGCTAGATGTCCTGCATTCTTCATTCTTCTTCATTCTGCTGTGGTGGTGGCTGGTTTTTTCCCCTATTTTCTCTCCCCATCTCACTTGGTTCCTGATCCAGCCATGAAGGGCATGGTCTCAACTGTACAGGATGTAGTCTTCACCCTTGGCCTCCTGTGGTGCTGCTTACTTTTTATACTGCTGTGTTTCTGTGATCCTAGTTTTTCTTGATAGTTCCCTACTGGGACTAATCACAGCTGCTATCTGGACAAATCTTTAGTATTACCATACTACAGATCATGCATGAGACCTGACCAGCTATTTTCTCCACTTGGTCCCTGCTATATAAGATCACATGTAGGAAATTCTATGTAAACTGAACTATACCTGAAAAGAGTTCACAGCAGCCTGCAACCATTTCTGGTAATTAGGGACTGAAGGGATCATGTAGTCATAGGACTAATTCAGTTGCATATCAAGGGATACCTGCTCCTTCAGGGGGAGTGTAACCCATCGAGAGCAGGCCACTTCCCACCCATCCAATCTAGGGAACTGCCCACGGTGCCTCACTCTTATCTGGATTGAGCTTCAGTTTGTTAGCCTTCATCCAGCCCATTTCCAAGGCAAGAAAATGGTCCAGCACATTCCCTGACACCCCTGCAGATGTAAAGGAGAAGTAGAGCTGTGTATCGTCAGCATATTGCTGACAACATACTCTGAAACTCCAGATAACCCCGCTCAGTGGTTTCATGAAGATGATGAACAGCATGGGGGATAAAATTAAATCCTGAGGAACACTGAAGGTTCTATGAGGCTGAAGAGCACTCCCCAAGCATCACCCTCTGGAAATGACCATCCAAATAGGACTGGAACTACAGCAAGCGGTGTCACACACCCCTAACGTGGACAGCCACTGCAGAAGAACACCATGGTATCAAAATTTGCTGAGAGGTCAACAGAGACACATTTCCCCATTTCTCTCCCAACAGAGGTCATCATACAGAGTGACCAAAGCAAAACCAGACCTAAACTCCAATTCAAATGGACCTAGAAAATCAGTTTCCTCCACAAGGGCCTTGATCTGGTCCACAACATCTGCTCAAGAATTTCCCATTTCCACTTGCCTACCACCCGCATCAGAAAAGGAATCTTAGACCTTACCAGTAGCTTTGGACAGTGATTCTTATTCATTTGTGTAGTTAGGAGATTGAAATAAAATGTAGCCATTTGCTTGATTTCTGCTGACAGGGCATAGGAGCTGCTCTGGAAAGACTCAAAGAAGTCAACAAAGGAAAGAAGAAAAAAGAGTGGGACAAATCATAGAGAACATAAATGGAACTGGGACAAGTTCTGCTCTGATGTAAGGCTAACAAACTTTGTGGAGTAAGAACAGAAGACCAATTGGTTCCTTGTTTTGGAACATAAGAGTGCAATGGGTTAAGTGGCTCCCATGAATAGACCCCCATTCTTAGCCTTTGGAGTCTTAAATTTCCATTCCCCAGCTGCCGCCAGACCTGTTTCCTGTAAACTCTGCAATCCAGGCTTCATCAACTTGGTGCTGTTCAGCTATTTTGGACTACAACCCCCATCATCCCCAACAGACACATCTGGGAAGGTTGGCAAAGGCTGGAGTAATCAGGACACTACAGTTTGTATTCAGGCAATGTTACTATATGCCAGCTCCAGAAAGCATTCTATGCCTTGAATTTAGCTGTTTATTTAATTTAAGAAACGTCAAGCTCGCCTTTTCATTTCTTAAGCAAACAAACAAACCTCAGGGTGGTTTACAGAGCAAATTGGGGAAAACAGGACTGGGAACGTTAGGAAGGTTGGAAAAAACCCTCAGATGACTGAGTCCAGACTCATAAGCATTACAAAGCTAGAGGCATATGTCACTTGTCTGGCTCACTATAAGACTCAATCATTGCATCAGTCCTCGGATTCATTCTATGAACAGATTTTTTTCTGAAGGAAAGACATTGCTATGCTCAGAGTTTGATGAGATCCAACCCTTGCAGACTCAGAAGTGTGTGTGTGTGTGTGTGTGTGTAAGAGGGAGGGAGGTAGAGAAATGAGGTTCCCCCCAATCCTATCTGGGGTTCCTAGGGATTGAACCTGGGACCTTCTACATGCCAAGCACTGAGCTCTGACCCTTCCCTGATTTCCCTATAGACTAAATTGTTGATCTATGCTACAAGCTGAAAGGCATTCAAACCTGCCACCTTCAGGGAGAAGCAGTCACTGCCCTGACTACTTGGCTATTTCACCTCCCTCAAAACTCATTGCAGGGAAATTTAAGCATCTGTAAGAATGAAGAGGAAATATGGAACTGATTGTCCTGAAAATTTAAGACCCCAAAGAAATACAATAGAAATAATTCCCCTGGCTCCATATTTCCTGTGGAATTGAACACTGACCTCTTCATCTCAGCTCTTAATGCTGTCAAGTGATCATTAATTCTTAGAACTGCCTAGGGTGTAAACATTGCTGCTTTATGGAGAGCCTTGGTTTATTTAAAAACATTTTCTTTTGCCATAATTCTCACTTGCAACTTGTAAGTGATGTCCTCTTGGAATTGTACATTTTGGAAACACCAGGACTTTGCTCTGAGTGCATGTAATGAAAGCCATTTGTAATTTCTCTTCCAGCTTTCAGACTGAAATGCTTGCAAACTGGCTTATTCTGTAACTTGATCTTTACTACATTTTCTTAAAAAGTCACATTATTCCCAAAAAAGCCTGATTAATTCAGAACATAATAGCCCTGCCAGTGCTGGATTGATCTATCTATTATGCTTCCAAAAGGTGGCTGGCCAGATGTTTTTGGGAAGGTAACAACCACCCAGCTGTTTGTCCTCAAAATCTGATATTCAGAAGCATATTGCATCGGAACAGAGGGATTCCATTTGGTGAATAATTTAATTACCACCCAGTCCAAAAGCCCTCCAGAAAACTGAAGTTTTAACAGCACGTGAAAATTGGCAGAAATGAGCTGCTGCATCAGATCTAGTCCAGTATTCTGTTTCCCACAGTGATCAGTCAGATGCCTCTGGGAATCCCACAAGCAGGACACATGATCAATAGTTCTCTTATCTTATTGTTCGCCACAGCTGGTGCTCAGAGATCTGATGCCTCTGAGAGTGAAGTAGCCATTTAGAGTAGGCTTCCTCAAACTCAGCCCTCCAGATGTTTTGAGACTACAGTTCCCATCATCCCTGACCACTGGTCCTGCTAGCTAGGGATTATGGGAGTTGTAGGACAAAAACATCTGGAGGGCCAAGGTTGAGGAAGCCTGCATTCAGAGACATGCTTCCTCCCATCCAAGTGGCCATTGATAGCCTTATCCTCCATCAATTTATCTAATCCTCTTTTAAAGCCATCTAAGCTGGTGGACATCTCCACATCTTGTGGTAGTGAATTCTACAGAGAACAGCATAGGAGGTGGGTCTGAGAACTGCCTGCAGAGGATAGGGAAATCTAGAAAAATCAGCTCCACTGGAAGCCTCTGATGTCTGATGAACAATGGGTCTGGGTTCAACCTTTGGAATTTTCTTTAAGGGTTCTTGAGTAACAGGAATATCAGACTTCATTTTTATCAATGAGGGAGGAAACCAGGAGAGTTAAGCCTATTTAGTATACAAATGTGCTCTGCTATATCTTCTTAAAAAGCATTCTGTGTTACCTAGGGCCAATTAAAACCTGGCTTCAGGGGTTAAGGAAATATAGTGTGACTTCTGAGCAGCAATTGCATTTGCAAAAAATATCAATACAGTACAGAGATGCTATGCACATGAAAGAAGCTTCAGTGTGGATTGTACCCACGCCATTAAACAGACATTTACAGGCTTGTGAGAAACTCTTGACATTTTGTGTACAGGGAACTTTCTTTCCTACAATATGTAAAGGAAGAGAATTCTTGGCTTGGCTTTCACACAGCTCTATCAAGTGGCCTAACCTGTTTACAGTGTGATTGACTACTCCATGTAAAGACCACAGATCTCTCTGTCTCTCCTCATTTATTGACTTAGTAAAGTTATTGCCAAGCAATTGTGATGAGACTTTTATGATTTCTTTGAGACAAGTAATACGGGGACAAAGTTATCCAGAATAAGTGACCTTATAAAAGTGAGGGTGGAATTCAACCTCACATTATGACAATCATTCCATCAGCTCAAGCATTTATCCTGATCTCCTCCTCTCCTCCCCCTGTGCTGTTCTGGGAGTTTTCTCAACCCTCCAGAGTGGATTTGGGGGAAGCATGGGGGTGAGGAGAGGGAGGGGGAAGCCCTGTTGTGCTAGTAGGAGTCCACACACTGGATTCTGCTGGCAGGACAGCTCAGTTAAATCTAGCCTTGTATGTATATTGAACAATGAAAACAAAGATGGGCTTTAAGACTTCATGGTGTGCATAACTAAGCCTGCATAACTATACCCAGTTACCTGAGAGAAAGTCCCACTGAATTCAATGGGATTTACCTCTGAGACATAAGGGTAAAAGTCAGTTCACAAAGGCCCTTCGAGGGAAATGGAAGCAGGAGCAGGGGATTTACAGTGAGCTGGCAAATGTTTCTATGAACTTTTTTTTTACATTCACCACTTGGTCTGGAAATGCTGCCCACAATATGTAAAAAAAGACACAATACCCAGAAGAGTGCTACCAGATCCTTAAAGAGGAAACCCCACAATTTTCACATACCGTTGTTCTGTAAGTAGACAGAAGCCCCCAAGGACAGTGTCCATGTGCTGGGGATTGTATAAAACTATCTGCTAAGAACAGTTTCTGTAGTTTGCTCCATGTGTTTAAGTAAATTTAAGCTCCCCTAATCTTTTAATACAGTTTTGTCCTGTTTGTACTCTTGTTAATCCACTGGCTTCCACAGGGCCGCCAATATTTTATCAGTTCTAACAGGTGCAAGTCAAGGTATGAAGGTACTGGGCTTCTGAGACAGGGAAGTGAAACAGGAGAAGGGCAGATGGAGAGTCGAGAGGGAGATAACAAATTTGTCAAAAGATTTAAGTGTTGCAGGAAATGTCTGCAGTTCAGCTCTCTTAAGCTCTGCTTGTTTGCACCCTCTTTTAACTTGTGTTTAGCCTCTTTTTCACTTTCTGTTTTGAGACTATATTTACTGAGTTTTATAAATGCTGTATAATCAAGAGGTGCAGTTAATACAAGGAGCTATGGACCAAATATAGAAACCAAAACACAAGCCACTCAGGCAGACAACCCAAGTTATCAGTATGTACAGTGGCGGGTGACAGGGTGGGGCAGAACCATGGAGACAGCCTTCCTTCATCATAGCTGCCTACTTTTCCATTTTTTTGAAGGGAAATTCCCTTATTTCGAATAGGATTCTTCTGAAGAAAAGGGAAAAGTTGACAGCTATGTCCTTCATTGGTGTCATTGCAGCTTGCCTGGATGATGCTGGGGCAGGGAGGGGTCATGACAAAGTCAGGGCTACATGGATATACAGGTGGAGCATCCACATAGCCCTGACCTCACCTTCATCCTGCCCCACTGCTGCATTCAGGTAAGCTGCAGTCAGGCCAATGACAGGTTGTCACAGCATACCTGCTATGGAATTCATAGCTACAGGAAAACAGAGGTAAATGACACTGGAGAAACCACATCCATCAGAAAGATACAACGCAAGTGCGGAAGACACACTGCTGCCGCCACCACCAATGAACTGAAATAACTGGTCCAGTCAGGGTCTTCCCTTCCATCAGTAGAAGGGAACCAGCATCACATGCTAGCCAAATGCACAGACAGTGAGAGCATGAATGCTGCATGCATGAGAGCAGGGCTATCCCACATGGCCCCACAAGCTCTGCATTCATTTCTATCCATACATTGGGGATCATCTTTAACCCTTTAAGTTTGTGTGGATGGGAGTGAATCTTTGTGAAGTTTGCTTCTGTATTGTTATGAGTTTGTGGGGTGCCAGGCTCCCCTTCTAATTCCTAGATGTTAGAATTTATTCAGTGCTTGGAGTATTGAAGTGAACTGCTAAGCGCTGGATTTAGCGCAGTGCTAAAATACATGCCAATCCAGCTTTCCCGGTCTAGGAAACTGATTGGGAGAAGACCATCAAGGAGAACAAAAGAAATGTAATGGCCAAGTCGTTAAGCAAACAAAGACAGGGATCTGCACCATTAGCCAAGGCTCTGTACCAGATGGCAGAGAGGTGGGCCCTCTCCTTCAGCAGAGCTGAGTTTCAGCAATGCAGTTCAGCTTTATGGAAGCAGGAGGAAAAGTTAGTTGCAGTTTTCAAGTGGCATTTAGCTGGAGAAGAAGGTATCAGAGCAATGGGGGCTAGCAGTCTAAATCCAAGGCGGCAGCTGTGGGAGAAGCTGGACCCTCTTGGAGTGTAGTGTTGAAATCCCCTCCACCGTAGGCTCAGGTTGTATATATGTGTAAACAAACCATATATCATAAAGACACCACAGTCTCTACTTTGCCTCATTTACAAAGGAAACACAAAATCTGGGTGAACTCCTGGACCCCTGGAATCCTGCACTGCACAGCAGAGATTGGGGTGGTGCATGACAATATTTTACTTTCAACAACTGGATGTTGTTCATCATAATATTTTTGGTGGGGGGAAACTACGGTACTTCTCAGTGCACACCTGTACCCCACTCAGTTACAGTTTTTATGGTGGCAGCAACATGAATTGGAAAATTGTGGTTTTGCACAGGTTTTCTATTTTCAAGTCAAATGCTGATGGTGATGACTAACATCTCCTGTAATGTTTGCTTTTATTGCATTTGCAAACATCAGTTGCCACAAAATGAGCTAGTTTCCAACACTGGAAATTGTACAGAGAAAGTTCGCACTAGGAACAGCGGAAAGATAAGAGGTGTGTGTTTGTGTGTGTGCTTTTAAATAGCTTGAATTTAACCAAAGTCAGTGAGTTCCATTGTGTGGTGCAGATTTTCACATCTGCAAATCTATGACACTGTCATGGGCACAGACCACAACCCCATTTCACAGAGGAAAAATGGGAAAAGTTTAAATGAATACCTACTCCCCCGCCAAATATAAAACAGATAAAAAAGAGACAATTTATCCTTCTTCACAAAAAATAAACATGCAACTGAACACTCCCCTAAAACTAGTTTAAAACATGGGAGAAGCAAAGAACTTTGGTGGGTGTTTTGAGGATGCTGTGATACCCATGGATGTCATGTCGGGGACTGCAGGGCTAGATCATGTCAGAAATGGAAGTTTTGAACCTAATGTCTCCTATTTTCACATCAGTTAGTGAGAGTTGAGTGATATCTGAGCAGACTTTACAAGGGCAGAGACTCACAGCAGGTACAAGGTGGTCTTTCCTCCATTCACATTCAGCTTCTACCGAGTATGGATTTGGCCACAGGCCCTGTTGTCTTCTGCTACTTGGCAACCCACAAATAATTCAATGTTATGCCTCAAACAGGATCCAAATTGGCAGATGGCGCTGCGGCCTCATTTCAGCAAACAGACAAGTTCTTGGTACAGTCGGCCGATCATTTTGGCTCCCAGCCACTGCCACCTTCCGCAGGGTGTCTGTCTCCAAACTGGGCCAACTCTCATTCTGTAGCACAGCAGTCAAAATTAGGAGGCATACCATGTGCATCAGGCAGCAAAATGCTCTTTTGAAACACTCTGGAAAAAGCTCTAAGCTCAAGGAAACTGATGATGCCGCAGTTCATCTGGATGACCCACAGGTCATTTAATAGGTGCATTATCTTCTGTCATGCTGCTCTAGTACTTACGTTATCAGATTAGAATTATGTGCAGTGTGCAGGGAAGGACTGTGATAACTAGATGCTTTTTAACAGCAGGAAAGGAAACTTTGCAATGGATCAGAAATCCATAACAAGTGGCAGCGTCTTGCTTTTTGGAAGAGCTCCCATCCGTAGGCATAAATATTAGTCTTTGAGAATATTTTATTTGAGTCAGCTGTTCAGGGTCTTGTTAGACCAGTGACTCACAAACCTTTTATTAGGGACCCTTCTATAAATATTGTTACAAGCACCCAAATCTCCACACAGTGAAATATTTCAAGCATGCCAGCACATTCCTTGTGTTTGGTATCCTTAGAAAGAAGGTCAAAGGAGATGGCAATGTCTTTGTGATATATGGTTTCATTTATGCATATATTTAGGCTGAGCGTAGGGTGGAAGGGCTCACAGCATTAACGTTCCAGCCGATCTTGCTGCCCTATTAAGTTTCTAGGAGGATCCCAAAAACCATAGCTTTGAATTCCAAACAGAGAGCAAGGAAACCTCTATGTCTCTTCCCAACCCAGGTCTGTTTTTACACTCACTGATGACATCACCTCCAGCCAGGAGACAAGGGAAGGCCTGTCCCCTTTAGTCCATGGAAGCATCTCCAGCTAGTTTCCAACCAGTTAGTCTACACTTTCATCATGCAAAGAGATACTTTACAGACTTGCTAGCGTCATTAACTTAACCAAGACACTATTTTGATCACTTGAGCCACCCCTCTTTCTACAGAATCCCACCTCAGAGATATAAAACTGCAGACTTGGAGGGGACCCAAATGCAACACTAGGTATTCTCACCTCAGAGCTCTTGGTTCCTCTTCTTGATCTCACGGACCATAAAATGGCGGCACTGACATGGTTATGTATTAAACTAAATGAAAGGCCACCCTAGGTTCTTTGGGGAGGAAAGGCAGGATCTCAGTTTGATAAATAAACAAAGTCAGGCATTTCATACAATCACGCAATGCATCATTAAACTCTGAACTTCGCTCCCAAAGGAGGCAGTGATGGCCACCAGTCTATATGGCTTTAAAAGTGAATTGAACAAATTCATGGGTGATAAGGCTATCGATGACTACTAGCTATGATGCCTGTGCTCTGCCTCCAAAGCTGAAGGCAGCAATGCTTCTGAACACCAGTTCTCCCAAGGAGGGGAGAGTGCTGTTGTGCTTGAATTCCGCTTGTGGGTTTCCCACAGGCATCTGGTTGGCCACTGTGAGAACAGGATGCTGGACTATGTGGGCCACTGGCCTGATCCATCAGACTATTATTATGCTCCGATGTCTCATAGTCTCCTATGTCTCATTATAAGGCAACTTCCTATGTTCTCTCCCCCTGCACATTTGTACTAGGGGTTCCCCTAGCCCTCTGGAGCAGATTTGTTGAGGGTGCAGGGAATATGCAGGGGAAGGAGAAAGGGAGAAGTCCCCTTGCCCAAGCAGAAATCCTTACATTGATAGGATACATTAACTGGATACCACCCCTAGGAAGATAAATCTCCATCAAACTATCTTCAGCTTCCAACAATGATAACGAAAGCTCAAACCAATGTCTGTCCCTGGCACCCCCCTGACATAGTACCATGTCTGTCTGTAAGTCATGGTTACTGGTTTCCTGTGAATGCTCCCACTTGATGTCTCTCTGCTAGTGAGCAAAAGCAACAAACCAAAGCTATCTTATACTGAGTCTGGCCACTGGTCCACCTACAGTAGCTCAGTATTGTCTACACTGCCTGGCAGTGGCTGTCCTGGGTTTTAGACATGGGTCTCTCTTAGCCGTAACTGAAGACGCTGAGTCTCTGCATGCAACAGAGATGCTCTAATACTGAGCCTTGACCATTCCACAAGAAGCTATCCCACCCAGCTCTCATATGTGTTTGCCAGCATTTCATGCACCAAAGAGTGTTTATGGTCCAACCCTGCAGTCAAATGGCCTCTTACATTCATTTTTTTTTTACTCAAGTGCCTTCATATTGTGACATTTTAAAAGTAATACTCAGTGATAGCATTAATCAGTACATGAACTAGCAGGCATGAATGGACTTGGACCTGACACTGAAGTTGTACTTAGTATCCCTAAAAAGATAACAAATGCCATCAAAGTCCCCAAAGATTTAATCTCTTCTGGAATTCACAGTGGGACATAAACTCTGATAAAGAGGGTGAGGTTTATTGCTCCGTATAAAGTCTTGATCGTGCACATTGTTTAATTGATGAGATGATAAGATAGCTGAAAATATTGAAATTGCTCCGAATTGAAACTGCTTCAAGGAAGAGACAGTCAAGAAACATAGTCCTGAGTTTCGATGAAGGCTTTTTTTGTAAGCACCATGTTCATCAGAAATTTAGGATTCTGAGAATCTCAGCATTCATTGAAAACATTTAGCTAGAGACACATGGTATTTTACAAAGAGGACTGAAAGTGGTCTACTAGAGCTTTTTCTTGGTATATACTGTCATAGATCTGGAATACCAGAGTCTGTTAGAGAATGGTAGAAATTAATAAACAGTAGTATTAGATCATATTTGGGATATGAAGGGAAAATACAAGCTGCAAAAATGAGCCAGACAAGAAATTCCTGGACTAGTTTATGCAGACCAGTCTGGCCAGGCTAGCTAAGCCCAGAACTGTTGAGAAACAATGAGGAGCATGGCAGTGGGATATTAATGGCCATTTGCAATGCAAAAAGCTATCCTTCCTCCCTGCTCGGAGGCGTGGACAGAGACAGGATATTTGGGAGATTGCGAAGGTGACAGGGGTGTGATGCTACAGGAAAATGTGTCGGTCTAACAACATCTGGAGGGCCATGGGTTCTTCATTCATGCTATACAGGGCAGAAGTCCAGCCTAGTGAGGGCACCTCAATTTATCTGGTTATCTGGGATTCTGTGAAGCACATTGAAGACAAATGTGCAGAGCTCTGATCATCTACATCTTCAGGTCACATTGGAGTTACATCCTATAGACCGTAATCCTCTTAGGCCAGAGCTCCTGATAAGAGTTGCTAACTCCTGCCCTGGAATAGAAAAAAGGATTCCAGTGTAGCAATATTGCTATGGATTGGGTTGGTGTTGAGAAGAGGAATGAGCCTGGAGGGGCTAAGGGAAACAGTGGCCACAGGAGAACAGGGCACCCAAGAATATAAGAGCAGGTTGTGGGGAAGTGAAAATTAGGATGCAGGGGCAATGAGCAAAGACATCAAGAAGACCAGAAACGTAAGAGGACAACAGTCGATAAGATACTTAGGATGTTCCAGAATTTGTTGGCTGGGCTGGCATTAGTATCTGCTATCCCTGACAGATGCTTAGACCATAACATGCTGATAGGGCCCACTGCCAATAACTGTGCTGGGGACGTCTTCTTTTAAATCGGCCAGTCAGTCGAAGCAGTGCCATGTTGCTGCGTCTAGTCACTATTCTGATTTCTCACAATGCCCAAGACTGATGCTACATTGTGGGAAATTAAAATGGCAACTCGACCCATGAACATGGCACTGCTTGGGGTGTGCAGATTCCACCCACTGCCACCAGGTAAGAAAACAAAAACGTATGAAGAGCTCTGATGGATGAGACTAAAAGCTCATTTAATCTAGCATACACACAACCCAGCTAGGGCCAATGAATTGAATAGTCTTGCTGAATGATTCAGATTTCAATTTCTGTCTTCATCTATCCACCCTACCCTAAGGTTCTGTCTGGAGTGTGGCCACATCACCCCTCTAAATGAAAATGAAAATGCCCCACCTGAGCTCATGTAGATAGATGCCTAATACCAAGTCAGCCCAATGAACCCTTAAAAATAGATTACACACACATGCACACATGCCCCTTTATATATTTCTTTAACTTTAAGTACCTTTTCATTGCTTCAGCTTGAAATAAGAAACAGCTTGATACTTTAATCAGAAAAGTAAGCAGATCTTCCAAAAGGAATGGAACCGTATGTTCCCCGACAATAGTGCCGACACCTGAAAATCAGTGATGGAAATGCCTGTCCTTTGAGACGGGATTTGCTGCAGAGGTGCAGAATGGCAGTTTTATTTCCTTGCAAAAGTGCAGATTGCTCTGAACAGGCAGAATGAAAGCATAAAGCAATTGATTATAATGGGGCCACGGCAATTTCTGGATCTCCAGTTGTTTAGAAAATGAGCTACCAAAGAAGAGCTTTAGGCAGGAAGTGCTGAGTCACTAAAGGATAGTGATGGTTAAAAAAAACTTAAAAGCACAATGCCATGAGTCGTCAAAAGAAAAAAAGTAGTTAGCGAAACTCAAGGAAGTCAGTGAGAAATGCATAGGCAAGACTAGCCCACTATGAGCAGTGCAGGGTGCACACCTATAGTACCAATTCAGTGAGGCCTTTTCTGGGTGCACAATGCAAGGAACATCAGGCAGGCAAGAAGGAAGGGAGGGAGGGAAGTTTCAAAAAGAAATTGATTCTCACTATACACATTTACATATGATATGACATATTGAAATAAAAAAGGAAGCAATGCATATTTCATTACCAGGGTCATTAACTTCTGCCTAGCAACAGCTCCTCATTTCCCAAACTGTGATGTGGCTCAGGTTACTCCTGTCAGAAAAATAATTCCAGCTAAAGGTGGCCCTTCGTGCAATTGGGTCCATCTACATGTCATGATTTATAAGCCTTTTCCTGAGCAACCAAAATGACTGGGGATCTTCCAGCTCCGCCGTCAACTTTGCAGTCCACCCCTGGTGTCCCAGAAATAGCTCTACTGCATTCAAAGCTTGGGAAGGAGGGAGAACAATGTAAGGTGTGGTGAGAGGGGGCAATCTTAATTTTATCATGCTCCTTCATAGTAGAGACAATGGGAAGGGACCAGCTTAAGCCAGGTCCTACCCTGATATGGGATGGGGGACTATGATCCAGTGCAGTTGTGTTCCTCCTCAGAAAGGGCTATAGCTCTGTGGTACAGCATCTGTTTGCGGGCAGCCTTGGCATCTGGGAGAGATCCTTGCCTGAAAACTTAGAGAACTGCTGCCAACACGGAGCAAGATGTACCAATGAGACAGACTCAGTATAAGGTAGCTTCCTATGTCCATATTTCCAAGGTCTTGTAGGTGAAGAAAAGCAATGCAGGGAAATGTTTTAGTTCGGTAATAAGAACACTACTCGTATTAGCCTCATTTGCACATCACAGAAGGCCATGGTTTATTGTGAAAATGTGGGTTGCTCCCACTTTGTTCCTCTCTGCCAGGGAGCAAGAGCAACAAGCCACTGCCAGTCAGTGTAGACAATGCTGAGCTAAATGGGCCAATGAGACTGACTCAGTATAATAGGGTTGCCCTATTTTCAAAAGTGAAAATCCGGACACAAAAGTTGTTGAGCAAAATCTTCACAACAAATGAAGCTTTTGAGCTATTTCAAATGCATACCTTTTTTCAATGCATTCCCTATTTTCAATGGAACTGCAGCAGATATTCACTTCAGCTTACTGTAACAACCATCAGCCACTTCCTTAATGTTATTTCATCTCCCCCCCCCCCCCCCACTCTTGCAGGTTTCTGTTATCTTTGCAGCAGGCCACATTCTGTCCACTCCATTTGGAAAATCAGCATCTATGGGCAAATCCCTGTGACGTCTCCATGACCTTGGCAGTAGGACGATAACCATTTACAGCCTTCCAAATTATAGTCATAATACTGGGTTGCTATAGCAATGAAGGATGAGTTAGAAGGAGTGTTGAATCACTTTGCTCTGAGATTGTAGCTGTCTTGATCAGGATTGCTTCTATTCCCTTTGTTAAGGCCATTGAACTTCTTGGTGCCCCAAGATTATTATTTTTAATTTCAACTAGACAGCTTGACAGCATTGCTGAACATTTTCAAACCCACATCTAATGTAATAGGGGGGTGGTCCTCATCCTTATAGAAGCCAGAATCTGTGCAAGTGCAGTTGGAACTATCAGCAGCTCACATCTAACAAAGGAAACCATCCTATACCAAATCAGAGCATTGGCTCACCTGGTTCAGTGCTGTCTATACCACAAGTAGGGAATCTTTTGCATTTCAAGGTTCCCCATTGCCTTGTGGACCACCATCTGTGGGTGGTGGTTGGCATAAGAGATAAAAAGTGGATGGAGCAACAGACACAACACTTGCTTTGATACAACAGACGACCACACATTCCAACCATGCAAAAGTCAGAGGTTTCTGCATCTCCACAAACATCCATTCATAGAATCATTAATTATAATAGTTCAAAGGTGCTTTCCAGCCAGGCAGAAGCTCTCAAGGAGCAGGGAGAGCAGCAGGGCCAGTGAGAGGTAGATTTTGGGAAGGATTAAAAGTCTAGAGCAGGCATCACCAACCTGCGGCCATCCAGATGTTTTGGCCTACAACTCCCATGATCCCTAGCTAACAGGACCAGTGGTCCAGGATGATGGGAATTGTAGTCCAAAACATCTGGAGGGCCAAAGGTTGGGGATGCCTGGTCTAGAGCAGGCCTGGGGGAAGCTTGGCCCTTTGGATATTGATGAACTACAACTCCCATCATCCCTTTTCATTGGCCAAGATGTCTGGGATTGGTGGTAGCAGGAGTCCAACAGCCTTTGGAGGGCCAAAGGTTCTCCAGCCCTGGTCAAGAGAGGCCTGGACATCTGCATCCATCCCTTCACCTGAAGTTCCCCACTTCTGATATGCATTGACTGAGTATAGCTCTCCTGGGTTTCAGACATGGGTCCTTCTCAGCCCAGGAAATGAACTTGGAACCTTGGTGCTGGCAAAGCGATTTCTAGCACAGAGCAGAACCTGTGACCCACCAAGTCAAATACAGGCCACCATGGCTTGATAGATGACTGATACTTTATCCACCATCATGTTTTTGCAGCCCCAAGTAAGCAACAAAATGAGGAGCTTTAGAAGTCCCTGTGAGATCATCCTTCATGGTTATTGTACTGTCAGGTACAGTACAGGCAGATTTAGAAGAATGTGACTGGTGTGCCCGCACTTGGTGCTGAGCCAGCGCCACAGGGGATGCTGCAACACAGTCCACCAATGGTGCTTGGGTTTCTTGGCTCACAAATTCTGCAGTCTATTCCCTTACATGTACATTTAGCACAGATAGTGGGGAACAGTAGCGATATCAACCCACTTTTGCTAAATATACATAGCAATCTATAGTCCTCTTCAGGCACCCACCAAGAACTGGGGCAGGTGCATACTAGCCCTGCTGTCAGCATCCCTGTCCTTGCTGGCTTTTGCCTCAGACCTTGACACTTTGGGCAGGAAGGTCTGAAAGGAGGATCTTTCCTTGTCCAGCTGAAAACACTCAGAATCTTCCGCACAGGAAGGAACTTGTGTGAACTTGATTCCTGTTCATTTGAGAGATTCTAACTAAGCATGTTCAGCTGAACAGACCTTCCCCTTCAGTGTGTGAGGGTTGAGGGAAGAAACTGGCAGAAACATGGATATTAAGTGCCAGGCTAAATGAATGCCACTCTGCTTTTCCTCCACACATACTGAAAATGTACAGGTCTAACACCTGAACGGAGTTTCTGTTCCAGCTGCAATAAACCAGATCAGTGGTTCCCAAAGTGGACAGTACCGCCCCCTGGTGAGCAGTGGGTGTACCTTGCAGTGGTGCTAAGAGGCAAGGAGGTGCTGGAGGTGGGGCCTTTGGAGGGTGTTGATTGCTTATTTATAATTGACTAGGCTAGAGCCTAGAGTGAAACTCCATTCTCACTTGGTGTTTAAAGTTTTACTGTTCTTATCACTTTCAAAGCTATTGCGTTTGGACATTGTATTGCCAATTCTGAGTTGTCACAAGATAGCCAAGTACTGATTTTCTTAAGAATTAGTTAGCATGTATGTTTGGTAAGACCGCTCACCTTCCCTGGGGGAGGGGGGCAGAGTTGCAGGAGGGCATCCAAGACCTCCCTGTGACCTGACTGTGGGCGGAGGGATGCTGCCCACATCATTGGGACTCCCAGCCGCGCTGCGCCCCCTGGCTGACCAATCAGGTTAGCCAGGGGACGTAGCCGCTTGGCATTTAAACTGTGACGTGGCTGGGGGAGACCTCCATTCGCCTCCTTGTTGGATCTCCCAGCCCACCCGCCCTCTTTTTATGCGTTGCTTGACTTTGGCCTTGCTATGGACTAACGTTGGCTGCCTTCTTGTTGGGGCAAGGTAGGAATTTTTTCCACTTGGCAAATTGGTACCAGCCATTTGGTTTTCGCCTACCTTGTAGCAATCATCACAACTTTGTAAGGTTAGGCATTGGGTAATCCTTGTTCATGGGAGGGGAGGTTGTTGCCTCTGCTTGTCCCTCCTTGTTAAGGGTATCCTGTTAAAGGGATCCGGGGATGTGGATCCTGTCTGAAGCCTGGGTGTGGGCTAGGGCCATGCCATGACCCCATGGGGTGCTCTTAATTGATGTATATCATAGGGCTCCCCCTCCCAGTGGTTGACCCTTAAGAGACTTCCTGCGGACGTGCAGGAGTCAGGATATAGTCTGGTTTCACCCAATGCCTAAGCTAAACCGCTCACATCTGGAACCAATAAAGTTGTGGCCTAATTTATCCCATTAACCCAAAATATTGGTGTCTCTGTGTTTATTATCTAAGGGAACTGTGGGGCCCGGGGCCTGGGGCCTGGGGCCTGGCAACACAAGGAGTTATATATAAGTACAGTTAAAAAGTTGGGTGCCCACTCTCTGTAAGACTCCAGGGGGTTCCAGGCATTCACCCAGGGTCTGTGTTCCTTCGGAGAATTGAGACATGGCAGAGACCATTGTAGCTTTAAGCAATGCAGTGGTTCCTCGGGTTACATACACTTCAGGTTACATACGCTTCAGGTTACAGTCCCCGCTAACCCAGAAATAGTGCTTCAGGTTAAGAACTTTGCTTCAGGATGAGAACAGAAATTGTGCTCCGGCAGCGCAGTGGCAGCAGGAGGCCCCATTAGCTAAAGTGGTGCTTCAGGTTAAGAACAGTTTCAGGTTAAGTACGGACCTCTGGAACGAATTAAGTACTTAACCAGAGGTACCACTGTATGGTTTATCCATCTATTTACACTTTCAGTCTGCATGGAGGGAGTCCAGATCTTACAGCATGGTCATCTCAAGAGGGGCTTGTTCCCCACAGCAGCACAGCCATGAAGTCCAAGGCATCTTCCTCAGGCAGCCTGCCCAAGATGGATCCCACTCTTTCTTCTTCCTTCTTCTTCCCAGAACACCCTGCTAAAAATTCTCTTTTCCTGTTACCTTACCCTGGGAACCATCCAAATCCCTAGTCTCTGTTCACACCTCAGGGCAAGGAGGGGAGGACAGTTCTCTTGCATTGCCAATGGCTCTCAATGGCCCTGCATTGTTTCTTAATGGTCCTAGCTTGGCCAGGCTCTTTTTGCATAGGCTAGTTCGGGAACTCCTCTGCAGCTTGAATTTCTCCCTTCATATCCCAAATAATCAAAATCCTCCCATTTATTAATTTCTAGGGTTTAGGGGTTGCACCCCCAAATCTTTAACAATACTTTTTGCTATAAATTTCCTTCACCCCTACATTTTCATTGGTAAAAATGTGTGGGAACCTCAGGCCCAATGGTCAGCAATTGCAGCCTTCCACGTCCCTCTCTAGCCAGCCCGTGGGGCTCTTGCCAAGCCACACCCTTCCTCCTTAGGCCATCCCCCCTCACCAGTCATCTTCCATGGCCTTCCCTAGTGCTTTTGTCTGGCTGGAACACATGCTCTTGAGCAGCAATAATGTATCTTGCTTGCCTGGATGTATGGAGGATGGAAGGTGTGTGTAAATCTGTGATGTTTGTGTAGCTGGAATGTAGCCTTCTGAACAAAGGTAAGAGTCCCATCTGTTGCTCCAGTCTTTGCCTCTGCCCCTCGCCATCACATAGCCCTTGAAAGGGTGCAAATGAGGGTATGTAGCCCCTAAGCTGAAAAAGGTTCTGCATCCCTGGCTGGAAGGTTTATAGCTAAAAATAAAAAGCACAATGTTTTTCCTTACCCAACAACCATGTTATTCCCTCCCCTTTGCTGAACAAGGTCATCATTGGTATTTTGTGGTTTGTCTACCTCTGATGTTAGAGCTCTGGGTGCTATAATTAAACATAAGTATTCTCTCATGAATATTAAAGAAACTGACTTCCTTCAGTGTTTCCTGGCATTTGCATAATTATCATCTCTGCAATGCCTGTCAGATTTGAGCTGTCAAGTCTGTTTACACTGCAGTGGGAAACTATTTACTGGGACGTACAAATGTAACATTTGCATTTGTAACAGCTTGAACTCTATTATGGTAAAAAGATTCATTTCCTGGGTGTCGTTTTTGAAGTCAGATGTATTCAGATTTGGCCTTTTCCACATCCCATCAACAAACAGACATCTGTATTTCCTCCTGGTCTTTCGTTCCATTGCCGACTCTTTGGGGAAGGGCTGCAGCTCAACGGTAGAGCGCACAGTTTGGAGGCAGAAGGTCCCAGGTTTGATCCTCGGTCTCTCCTGGTAGGGCTGGGAATGTCCTTTGTCTGAAAGCCTGGAGAACCACTACCAGTCAACACTGGCAATACAGACTCACTATCAGGTAGCTTCCTATGTTCTTGTTATCAAGTTCCACCTTGCCCAGCCTGTTGCTTTCCAGATGATTGGACTCTAATCATCAGGACCAGTGGCCATGATGTCTGCGATGGATGGAAGTTGTAGTCCCAAACATCTGCAGAGCACCATGTTGTGGGAAGGCTGTTCCAGCAAATATTTTACTCTCGGCATAATTTACGTAAATTGTTAAAGGAAGCCCCAGGCTACCAACAGCCATGCTTTACCACAAAAGCACATAGGAAGGCTCCCATACACACAGTCATACCCTTGGTCCATCTACCTCATTTTTGTCAGCACTGACAAGGATCTGTTCTCCAGGGTTTTAGGCATGGGTCCTTCCAGCCCTAAATGGGGATGCTGAGGATTGAATGCATGTGCTCTACTGCTAAGCTGCATCCCTCTAAGAAGAGTTTGGATTTGATATCCTGCTTTATCACTACCCGAAGGAGTCTCAAAGCAGCTAACAATCTCCTTTCCCTTCCTCCCCCACAACAAACACTCTGTGAGGTGAGTGAGGCTGAGAGACTTCAAAGAACTGTGACTAGCCCAAGGTGCATGTGGAGGAGCGGAGACGCGAACCCAGTTCACCAGATTATGAGTCCACCGCTCTTAACCACTACACCACACTGGCTCTAAGCTGGCAAAGTTACAAGTAACATTCTTTAAGAAGAGAAATGTTTTTGGGACTCGAAATTTCTGTACTATTTTGTGCATGATAGAAAATGAAGCATTTTTATTTTTCCTTAAAACCTACGTTTTGATGTTTTTACAAACCTCGTTATTTTTTTAAGCAGGAGCAGGAAAAGATCAACAATTTAAAAAAATGAATCGGGTGGATCCAGGAAAACATGGGTCAGAAGGAGAATGCAGAATAATAACCACACTTTTCAAGGTATAATACTCTTTCTGCTTATAATGCCATCTTTGCACTTTGACTACCAGGGAAGGCCCCTTAAATCTGTTGTAGTTTATATCTCTCAGTCTTTCACAACTCTCATTCATGTCAGTGGCTCTTTGAAGACAAAGCAGCAGCCGCAGTTCTTGATAGATCATGTGCTGATAACTCTTTGAGAGGCTTGCTATGTTTTGGAGGGTGAGAGGTTTGTGTAAGATGGTGGAGCTTCAGCCAGAGGTAGACTGCAGGCGGGAGTTGTGGGTGAGGCAGCTAGCACAGAATAGGACCATCACACAGTAAATAATAAAACTACTCTCTGATTGTAAAATCAATGAAACATTATACTGATGAAATCTGCTATCTGTCTTTACTGGTGCAACTGAGGGAACACCACAAACCATGCTTGTGTATAGACATGTTCTTTGTGGGTAGAAAAACAGCTGCCATTCAGCAAGTTCCTTTCACCCAGTGCTCGGCAGAACACCAGGTTCAAATAGCACCATTCAGCATCCTTTTGTACCTTCTGTACTCAAGAAGGCTGTACCCATGCCAGAGCTTAATTTAAGACAGGGATCATCAGAGCTGAGCCATGGACTTATGAACTGAGCCCTGAAACCTGTTTTTACTGGGCCAACTTGTAACGTGTGAAGTAAGAAAAAGAGGTTGCGTCTGAGCAGCTGCATATATACCTCCCCAATAAGTAACCACAGTGCATCCCAATTCACACGGCTGGCTCTAAAGGATGGACCTGTTGAAGCTTGATCTGGCACTCACAGGGAAAAGAAGGAATTTGGCAGAGGTATCCTAGCAGTTCGAAAGCACGTCAAAGTGCAAGTAGATAAATAGGTACCGCTCCGGCGGGAAGGTAAACGACATTTCCGTGTGCTGCTCTGGTTCACCAGAAGGGGCTTAGTCATGCTGGCCACATGACCCGGAAGCTGTACGCTGGCTCCCTTGGCCAATAAAGCGAGATGAGCGCCGCAACCCCAGAATCGGTCACGACTGGACCTAATGGTCAGGGGTCCCTTTACCTTTACCTTTATGGTGCTTTCAGACAACCTGTTAGTTAAGCGTTCATCTGGATTCACTTGCGGGGAGAGCAGACAACATTCTCTGATTTGTTCTCATTTGTTTGTGGGGAGGTTAGATGGTGTTGCATCGAAGCAAACATTGTTCCATCCTTTCCAGTGCATCTTCCTTATCACAAAAAAAGTCCCATTTTGGGGGGAGCAGGTCTGTTGTGCAGGACCTCTCAATCCACTAGCATTGCACAACCTGATTTCCCCACTATGTGACTGAATCCAACGCAGGAACAGCGACAGTCTGCAACTGCCCTGGAGAGATTAAAATAACTAGGCATTTTTGTTTGGTTCATAATGATATTTGCTTTTGTACAAACACCAAATTCATTATGTAAACTCTCTCATTAAAATCTCGTTCAGTTCCCCGTGCGTTTGATGAAGATACACCCCATTTGTTACTCATATTCACATCTGTTTCAGTTTGTTGTTCTATTTGTTTTAAAAGTTAAATAGATGGAGCACTGGCTTTGATTTCTGTTCCTGGCAGCCTCCATTTTTTCTCCAGCCCAGATAACCTGGACATCATAATTGTTCTGGGGCACTGAGGGGAAGGGAGAATGGTGCACACACCAGACACACAGCAGCTGTAATTTTTGTGTGTGTGGTTGATAACCCACCTTCATCTGAAAGCCCCAGGATAGCATGATTTCTGGGCACCTGCAGAGTGGTGGGGGTAGACAGAAACCAAAGCATTCTCTGAAGTTGGCACTCCTGCTGCCTCAGCTGTTACCAGGAAAGTAAATCCCCTTGCATCCTGAATGGTGTGAATGAATAAAGGGAGTCTTGACTGGGAGTCCCATTCATTCCCATTCATACTTCTGTGCATTCATCTCAGAAGGAATGAAAATAAGACCAAATGGTCTTCTCGTCCATTCATGCACAGCCCTATAAAGAATCTTTCCTTTTCCATCTATATGATGTCCCATCACTCTTCAGTGAAAATGGCTAGTTGTGAAGCAGATTGGGGACAGTAACTGGAATGGCTCATTTCTCTCAAAATAAATAAATGGTTTCTCATAAGCTGCGATAAACTGATGGATCCGAAAGGGATTTCGCCTGGAATAAATGTGGAAAACTGCTAGCTTGGCAGTTGAAGAGAAGACAAAGATTAAATACAGTTACAAATTTAGAGATCGAAGGAAGAAATATCCAGAATCCTGTGGACATTAGAAAGTGTTTCCAGAGATATTTCAAAAAATTATACACTCAAGGGCCGCAAGACGAGGCTGAGATTAAACAATTTTTGGCAAAAAATGGATTACCAAAATTGTCACAAGAAAATAGGACAATCCTGAATTGCAAAATAACACAACAAGAGATTGAACAGGCCATTCAGAATATGCAATTGGGCAAATCTCCAGGGCCAGATGGGCTGACCTCCAAGTACTATAAGACACTAAAAGATTACTTGATACAACCTTTGATGGAGGTCAGCAACGAAATTATGGAGGGGAAGAGGGCGCCGGAGTCGTGGAAGGAAGCGTTTATCACATTGATACCAAAGTCGGAAGCTGAAAAGACACAACTTAAGAACTATCGTCCCATCTCTCTTTTAAATGTGGATTACAAAATATTTGCAGACATTTTGGCAAGTAGACTTAAAAAAGTTTTAAATGAAGTAATTCACAAGGACCAGGCAGGCTTTCTCCCAGGCAGACACTTGTTTGCTAATACAAGGAACATTATTGACATTCTGGAACTTTTGCAAACAGATATAAACACAAAAGCAGTCTTAATTTTTATAGACGCGGAGAAGGCCTTTGACAACATTTCCTGGAAATTTATGAAGGGAAATTTAAAAGAAATGGGAGTGGGACGGGGTTTTGAGAATGGGATTGAGGCGATATATTCAGAGCAGAAAGCTAAACTGATAGTTAACAATGTGGTTACAGAAGAGTTTAAAATTGAAAAAGGAACACGACAAGGCTGCCCTATTTCCCCTTTGTTATTTATCTCGGTTCTGGAAGTGCTCCTGAATATGATTAGAGGGGACCGGTTGGTGGAAGGAATTCAGGTCGGAGAGAAACAATATAAGCTTAAAGCTTTCGCAGATGACTTGGTTTTGACCCTGCAGGAGCCAGAGTCTAGCACGAAAAGAGTATTACAACTGATTTATGACTTTGGTCGGGTGGCGGGATTCAAAGTAAACAAACAGAAAACTAAGGTTTTGGGAAAAAATTTGACAGATACAGAGTCAGAACGGTTTCAGAAAGAGACAGAACTAAACGTGGTTAAAAAAGTTAAGTACCTAGGGGTAAACATAACAGCAAAAAATCTAAGCCTATTTAAGGATAACTATGAAAAGTGTTGGGCAGAAATTAAGAGAGATTTAGACAGTTGGACAAAATTGAAACTTTCTTTGTTAGGCCGAATTGCTGCTATCAAGATGAATGTATTGCCAAAGATGTTGTTTTTGTTTCAAACACTTCAGGTTTTAGATAAGACGGAGTGCTTTCAGAAGTGGCAGAGAGATATTTCTAAGTTTGTCTGGCAGGGCAAAAAGCCCAGAATTAAGTTTAAGATATTAACTGATGCGAAAGAAAGAGGGGGCTTTGCCCTGCCAGATTTAAAGTTGTATTATGAGGCCGCAGCCTTCTGCTGGCTAAAAGACTGGCTACTTCTTGAAGACACTGACGTGTTGGATTTGGAAGGGTTTAACAATACTTTCGGATGGCATGCATACTTATGGTACGACAAGGTTAAAATCAATAAGGCCTTTAAGAACCATATTGTCAGAAAATCACTGTTTAATGTCTGGACAAAATATAAAGACTTGTTGGAAAATAAAACTCCAAGGTGGCTTTCACCTTTGGAAGCTAAGGCCCGAAAAAGACCCAATATGGAGGCTAAATGGCCAAAATATTGGGAAATACTAGAAAAAGATGGAGACAACTGGAAATTGCAGAGTTTGGAGAAAATGAAGGATAAAGTGCGAGACTGGTTACATTACGCTCAGATTAAAGAAGTTTTTAAAAATGATAAGAAACTAGGGTTCCAGGTGGAGAAATCGAAACTAGAAACAGAACTGTTAGAACCAAAGACTAAGGTACTTTCAAGGATGTATAACTTGCTGTTAAAATGGAATACACAAGATGAAATGGTTAAATCGGCTATGATAAGGTGGGCGCAGGACATTGGGTATAATATCATGTTTGAGGACTGGGAAAGGCTGTGGAGTACTGGGTTGAACTTTACTGCATGCAATGCTTTGAAAGAAAATGTAATGAAAATGATATATAGATGGTATATGACCCCAGTCAAACTTGCAAAAATATACCACCTGTCTGATAATAAGTGTTGGAAATGTAAAGAGAGTGAAGGAACATTCTTCCACCTCTGGTGGACCTGCCCTAAAGTGAAGGCGTTCTGGGAAATGATTTATAATGAACTGAAAAAGGTATTTAAGTATACCTTCACAAAGAAACCAGAGGCCTTTCTTTTGGGTATTGTCGGCCAAGGGGTGGTAAAGAAGGATTGGACATTTTTTATGTACGCAACAACTGCAGCAAGGATACTTCTTGCAAAGCACTGGAAAGCTCAAGATCTACCCACACTGGAAGAATGGCAGATGCAACTGATAGACTATATGGAACTGGCCGAGATGACCGGCAGAATCCGTGACCTGGGAGAGGAAAGGATGGAGGAGGACTGGAAGAAATTCAAGATTTATCTACAAAAATACTGTAATTTGACTGAATGTTAAGCAGGATGCTAGATCATAAATAATTGAGCACCACTAAATTAGATGATTTAAGATGATAAGTGAGATTGAGAAAATATAAATTTTTTCGAGAATTACAAGATTATAAATAAATAGATGGGACATAAGAATGCAAACAAGATGATAAATTGCTGGCAAAAAGTTATAACGATGGAAGTGGGAGCGGGAGATGTGAGGGAGTCCAAAGAAGATGTGAAACTATGTTAAGACATATGCTACATTGTTTATTATATGTATTCTGTATTTTAAAACCTAATAAACATTTATAAAAAAAACCAAAAAACGAAAGGGATTTCGCCTGTATTCAGTTAATAATACGATAAAACTTTCTTTAGACCTTTTGATGATTTGGGGTTTGTCATTTTACATTTGTTTAATATCGTACATTGCTTCAGAGATTGTCAAAAAGTGACTCAGACATTCCTGAAAAAACAAAAACAAATGGATAATATCCACATAGGATCAATCTCTTAAAAAGAAAGTTTCCACATCATGGACTGCATTTTCTGTTTTAGTTAATTTAGTTAGTTAGTTTTTTTATATAGCTTCAAATTTCTACAAAAATGTCTAAGTGATTTATAATTCTAAAAGAAAACGATTTTTAAAGCCAATTCCTTATATGTTAAGTTTCTTGTTTCAGTATTTTTTTTTTAATCTTGTTAACTCAGTAAGTATCCCAACTGTGAAGTCATGCATCAAAGATACACCTAACTAGAACATCCAACTGGTAGGAAACATGTTTTCTTTTATGAAATGTAATGGCATTCCCTCTACTAACCACCACACTAACGAAATAAATAAATAAATAAATAAATAAATAAATAAATAAATAAATAAATGGAATCAAAATGTGCCTTTTTTATATCATGCCTTATACCCTCCTTTTGTTAACAATGCATTGCCCAGTCCTAACAAGGCTTACTTATACAGTGGTACCTCGGTTTACGAACTTTATCCATTCTGGAAGTCCATTCTTAAACGGAAACTGTTCTTAAACCGAGGCGCACTTTCCCTAATGAGGCCTCCTACCGCCGGTGCCCTTCCACCGTTTGGCTTCCGTTCTTAGACCAAGGTAAAGTTCTCAAACTGGGACACTATTTCCAGTTTTGCAGAGTTTCTAAACCGAATCGTTCCTAAACAGGACTGTTCTTAAACCGAGGTACCACTGTAATCATTACCATCCATTTTACAATGTGTTTAAGGACTGCTGTGGTTTTCTTCAGAGCATAAGTCTATATAAATCTGGCCACGAGGGGGCAGATTCATCCAAAAAAGAAAGAAAGAAAAAGAACAACGTCCATCATATGGGAGAAACTTAGGAAACAGCAAACTAGTGATGTTGTGCATAACATGAATAATCTCATTTTTATCATCGTGTCTGAAAAGCTTAACTTTTCATTGTGTGCAGTTTTTAAAATTTATCTTCAGAGTGTGCAATTCCCCGTCTCTAGCACTAGGGTGTTTATTTCACAGATTGCTATTATGAGAGGCTGGAGATCTGGCATCTTATCCTTTGATGATGGACTAGCATTATCACAAGGACACAAATATAGGTAAAGGTTTATCGTTTTGCATTTGTTTTACAAAGCATTTCAAAGAACTCCATGGTACAGAGAGAGAGAGAGAGAGAGAGAGAGAGAGAGAGAGAGAGAGAGAGATTTTCTCCACCCATCCAACTATTCCAAGTTATTTCATGCAATACTGTGCATGTCTAAACCACAGAGCCTAGGGCTTGCCGATCAGAAGGTCGGCGGTTCGAATCCCCACGACGGGGTGAGCTCCCGTTGCTCGGTCCCTGCTCCTGCCCACCTAGCACTTCGAAAGCATGTCAAAGTGGAAGTAGATAAATAGGTACCGCTCCAGCGGGAAGGTAAATTGTGTTTCTTTGTGCTGCTCTGGTTCACAAGAAGTGGCTTAGTCATGCTGCCCGCATGACCTGGAAGCTGTACGCCAGCTCCCTCGGCCAAGCGAGATGAGCACCCAACCCCAGAGTCATCCGCAACTGGGCCTAATCATCAGGGGTCCCATTACCTTTACCTTTACTGTCATTTTATAGCTGGAGGGGACGGACAAATTTGTTAATACACACCAGCCGCAATGTAATTTTGCCAGTGTCTAGTGGTTGTGTCAAACTAAGTTGTACTCAGAGTAGACCAGCTGAAATCAATAGACTCAAGTTAATCACATTCCTTAATTTTAATGGGTCTACTCTGAGGCTGCACACATACCATACATTTAAAGCAGGCATAGGCAAACTCACCCTCCAGATGTTTTGGGACTACAACTCCCATCATCCCTGACCACTGGTCCTGTTAGCTAGAGATGATGGGAGTTGTAGTCCCAAAACATCTGGAGAGCCGAGTTTGCCTGTGCCTGATTTAAAGTGTATTTCCCCTTCCCAAAGGATCCTGGGATCTGTAGTTTGTTTAGGGAACTGTAGCTCTGTAGGGAGTAAAGTACAGTATTTGCTTTGGGGAGGGGGGAATGTGCTTTAAATTTGTGGTGTATACACAGCCCAAGACTAACTTAGGAGACAATCCTAAGAGATGGCAATGACGATCATGTTGCAGAATGACGTCAGAGGAACTCTGTGCAACTAGAAACCTACCTTTAAGAAAGTAGCTACATAACATATATGAAACACAGCAAAAGTAGCCCCCTGGTGGAGCTAAAAAGCACAGAACAGAAGATCCTCCTCTGTCATTTCTGTGGCTTAGTTCTCTTTCTTTTGTTATCTCCCAAGTAATGCGCTTCTTGTTGGGCCACAAATGTTGCAAATGTAGCACAAGCTCGAAACAATCACCTTACAAGAAATACAATCTTTGCTTTTTGTTTCTCAAATAATGGTCATAATTCTACCGAGCGGACTGAAGATCTTGTACATACCATGCAGGGCAGAAAAGCTGTCACTGCAACAATTACAGCGCAAGAGAACATATTGTCCTATAGGAAAATTAAGAAATGTCACTGATGAAAAATGTAGCTCCTAAAGAAAAAGTCCTTCTTTTAAGGAGAGGTGAAAAAAAGCAAAAATAGAATTCCAGAGCACAGCAAGATTTCCAGTTTTTCTGTGATGTTCATCAAAATTGAAACAGCTCACGCATTAATTAATTTAACCTCACATCACCCCTGAGAAACAGGGTGTATCAAGAGTGTGTTGCACTTGCAGCAATGAAACGTTACCCCAGGCAGGAGAGAGGATGAGGTTGTGTTGTGCACAGCTGGAGACTAGAGAGTTGGGCCTGCTCATACATGCAAGATCCACGGATGGAGGAAAAAGCCATTCAGTCTGCATTTGGGGGCAAACCAACCCAATTTTCCAGTCCTAGACTTGTATGCAAATCAGCACATAACTATTATTAATCAAAATGCACATATCTCCAAAATTTTGCAATGCAGTTTCAATCACAAAACTGCAGAAAGCCTGACATTTTATGGAGATGGAATGTGCACAAAATGCATATTTTAGGGGAGTACACACTGAAAGGCATCTAAAGAGCACCCTTGCAGTCTTCTTCTTCTTTGGCTATCACTCGTAGCTGAGTAGTATTGTCTTCCATGAACACGATCTTAACAGTGAGTCCGTAAGTGATGTGGAGGCCAATTCTGGATCCACACATCCTTCCACAGTGGGGACATAGGTTTCCGGGTGGGAGTTGATCATGGTGAGGGTTTACCAAATGTGTCTTCCTTTTAGCACATTTTCCCTTTTTGCCCTGAATTCGTGCTTCTTCAAAGTCCACAACACCTTTGGTAAAGGCTGTTCTCCAGTTGGAGTGTGCGCAGGCCAGTGTTTCCCAGTTATCAGTGCTTCTGTTCCATTTTTGTAGATATGCCTTGAGAGCATCTTTGAACCTCTTTTGTTGTCCACTAGTATTTTGTTTTCCATTCTTGAGTTGGGAATAAAGTGGTTGCTTTGGAAGGTGATAATCAGGCATCCAAACAACATGACCAGTCCAACAAAGTTTATGTTGTAGAATCATTGCCTCGACAATCACTTTGAGCGAAAACCCATGGCAAGGGTGACCAGGTACTTTTTCTATACCTGAACTGATAGCTCAGATTTAAAAGTACTCATGCAAATGTTAATCATCATTATTTTAATGATTTTTTTTTTTGTAACAAAAGTAACAAGGGGGCGGGTTGAGAAAAACAGAGAGGGAAAAGGGAGGTGGAAACATCAGCTCATATTAATGCAGTAACCAGCTATACATCCAGCTTTATCTAAATAACTAAATTAACATAAGCTTACCCAAATGCTCAAGCACATGATACTGAGGTTTATGAGAAATGTGTTCAAATGTGGGGGCAGTGAGGTCCTCAGACTATTGTGTGATAGATGGTGGGTGTTTATGCTTTCAGGGTTTACATATAAATTTATTGGGTACCATATGGGCTCATAAAATCCAATGTGATGGGTTCTTGGGTCTCTTTGAGTCTTGGATAGATTTCATTTCTCATAAGAGCATAGAGAACTGTCTTATACTGAGTCAGACCATTGGTCCATCAAGCTCAGTATTGTCTACACTGATTGGCCAGTGGCTCTCCATGTTTTCAGAAAGGAGACTCTCCTAGTCCTACCAGATGTTGAGGACTGGACCTGGGAACTTCTGCATGCAAAGCAGTTGCTCTGTCCGGGCCTTCCCTGACTCAGAAGGCTGGACCATGTCACTTTTGAATTCTTATTTTATAAGGCTGTATTACTGTTTTCATAATACTGATTTATTACTTTTGTATCCTGCTTAGAGCTTTCAGAATAGTAAGCCAACCCCAGAAATGCTTTTAAATAAATAAGTCCACAGTTATGTTGTTATTATTAGCATTATTAACGTCATCGTGGTCGTCATCCTCATTTAATGGTAACTAGTAATCTTTGTAAAAATAGCCCCTAAACTGGAACATCTTATGCAAGAGTTTGCATCATCCTTGTTATCTTTCTTATTAATTGGAACTGACAAGCCCATATTGTTCAGTGAGGTGTTCAGAATGCAGGCATCTTGCCAGTCTTAGTATCCTACCAGAGCACCATAAGAAGACCAGCCAGGAAAACAGGGAGGCGGGGAGCAGGCAGAAGATGTGCTCTTTCATTTACTGCTCTCAGGTCAGGTCATTCAGTTCAGGACAACTTTGCAGATGTCACTCATGAAGCAAAGCAGCCATCTCCTATTGATATGCCCCAGATTGCCCCTGGAAACAATTTCTGAGATTGTAACAGAGCAAGCTCACAGTTGCAGGAAAAAAGGGTTTTCCAAAATGCTATAGCCATTTGTAGCAGCCTGAGCCTGCAACGATAAAAGAAAAAAGTCTCTTCAAGATTGATGATGATGATGATGATGATGACTATGATGACTATTATTATTATTCCAACTAAATAGATCTACTAGTGCTGGACTTTTGGCTTCACAAGAATCTCACTTCCCTCTCCCTGTGTGTGCCTGTGCACCTCTTCCCAAACTTGTTCTGGAGGTTCCTCAACTCCTCCCCCGCCCTGGCAGATATGGGAAGGGGATGGGGAAAGAGCATGTAGAGGAAAGGAAGGAAAAATTCCATTGCGCAAGAGAAAATCCTTGCACTACTGGATCTGATTAGTTGGATCCTGTCCATTATTATTTATTTCATTTATGAACTACTTCCCACAAGGCATTTTTCAATACTTTATAATAAAGCATATATAAAACAGGAACATATATAAAAATAGTTAAAACAATTAGGAATTTTTAAAAAAAATAAAATAAAAATGTGTGTGTTTTTTAAAAAGAGTTTAAAACTCAGCACATACATAAAATTTATTTATTGGCCCTCTTCCATCCCATCACCAAATCCAGCCACTGGTTCAGCACTTGTTCAGAGATGCAATGAAGTATCATCACTGATTCAGCACTTGTTAAGCCTCACCTGTCTCAGGTAGCAAAGATGGTGCTCAGTCTTTGAAACCAGACTTGGAGCAGGCAGCCTTTCAGATAGAGGATGCCTTCAAATAAAGGACTGTCCTTTGACAGCCCTTCAAGCAGAGAGTTGTTCTCTAGAAAATCAGGCAACAAAGAAGCCTTGTCTCCTTCTGCTTCCCAAACTCCCCCTATTATGTAGAAAGAAGAAATATGAATTCAGACGTTGCACCATTCACATAGTGAACAATACATGACAAGAGTAGAAATATGCAAGCTAGACCCATTGCTAATCTGCCCAATGACCATGGCTTTGCCATCCATGTGTTGGCTGGCATGTGAATTAACTCTAGTAGCATATCAATGAACACACGCAGAATGTTTTCACATGCCGGTCAAACATGCAGATGACATGGAGGGGATGAGGTCTAGCTGCTGGGACGCATTTACTACAGTGTTTTCTGAGTTAAAAATTGGATAGTTTACAGAGTCGACCCTCTGCTCTCTCCCCACATTCCCTGTAACATCCAGCAAGTTTCTCCTGCTTGCTATGGGGGGAAATGAAAGAGAAATGAATGAGTTTCGAAAGAATAACAAATGGATAGATGATATGCATTAGTGACTCTGGCCTTTGCCAGTTATTCGTGTGCCATGTGGAACAAGCCATTTTCTCCACACCACTGTAAACGTAACCAGATAAAGCTTCACAGTGTGAGTGGGAGATAAAACGGGAGCACCTCTAGCCTGGCGTGAGAGAAAATGCTTCCCAAAATGTCATGATAATGCCCAACACAGCAGAGGGGAGAGCCAATCTAACACATGATAATAGTGTGCATCCTATATCAGCCCGAGGGCCATATTCCTGTTTATGTAAGCTTCTGAGGGGCCACATTCCAGTGGTGGGCAGGGCCAGAGTCAAAGGTGGGCAGAGCAATGGTTGTAAAAATGACCTTTGTAGAGTAGGCTAGTTTCTAAACATCCTCACCCACTTCATTCAGGCAACCAAAAGTCACCATCAGAGTCCAAGGACACATTCCAGCTAGGCAAAAACACCCAAGGAGCATGTGAAGCAGGACCAGTGAGAGGTGTGCCTGGGGAGGGGTGACGTTGGCGAGAGCCAAACCAAAGCAGGAGCACACTCAGCCCCTTGCACCTAAGCTTCCCCACCATTTAACTGAATGTTGCAGACATCATTCTCCCCAACTCACATGTATGTATATTTCAAAATGAAAGATGCACCCTCATGTGTAGAATTTGCACCTGTATTGTGTTTGAAATTGTTTTAACCTATGAAATTGTGTCTATCTATGACATGGTGTTTAGGGACACGGGTGGCGCTGTGGGTTAAACCACAGAGCCTAGGACTTGCCGATCAGAAGGTCGGCGGTTTGAATCCCCACAACGGGGTGAGCTCCCGTTGCTCAGTCCCTGCTCCTGCCAACCTAGCAGTTTGAAAGCACGTCAAAGTGCAAGTAGATAAATAGGTACTGCTCTGGCGGGAAGGTAAATGGTGTTTCCGTGTGCTGCTCTGGTTCGCCAGAAACGGCTTAGTCATGCCGGCCACATGACCTGGAATCTGTATGCCGGCTTCCTCAGCAAATAAAGCAAGATGAGCACCGCAGCCCCAGAGTCGGTCACGACTGGACCTAACGGTCAGGGGTCCCTTTACCTATGACATGGTGTTGATGACATTGTTTTTTGTTTCTATTGTTAAGTCACTTTGAGATGTTTTATTGGATGTGACTGAAAGGAAATAAAAAAATAAATAAAATAAAATAAAATAAAATGTATGAACAAGAGGCCTACATCTGTGTGACCAGGTGAAATATGGGAGGTTGTCAGCTGTGGCAACATGATCCTCTTTTTGTTCAATAAAATATTGTCATGCTGCCAACTTTCCTCTAATAGCACTTGTGTGCATTGCAAAGAAGGATTGATTCTTGATGGGAAAGGACAGTTTTCCCTTGCTCTTTTAGAAAATCGGTTCCCTTGACATGCAGCATAGACCAGCAGCCAGCAAGGGAGAAAGTTGTCATCTGCAGCAAGTCTTGTGAAATGGGCAGTTACCCAACAGAACAGTTATTATCACCTCCAATTTTGCACAGGCCACTAAGCAGCCAAAGGAAGTCACTGGGGATGATTTCTTCATGTACTCTGCTTTGGATAATACCCATGGATCTGTCACGTAGCTCAATGCTCTGCCCAGCCAAAATAAACTTTGTGGCAACTACCGCTTGGAATGCTTCTCACCACATAAGAGAAAGGAAGCAAACTTTCCAGCTGAAAAATTCTGCAGTAGTTTATATGCTCACTATGTAAAAATCAACAACATTGTTGTATTCCTGGTGGGATTGATTGCATTTAAATTCAAACCTCGATCCTATAATTCTGGTCCTTTTCCAGGTTTGCCTGCCATCTGGGGAATAGAGAGAGGGCCACCATGAGGATGCTGAATTAAATGGGGCACTACTTACATTCTTATGAACTAGGCCTGTGTCCATAGAGGAAAATCTGAAGGCTCAGTTGAGAACATTAAAATTTCAAAGAGTTCCTAGCCAGTGAGCTAGCAGATCCAATTCAAGGTGTTTGTACTAGCGTATAAAGCCTTAAATGGCTTCAGACCCAAGTTCCTAAAAGACTGCCTTTCCCAGTATCAGCCACATTGAACTCTACAATTGACAGGTGAAGCCTTGTTGGTGGCGCCTCCACAGGAAGCTACATGCCGACCCATGACAGAGCCTTTTCAGTGGTGGTTCCTCAGTTGTAGAAATGCCCTCCCTAGTGAGGTGAACCTACTGACTTTCAGGAGTGATTTGAAACGTTTACCCTGACATTTGGTGGCTGAAACATACTGTTCCTGGCAACCACAAGATCACCAGATGGAATAATACTTTTAACTGACATTGCTTTTAGAATGTTTTGACTGTTTTAAAATGTTTCTGTTTTGTTTCTGTTTTAAATTGCACATCTATTTGCCACCCTGGACTCCTTTGGTGGGGCTGGGATATAAAATAAATAAATAAATTGCGAGTTACCAATTCATTTGCAGGTGGGATTTGTTGTGCTCAGAGACCAGATCCACACATAATGCTAAGCTATACCATGGCTTAGTCCTGGATAGTGTTACAGTAGTAGAACTGGGCCATGGACTTCTCTGGGAACATGAAACACTTGTTCATTTCCACTAAACCATGGTTTGGCTTAGCGTAGAGTAAATTGCAGGCCTCAGAATATTGGAAGAGGAGACTGGACCAGATTTCAAACAAGTGATTTTGAATGTTATTGACTACTTAATCGGGGGAAATATAAGTACATGAGGAGAGCCCTGCTGGATCCTGAATTTGTCAAATCCTCTTTTAATGCCATTCTGAAACTGTCCCCTGTTTCAGATATTCGCTGATCTTTATGAACAGAAACAAAGGAGAAAATATTTGGATTTCCAACTGAACAAGGACAGTTTAGTTTGTAGAATGGACACAGTTGGAGCCAGGTGAGGAGGAGAAGCCACATAGATAAGGACAGATCTCCCAGAACATTCTGTCTCCAGGAATTGAATCGCATCATGATCAAAGGGCTAGGTGGGAATAATTTGCTTCCCATGCACTTTCCAGAACAAAGACCATCTCTGTCTGAATATTTAACCTTTGGCAGTTACAAGCTCGGTATTTTCTATATACAGAAACAGCTATGTTTCCTCCCCTCCATAAACATCATACAGGGCAAAGAGGCATTGGGCGAGATAATGGGATCAGTGTGGCGTGTCCCCAAACTCAATGCCCGACGAGGCCTCTAGATCATAGTTGTCACCTTTTCCCTTTTCTTGCGAGGAATCCTATTCGGAATAAGGGAATTTCCCTTTAAAAAAGGGAAACGTTGCCAGCTGTGCTCTAGATTGAAAAGAACATGTCCAGGGGCTGCCACTGTCAGGCATCTATAACATATGAAAGCTACACCAGTAAGATGAACAACAACTGGTTTTATTGCTTGGCTTCTGTTGTGCAGTTTTTAGTCTGGCATCCATCTTGGAACCACAGGATTTGAGCTTGCAGAATTCCACCTTTACTCAAGAAACACTGCTGCCTTTTGGCCACTAGGTGGCAGCCACACAAACACATCCTACAGCATCTGCAGACGCCTGCACTACAATGGAGGAGGTACAGTCCTTTGTCAGACACCAGCACTGTGGCCTTTGTCAGACACCAGCACAATTTTCATCAGGAGATTGGCAGGAGCAGGGACCGAGCAACAGTAGCTCACCCCGTCGCGGGGATTTGAACCGCCGACCTTCTGATCAGCAAGTCCTAGGCTCTGTGGTTTAACCCACAGCGCCACCCGCACCCCTCCAACAATCTCCTGATGAAAATTGGGAGGCCCGTCTTTTGGTGCTGCCCTGCTGAGTGTGTTGGGCCTTTGGCTTAACAGGTCTCCTCCTTGCACTCTTATGCTCTTTCCTTTCTTTTGTTACCGCTCACCTGCTTGGCTAGGAAAGGTGAAGGATTAAAAGAATAGCAGGGGCCACAGTGCTGGTGTCTGACAAAGGACTGTACCTCCTCCATTGTAGTGCAGGCGTCGGCAGATGCTGTAGGATGCGTTTGTGTGGCTGCCACCTAGTGGCCAAAAGGCAGCAGTGTTTCTTGAGTAAAGGTGGAATTCTGCAAGCTCGAATCCTGTGGTTCCAAGATGGATGCCAGACTAAAAACTGCACAACAGAAGCCAAGCAATAAAACCAGTTGTTGTTCATCTTACTTGTGTAGCTTTCATATGTTATAGATGCCTGACAGTGGCAGCCCCTGGACATGTTCTTTTCAATCTAGAGCATAGCTGGCAACGTTTCCCTTTTTTAAAGGGAAATTCCCTTATTCCGAATAGGATTCCTCGCAAGAAAAGGGAAAAGTTGACAGCTATGATCTAGAGGCCTCGTCGGGCATTGAGTTTGGGGACACGCCACACTGATCCCATTATCTCGCCCAATGCCTCTTTGCCCTGTATGATGTTTATGGAGGGGAGGAAACATAGCTGTTTCTGTATATAGAAAATACCGAGCTTGTAACTGCCAAAGGTTAAATATTCAGACAGAGATGGTCTTTGTTCTGGAAAGTGCATGGGAAGCAAATTATTCCCACCTAGCCCTTTGATCATGATGCGATTCAATTCCTGGAGACAGAATGTTCTGGGAGATCTGTCCTTATCTATGTGGCTTCTCCTCCTCACCTGGCTCCAACTGTGACCATTCTACAAACTAAACTGTCCTTGTTCAGTTGGAAATCCAAATATTTTCTCCTTTGTTTCTATTCATAAAGACCAGCGTATATCTGAAACAAGGGATAGTTTCAGAATGGCATTAAAAGAGGATTTGACAAATTCAGGATCCAGCAGGGCTCTCCTCATGTACTTATATTTCCCCCGATTAAGTAGTCAATAACATGCAAAATCACTTGTACTGATGCTAAAAGGAATTGCAATGGGCCCAGCCCATAATGATACATGGGGAAATAGGGAGGTGACTCAGGCTTAGGGTGAAATCTACAGTCCCTAGCAGTATGCCTTGGAGAGGGAGGCACAGGATATAGAAGACTTGACTTAGGATTGGTGAGAAAGGTCTATAGCTCAGAGGCAGAGAATCTGCTTTGCAGGACTACCGCTTTGTCACCCACAAAGCTCAGAGCGGGGTACTGCTTGTTACCCACTGTCTCCCAATCTGCTGCCAGGGGCACATGTCCCCCTTTGCTCTCTCTTAATCTGGCATTGAAACTGGTGGTTAAAGGTGCTCTCCCAATTTTGCTGCCACTGTTATTTGGGCGCAGAGAAATTTCATGCAGGCATATTGCTCTGCTTGTTGTTGTTGTTGTTAGATGACAACATGTCCCTGCGTCCAGATTGTGGAGGGCCCTTGATCAAGAATGCTCTCTGGTAAAGGTAAAGGTAAAGGGACCCCTGACCATTAGGTCCAGTCGTGGCTGACTCTGGGGTTGCGGCGCTCATCTCGCTTTATTGGCAGAGGGAGCCGATGTACAGCTTCCGGGTCATGTGGCCAGCATGACTAAGAGGCTTCTGGCGAATCAGAGCAGCGCATGGAAACGCCGTTTACCTTCCCACCAGAGCGGTACCTATTTATCTACTTGCAAGTTGACGTGCTTTTGAACTGCTCGGTTGGCAAGAGCTGGGACCAAGCAATGGGCGCTCACCCCGTCATGGGGATTTGAACCGCCAACCTTCTGATCGGCAAGCCCTAGGCTCAGTGGTTTAGACCACAGCGCCACCTGCATCCCTTTCAGTCTCCTTAGCTCTTTGCAATTCTGAATCCACTCAACGGCTTTTGTACCAACAAAAACAATCTTCTTTAATATAAATTTAAATATATATATGTATAAAATCAAAGAGAGAGAGAGAAAAATAAATTTGCTAATTTGTTTAGACATTGTCTGTCAGGAAAAAGTGCCCATTGGAGTGAAAAGCTGTTTTATTAGGCTTTCTTGACTGTGTGTAATTATGGAGTACTAGAAAATGAATAAAGATGAAAATGTGGGATGAATAAACCACACTGTGTATATTTTGGGCCTGTAATGAGTTATTAAATTTCTTGAAGGTTCTAAAGACAAAGCAGAGGGTTCATCCAGACATGCCCATGCCCTGCTGCCTTCTCCCACGAAACCTCCATCTTTACTGCTGGATTGGAACAAACATCAATCAAGTTTTCCCCAGATTATCATTTGCTCCAATTTAATACTAAAGAGCAGGTTTTCCTGGGGAAAGCATGGGGCAAGAGAAAAACCAATCAGACTTTGTCTACAAGCTGGGGATGGTCACATGTTACTCAACAAATGTATAGTCTCTGTACACAATAGAAGAGCTGCACAAATGAACAAGCATACGCTTTCACACAGTGTGCAGAGACAGTTTGACAAGAATCCATTGCCTAGTAAATTTTGACCTTGTAAGAATTCCCATGCTGTGTCGAACCAAAGGCTTGTTTAGTTCATCAGTCTGCTTCCATTTTTATTTTCTTTTTGTTGCATCCCTCTGAAACACTGAAGACCTGCCTCCCCCAAATTGATGCCTTCCAGATGGCTTGGACTACAACTCCTCATCTGATGGGATTTGTATTCTAAAGCATCTGGATGGACCAACTTGGAGGAGAGCCTGATGTAGACATACAGGGCTGAATCCAGAGGAAGTTATGGGCCAATCCTAAAAGGGAGAGAGAGTTAGGGAGCCAATCATCCACCAGTTCCAAAGCTTTCTTGGTTTGTTGTGACCAGGAACTCAGTGCAATCACGGTTCCTGATCAAAGCAAGACTGGTAAGTATGTTCAGGGCTCGCTGCTGAAACATGGCATGATTGGCGATGGAGGAAGTGGGTTCTGCCTCCCATATATTTTCAGGTTAATAATACCTGAAGGGATTTTAGCCACCTGTAGATCCTCTTGTTGGCATTTTTTTCTTCTGCTTCATGCCTTTGATCCTCATAGAACTGACTCTGAAAGCTCCATTTCTCAGACCATTGACCCGGCAAAAGCTTGGAAGAGTCAACAATTCCCTGATCTGTGAAAGTATTCATACTTAGGGCCACTCATGCTTGGCATTATGCAAGGGCTTGGTGGTTTCCAAGTGATAAGAGAAGGGTGGCATGTTACAGGGTGGAGGAGGGGAAGCACAAGGAGATGAATAGAAGAATTGTCATCTGCGTGAACACAGAAGAGCATTTGTCCTCTAGCTGTTAAGGACACCCCCAATCAAAATTCGGATATAACAAACGAATGCTTTATCTCATCACTTAAACGCTTTCTTTGGGTCATGGCAAGGCCAAACCTCATTTGCTTTAAAAAAAGGAAAAGGAAAAAGAATCCTAGAAACCTTCTTTATAGCAATTTGCTCAAATTGTTTTATTTTTCACTGTCTTTTAGCCGCTGTTGGTTTAAACATCAGAAAGTGGCAATGAGCAGTGCCATGTTAAGATCACGATAAAACCAACATCTATTCCATGATTTAAAGTAAATTCAGAGCATACAAATTAAGAATAAGCCTGTATTAATCACCAGTGAAGGCTTGGAAGAATAAATGAGTTGAGACAATAGGGAACCTTCCCATGATCCCAGCCAGAGTTTGAAATGGTCGCCGTTGTCAGTGGTAACAAAGACAATGAACACAGCCTTGGAACAAAGGGGTGGTAAGAGGAACAATCAGCTATACCACCATGATGTAGGAAAATTCACTGATCCACGATTTAAGGAAGTTGCACAAGGAAATGGAAAGGTCTCTTTGCTTTTATTATTAATATTTTGTTTTTGTTTTCGTTGTTACTTTAATAGGAATACAGTTGTATTCCTTGGAAGTCGAATGGAATCCATTCCGGAAGTCCGTTCGACTTCCAAAACGTTCGGAAACCAAGGCACGGCTTCTGATTGGGAACCCGCAGAAACCACGTCAGACATTCGGGTTCCAAAGAACGTTTGCACACCAGAACACTCACTTCCGAGTTTGTGGCATTTGGGAGCCAAAACGTTCAAGTCGCAAGGCGTTTGACTTCCAAGGTACGACTGCCCTCCTGGCCAATGAAAGGTAGGTCTAGAAAGATAATGAATAAGTAAATAATAATTACTCCCTGCCTCTAATTTCCCAATAATTGTATGCACTTTTAAGGTGGGGAGGAGGGAGAATGTAACAGGATCCGCAACACAGTGTCGATATAAGATCACGGTGCCTTGAGCTGCATTTCAGGTTTTACAGAACTTGTTCCCTAAACTGAAAGGGAAAAGAGAATAAAAGGGAGGACAGGAAAATATATTGCTAATGGCATGCTTACCAGTGCCAGCTCTAGGTTTCAGGAGTTGAGTGTCCCTCATCCCTGTGTAGGTCCCCCACTTCCTCTAGGGATGAGGAGGAATTTGTTACATTCACATTTTAATGTGAACTCCCCCAATTTGCACTTCTCAGACTAGGAGAAAATTGGTTCTGTTCACCTACCTAATTCACTCTTCTCAAAACAAGGCACTAACCAAAATGGCCCTATCCTTTAACAACCACACTTCTTGGCATTTTGTGATGCCGTTCTCCAGCCATAAATGTGTACAAAGATACATCTATTGGGGGAAATGTGCACAGAAATGCAAATATGGGTGAAAATAGCATACAAAAATGCATTATGTTAAGGAACATTCATTGCATGCACATATGTACATGTATATGTATGTTGTTGTTGTTTAGTCATGTCCGACTCTTCGTGACCCCATGGACCAGAGCATGCCAGGCACTCCTGTCTTCCACTGCCTCCCACAGTTTGGTCAAACTCATGCTGGTAGCTTCGAGAACACTGTCCAACCATCTCGTCCTCTGTCGTCCCCTTCTCCTTGCGCCCTCAACCTTTCCCAACATCAGGGTCTTTTCCAGGGAGTCTTATCTTCTCATCAGGTGGCCAAAGTATTGGAGCCTCAGCTTCACGATCTGTCCTTCCAGTGAGCACTCAGGGTTGATTTCCTTAAGAATGGATAGGTTTGATCTTCTTGCAGTCCATGGGACTCTCAGGAGTTTCCTCCAGCACCTTGATGCTTTTGAATTGATATATATGTATATGTATATGTATATGTATATGTATATGTATATGTATATGTATATGTATATGGCAAAATCATACATAAACATGCACATAAAAATACTAGTGAATTTTTTTGAGGCCTTGAAAAACAAACAAACCACCAACTGGTGCATACTTGGAGTGAACTGAATTTTAAGGCTGGGAAAATGAGAAACTGAATTTGATGAATCCATCCATCTCTACCCCAGACCTACAGATTTGCAAATGGCTTCTAATGTCTCATCAGAGATGATGCCGCCCTGTGCCAATCCCATTAGTGTCAGCAGATACACAACTTCAGATGAAATATGGGGAAATCAAGCCCAATTTCTTTTTTTGTTTTATTTCCCTTTTCTGACTCACCGTTAACAAGGGACTTTTGAAGTTTTGGCATGGAAGGAAATAGTCCCATTAACTAAAACTGACAAAAGGAACGGGTGTGCATTCACTGGGGGGTATGACTCAACCTTCTGCCTTCCTAACAGCTGCTGCAATATGATGTGAGAAGTGGAGATGATCAGAAACATACAGAAAATTATGTTCTTTTTTTCCCCTAGTGAAGATTAAATACAGGGAAATATTGCAGCTGCGTGCAGTCTGTTCAATTCTAACAGAAATTGTTGTTTAGTCGTTTAGTCATGTCCGACTCTTCGTGACCCCATGGACCAGAGCACGCCAGGCACTTCTGTCCTCCACTGCCTCCCGCAGTTTGATCAAACTCATGCTGGTAGCTTCAAGAACACCATCCAACCACCTCACCCTCTGTCGTCCCCTTCTCCTTGTGCCCTCCATCTTTCCCAACATCAGGGTCTTTTCCAGGGAGTCTTCTCTTCTCATGAGGTGGCCAAAGTATTGGAGCCTCAGCTTCAGGATCTGTCCTTCCAGTGAGCACTCAGGGCTGATTTCCTTAAGAATGGATAGGTTTGATCTTCTTGCAGTCCATGGGACTCTCAGGAGTCTCCTCCAGCACACACTGGAGTTAACGTACACACCCACTAATGCTCGTTTGTAAGAAAAAAGATGGAAACTTACAAGTGTGGCAGGTTCCACGTGTGCCAACTGAAAGTCGGTTTTAGAAATTCTCTGGGTTAAAATTGGAAGGGAGGTAGACCTTCCAAGGTAAGAGGGAGGCGGAGTCACTGCCTCTCAGCCTAACCTACCTCAAAGGGTTGTTGCGGGAATTAAATGAAGAAAGAGTGTGCCTCCTTGAGCTCCAGGAGAAAATGATGGGCTGTAAATGCAATAATAAAGAAACAAATAAATTTCACTGTAGTTCCAGAAGTGGCATCTTGCATCATGTGAAAGCTCAAATATTATGTGGAACTTTAGGGGAAAGTCATGAAAACAGAATAAACTGTCATGTAAATTCAGTCTAGATGTGTCGATTCAGCAGGCCCTTCTTATATTCTCATATGGAGTCTAGGGGGAAAAATCTGACCAAAAGGAGCAAGTCCAAGAAGACTGGTTGGATTAGCATTTCCACACTGTTTGCCTCTTATTTGTTCTGGGTTATTTCTTTTATGGTTTTCCCAGTAGTGATGTATGGAAGTGAGAGCTGGACCATAAAGAAGGCTGATCGCCGAAGAATTGATGCTTTTGAATTATGGTGCTGGAGGAGACTCTTGAGAGTCCCATGGACTGCAAGAAGATCAAGACTATCCATTCTTAAGGAAATCAGCCCTGAGTGCTCACTGGAAGAACAGATCCTGAAGCTGAGGCTCCAATACTTTGGCCACCTCATGAGAAGAGAAGACTCCCTGGAAAAGACCCTGATGTTGGGGAAGATGGAGGGCACAAGGAGAAGGGGACGACAGAGGGTGAGGTGGTTGGATGGTGTTCTTGAAGCTACCAGCATGAGTTTGATCAAACTGTGGGAGGCAGTGGAGGACAGAAGTGCCTGGCGTGCTCTGGTCCATGGGGTCACGAAGAGTCGGACATGACTAAACGACTAAACAACAACAACGTTAACGAACAACACATACCCTTGGTGTGATTGAATCAGTATACGGACTGGTGTACAATGCTAAACTGTAAGGAGAGGTAAAAAGGCACACATTGTAAAGCCTTAGTAAAGTGCACACATGGTGTTTTGTATGGGCAGAATTTTGTGCACATTCATACTCAATATCCAGTCTAACTGATAGGTGTGATTTGCCTCCCAGAATAAGCTTTTAGAGAAATGGCAGCTTTCATTTGCCTAAGGAGGGAGCCACTTTGAATAACAGAATAACTGGGTTCTCAGCTGCAGTTGTGCAGACTGGAGAAACTTCCCCCACAATTAAAGGGCTGAGCTGTCATCATTCAGAAGGAAGACGTTCCTGTAGAAACCCTTAGATTCTTGCTGTAATTTTAGCACCTTTGCTGTCAAAGCGAGATTTCCACTTAACAGCTTTTCTCCCTCTCAATGGATATAATGAATTGTTCAGCTCCGATTCTGTGAGCTCACAATTTCCCTCTTGATATTCAGCTGTGATGTGCATTTTTCTCCAGCTTTGGATGGCTTATGCAGGGGGATCTAGGTTATTATCTGGTCTACAGTTTAGGTATTTATAGATTGTGTCCATCTCTTTTTCTACTTTTAGATGGAACAGTTCTACAACTGAATATTATGTAAGTTCACTTAAAATTCTGGTTGTTGTATATGAGGAAAGCCAAAGAAACCACCATCTTTCCCCGGTGAGACTTATTGCAGCCTTCTGACTTTCTGCTTAATATTAGCTGAGCTTTCGTGTCTCTTTTGTAACCTAATTATACACAGCTTAAAAGCTATGTTGTTAAGTGGTATATATAAACTGTTGAAATAGAATAGAGCTTTAAGAAAAGTAGGGGAAAGGTAAAAGTCATAGAAGTGTAAATATGAGTACTTTAATGCCTGCAATCTAGATATGCTAAAATCTGACTCATTCAACAACTGCTGTCCACACCCAACTTATGTGATGCTTGCTTAGATTTCTCTTGCATTCTGATTCTTGGTTTTTCTTTCAGGTACTCCCAGGAATTTCCATGGCTCTTATTGGTTCTCACAGATGTCCTGAAGGACTCATAGAGGGATTATAGGGACGAAACCGCTGTACCTGCTACACATTATAATGCACTTTATATGTGTAGCCATTTGAACAGGTGTTCTGTGCATAATATTCTCCATCTTTCCCACTAGGTGGCCTTGCAGAATCATTCAGCACCTCAGTAGCTCATCTACTGTATACCAGGCATGTCCAGCTCTCAAGAGACTGCGATCTACTCCCAGTATATGAAAAAAAACCATTGTCATTGGAGGGAGAAGGAGCGTGCATGGGGTGGGTGGATTCGCCAGAATTGTTGAGCTTTTTTAGGAGGGAAGTACCCAGAGTTGTTGAACTTTTTCAGGGGAGGATTGCACAGAGGTTTTTTTGCTCCCCCCCTAACTTTTTGTACACAATAAGGATCCCCGCGATCTACCAGGATCAGCCAGGGATCTACTGGTAGATTGCGATCTACTGGTTGGACATCCTTGCTGTATACAATAGACCTTGACCACATACAAACATAAGAATAGCCTGCTGGATCAGGCCAACGGCCCATCTAGTAACCTCACCTCAAAAAGGAAATTGTTTCCGTACACATGTACAGCCCACGTCTTTAGCGCCTGCATGGGCTGGGTTTCGGGAGCACCTTGTCTGACCTTCCAATCACAGGAATGTAGGAACAGCAACACAGCATTCCTGAAGAATGGGTCCTGGTGCAGTGGACTCATAATAGGAGTTTATAAAACTATGCATGTCATAGAGAAAGTAGGCAGAAAAAGGTTCTCTCATAGCACTAGAACTCATGAATACCCAATGAAATTGAATATTCGAAGATAAAAGAAAGTACTTTTTCACGCAGCACATAGGCAGACTATGGAACTCGCTCCCCCAGAGAGCCAGTGTGGTGTAGTGGTTAAGAGCGACAGACTCGTAATCTGGGGAACCGGGTTTGTGTCTCCGCTTCTCCACATGCAGCTGCTGGGTGACCTTGGGCTAGTCACACTTCTTTGAAGTCTCTCAGCCCCACTCACCTCACAGAGTGTTTGTTGAGGGTGAGGAAGGGAAAGGAGAATGTTAGCCGCTTTGAGACTCCTTCAGGTAGTGATAAAGCGGGATATCAAATCCAAAACTCCTCCTCCTCCCCCAGGAGGCAGTGATGGCCCCTGACTTGGATGGCTTTAAAAGAGGATTAGACCAACCCAAGGAGGAGAAGGTAAAAGGTAAAGGTAAATGACCCCTGGACGGTTAAGTCCAGTCAAAGGCAACTATGGGGTGCGGTGCTCATCTCGCTTTTCAGGCCGAGGGAGCTGGCGTTTGTCCACAGACAGTTTTCCGGGTCATGTGGCCAGCATGACTAAACTGGTTCCGGCGCAACAGAACACCGTGATGGAACCAGAGCACACAGGCTATCAATGGCTACTAGCCGTGATGGCTATGCTGTGCCTCCACAGCTGGAGGCAGCAATGCTTCCAAATACCAGTTGCTCCCCATGGGAGGGGAGAATGCTCCTGTGCTCATGTTTCTGATCCCTGGTTTCCCACAGCCTTCTCATCAGTCACTGTGAGAACAGGATGCTGGGCTAGATGGGCCATCATGTATTACACACTTGGAGCATTGCATGATATAATGAAACTGAAATATACTCGGAGTCGAGAGTGGATTTCATGATCTTTATTCAGCTCATAGTGATGAGGAGGAATGGAAGTTCCCCCAGGATGTCTGCTTTATATACATTGTTTACACAATGGGCCCCATGTGATTGGCTAATTCCGGGATTCTCCTGTAGGCCAATCAGGTTGTGGATTCACTTCCACCTGGAGCTGGATTGGGTGGCTCCTGCGGACCAATCATACTGCTGCATTGCTCTAGGACCAATCAGACTGCTGCATTTTGGATCCTATTCAACTCAGTACACAACAGAAACAAAAGAGTTAAAGATCAAAGAAAAGTAGGGAGAAGATAAAAGTCCTAGAAGTAGAAATATGATGTGCTAAATCTATATATTTAATCTAGATATGCTAAAATCTGACTCATTAACTCTTCAGCAACTGCTGTCCACACCCAACTTATGTGATGCTTGCTTAGATTTCTCCTTCATTTTGGTTCTTGGCTTTTCTCCCAGGTAGTAACAGGAGTACTGTACTCCAAATATGGTTGTACCATAGATTTGTACTACAGCATTATGATATTGGCAGTTTTATTTTCAGTTCATTTTCTAATGATCCCTAGCATGGAATTTGCCTTTTTCACAGCTGCCATACTGGGTCAACATGCTCATTGAATTACCGTATTTTTATGTGTATAATATGCCCCCTGTGTATAAGACTATTTGGGGGGGACTCAAAATTAATATAATGGAGGGAGATTGCCCACAGATGTTGAGCTTGGGGGGGGGGTTAACGAAAATTGCTCAGCCACCTGACCAACACTTCCAATCTCTCACACGCATCGCATAGGCCTTAAATCGTCTGCCTGCTCGCAACCAGCAGCCTCCAGTCACCAGCCCAATTGCCAAAGCACCAGCCAATCAACAGCAGCCCTTGTCACAGCCACCAATCAACAGAACAATCATCGCCGAAAATCTTCTGCTCGCAGCAGAAACCAATCCCCCATCCCCACTCTGCACTACTCATGTATAGGACGACCCCAATTTTAGAGATTATTTTATCAGAAATTAACATAGTCTTATACACAGAAAAGTACGGTATCTACTATGACCCCAAGGTCTCTCTCCTGGTCTGTCAATTGAGCCTGGTCTTGGCTGGGGAAGGCGGGGTATAAATAAAATTACATAAATAAATAAAATAATAGATAAAATAGAAGGGGAAGAAATGGAGGCAGTGAGAGATTTTACTTTCTTGGGCTCCATGATCACTGCAGATGGCGACAGCAGTCACAAAATTAAAAGACGCCTACTCCTTGGGAGAAAGGCGATGGCAAACCTAGACAGCATCTTAAAAAGCAGAGACATCACCTTGCCAACAAAGGTCTGTATAGTTAAAGCCATGGTTTTCCCGGTAGTGATGTATGGAAGTGAGAGCTGGACCATAAAGAAGGCTGATGCTTTTGAATTATGGTGCTGGAGGAGACTCTTGAGAGTCCCATGGACTGCAAGAAGATCAAACGCATCCATTCTTAAGGAAATTAGCCCTGCGTGCTCACTGGAAGGACAGATCCTGAAGCTGAGGCTCCAATACTTTGGCCACCTCATGAGAAGAGAAGACTCCCTGGAAAAGACGCTGATGTTGGGAAAGATTGAGGGCACAAGGAGAAGGGGACGACAGAGGACGAGATGGTTGGACAGTGTTCTTGAAGCTACAAACATGAGTCTGACCAAACTGCAGGAGGCAGTGGAAGGCATGAGTGCCTGGCATGCTCTGGTCCATGGGGTCACGAAGAGTCGGACACGACTAAACGACTAAACAACAACAATGATCCCACTACCCACTAGAAAGGTATCCTCAGCATGTGAGGATACACTAGCAACCACAAAGGAATGGGTACCTTCTAAGGGAATAGAAGGTGAGGTGATGTTATCCTTTCTCAAGACCTTCATTCTCCCTGACAGCAGGGGAGCTGTCATTGTGGGAAAGATATCCAGCTATCATATCCATCACTCACTTTTCCTCTCTAACACTTCCAGTTCCGCCAGGAGCTCATTGCACTTCTGACATGCTCACAACTTCTGCCCCAAAGAGAGACATATGGCAGAGGGAGCTCGGAGTGTTTTCCTAGTAGTGTAAGACCAATGACATCCTTATTTTGATCCCCTAATTTGCCAAGTAGTAACAAACTCTAATTTCACATGATTGCAATAGGTTGTTGCTGGTTATTAAGAAACATTACCACATACATATTACACCAGACATCTCAAGTGTTCTGAGAGGGAGCATCTAAGCTTTAAAACCAATCAAAAATCCCATCGAATTGCCTCCCTTCCACCTTTAATGAGGGCGGTTGCTACAGTAGCCTTTTCTGATTGCCAAGTGATATTTAAAAAAAAGGTTGGATGGACATCTTAACACAAATGGGACAAATTGGTCCCTCCCTTTGATGCAGGAGCTTTTCTCTAGGCAGGATGGAAGACTGGCAGATGTTGGGGAACTATTGGGAGAAGTATTTAGGACTTTACATGCCAATCACAGTAACTTATATATTTGGATCCGGAGCCAGCTTGTGTGAAGTTCTGTTTGTGCACTCTTCTTTATAGTTATAAAAGCATCATTGTAAAGTCTACCCAGTGTAAAGTCTATGGATTAAGAGATATAGAATAAAATATATTATATGTTAATTACTGGAAAATTATTATTTCTACTACTAATAAATTATTATCACTATGTTAATTATTAGGAAAGAAGAAAGGAGGCACATTGTTTCAATTGGCTCTGGAGATTGTAGAAATGTGACTGAACAGTGTTGCTCTAAGAGCAGTTGGAGAACCCCCTAAGAAAATTGAGGAGAGACTGACAGGCCTGCGAAGATTAATGGGCAGACTTTAAGAATGCTTTGTACGGAAGTGTTGAAATGGCGTCTGTTTGTCTGAATATGGCTCTTGGAAGAATGGAAAATTCACACAGGATATAACAACATTTGTTTTCAACCCGCTTGTGGACACCATCAGAGGTCACAAAGAAAGGAATATATGATAACAACAAGAAGATGAGGAAAATAATAAAGTGAAGATTGGACAGAACTGTGAATATTAAAGCAGTAGCAAGAGAGATGTTTGGATCCCTTTCGGAGCTCGAAGCATGGGTACCCCCAACAAAAATTTAAAAATTTGGCTTTGTAATTTGGAATTAATGTGATTTGATTGGTTTGTTAATAAAAATTATATTTTAAAAAAAGAGCAGTTGGAGGGAGGGAGAAGATTCAGTTAGACCACTTATAAACTGAGGATTTAAGGAAACGTGGGAAATCCTTGGAATGTGATGAAAGGAGTAGTCCATTTATAAATTGCAATAAGGTCTGTGTCTTAAAGGGAAAGTAACATGGGGATTAGCTACTGTAAAGCAGCATTTTGTCCTGTTTTATATAATCTGCTTGGTTTTGTCAATTTTCTGCAGAATGCTATTAAGCTGTTGCTCTTATTTAAAATACATCATTGCTTATTCAGTGTGGCTTGGCCAATTCTTTTCCCACATTGTAGTTGTGGGGATGATCAACAATTTTCACAGTGTTCAACAACCAGCAGTGCAAGGTACGGTGCAATAAAACAGAAGAAAATTTCTCAAGTGGTGGCAGCAGGCTGGTAATAGCAGCTTTAGACTTTTCGCTCTCACAGGCTGACATATCATTAACTATCACCTTTATGAAACTTAAAGGACTCTAGGAGTAGAAATCACCCTTTGGCTGCAATAACTGTGAGCATGGCAGGATGCTTAAAAGAAGTAACTTAAAGCATGAGTAGGCAACTTCTTCAACCTCAAGAGATTTCATAGAATCATAGAATCTTAGAGTTTGGTTTCATCTGCAAATTTGATGAGCATCCCCTCAATTCCTTCATCCAAGTCATTTATAAATATGTTAAACAACAACGGGCCCAGGACAGAACCCTGTGGCACCCCACTTGTCTCTTTTTTCCAGGATGATGAGGAACTCTTTGGGTTCGATCAGTCAACCAGCTACAAATTCACCTAACAGTTACCTCGTTCAACCCACATTTTACCCGTTTCCATGAGAGAACATCATGGGGGACTCTGCCAAAACCTCTACTGAAATCAAGATACACTACATCCACAGCATTTCCCTGATTCACCAAGTTTGTTTTTGAATATTTGATGCCTTTCTAGAGCATATTACCAAAGTCTTCAGTCTGGCTTGGCGGTCTATAGCAGACCCTCACAGTAAGGTCACTGTTCCATTCTCCTACAATTTTTACCCATATAGTCGCTACACTAATCTATACAGTATCTCTGTCTATAGCATTATTATTATTATTATTATTATTATTATTATTATTATTATTTCTATACAGTTCTTCATTTGAGGATCACAGGACAGTTTACAGTATAAAAACACAAAAATATATAACATAGTAACAAGCATGGATATAGCCAAGGGGAGGCAGGGGCAGCAGCTGCTCCCCCAAATCAATAAAATTCAATATAAATTTATAGCAAACTGAGGTCCTACCCTCCCCCCAACAAAAGGCCTGCCCCCCTAACAAAAATCCTGGCTATGCCCATGGTAACAAACAAATACAACAGCCCCCTCAATAATCTATCTGACGACATTTGCAAGCTGATCTATGCTATGCTTTAGAACATAAAAATGTCAAAGAGTTCAAAGTTTCTAGGGCAAAAATGTGCAAGCTGATGGAAAAATGTGATTCATTTCTGCTCCAGTTAGAATTTGCTTGTGCTAATTGTTGAAGCGATGCATCTCTATAATGTGAACAATGGATTTAGGTAATTGTCTTGTTAGTTCTATTTCCTTCCTCCCTAGTCTGGAACTATGGGGATAGAGAACCTAGCATTAGCTGTGGAAATGTATGAGGCTGGATTTGTTACTAAATAAGTACTTTTGATGCTTTTGAATTATGATGCTGGAGGAGACTCTTGAGAGTCCCATGGACTGCAAGAAAATGAAACCTATCCATTCTTAAGGAAATCAGCCCTGAGTGCTCACTAGAAGGACAGATCCTGAAGCTGAGGCTCCAATACTTTGGCCACCTCATGAGAAGAGAAGACTCCCTGGAGAAGACCCTGATGTTGGGAAAGATGGAGGGCACGAGGAGAAGGGGACGACAGAGGACGAGATGGTTGGATAGTGTTCTCGAAGCTACCAGCATGATTTTGACCAAACTGTGGGAGGCAGTGGAAGACAGAAGTGCCTGGCGTGCTCTGGTCCATGGGGTCACGAAGAGTTGGACACGACTAAACGACTAAACAACAACAAGTATTTTTGAAGCTCAGAAGGGCTGGTGTCCACATGGCGTAAAACTAGTGATTCAGGCTAGCACTGTTTGCTTGGTAAAGGTGGTCCCATTAGGGCTACTGGACCATAGCCCTCCCAGTGGGAATTACAAGCATTCTTTTTAATACCCTCAAAATCTCAAAACCACTCACTCTTTCCTGTCCCCATTTTATACTTCTATTTGAATTCACAGAAGCTCTGCAAACATTTCTGTCAATCTGTTTTTCTCTGGCCAATCAGCAATCCTTACCACTCAGGCAGTCCTAATCCAAAAGTACAGCTATGGCAAAAAAGGTCCCTCCTATATGGTTCTAAGCAGAAAAAAACACGTGACTGATCAGACGACCTGAAATCTAGCCCCTCATGGAATGCTCTGTCTCTTGTTATGAGGCCTGTCCAGCAAAGCCACTATTGCATATATGTCAGGATTGCCAGCATATGTGCACACCAGCCAATAAGGTCTTACTTCTCCCAAGCAGAAACAAAGTGTGGCTCTATCTCTCTAGCTTTTGCTTGCTTCTAGCTTGTAATTCACACAAAACTCTGCTCTGGTTTTTGTCCTTCTAACTACCAGCCAGGCGAGGGAGAGAGAGAGGTCTCCATTCATTTGCCCTCTGGGGACAACTTTTATCTTCTTTATCTGAAAATGCAAAAATTATTAAACTTGCTTTGGCGCATCTTTTGAATGCATGTTAAGCAGCCTCTGGTACTTTTAAAACAGTCACTTCAAGGACTTTTTGGATGACGCAGTTGTTTATAAATATAAATAAAAGTAAGGCTAAACCAAAGTATCTTTAATAAACCTCGCATCATGCAGGAATGCTAGATGACCACTAATTCTTATTTCTGAGATCCTGTATAAAAGGGGTAATACCTTCACTCTCTGAGAGATAGTGAAGGTATCACCCCCTTTTTACAGGATTTTAGGAATTTTGCTACCATTAACAATGGCCTCAAACCTTAAAGGAGAATGGAATGTGGCTGGCTTTAGTTTATACCATTATCACTGAGATCAAGATCTGCCTATCATTCTTCATTCACCATTACACTCCCCATTAATATTTTTTATTGGGTGATTAATCATGTGGCGTCATGAGGTGCAGAAAGTTATCAAGCTCTAAACTGCAAATTAAATTTTTCATAAGCGGATTTTACTTAGTCCACAATCATAGATGGATTTTATAATAGAAACCAAAAGTTCTTGCATAAATTGACATGAAAGGACGGCGAGATAGATGGTTTTTCTGCATCAGTGGTCTATCGTGCACTAATGCTTGTTTCATATGAGTTTAGCACATCTCTCACTTGCAGCATTTACCCTATGCCCAGACAGAAATTTGTACAAACTAGGCATTTTGGCCCTCATCCAGCTCCAGTTATGGGCACCTAGTGATGCAGAACAACTATAAGCCCCAGATGGAAACACAAATTCCCAGCTAGTTCAAAGGACTCTAGATAAATGCTGTGCTGTGTATGAGTGCTGGATGTGCTGCTGAAAACATGCCAGTTCTGTATACAGAAACTTTCTTCTGTTTGCACATTTCCCTTGATAGATTGGGGCACTTGTTTCCTAAAAGAATGGTGTAGCACAATGAAGGTGTTCCTACTATAGGATTCAGGACAATGAAATGTAGAGAATATTTCCAGGACTTGGTCTATTGTAGCAGAGTCATTGGGGTGGATCTCTTTTTTACCTTCTTTGATCCTTATATTATTTTCTAGGTACTAGCACCCAGTGGAGGTCTTTCAGTTTTTATTTTAGAAAATGGGAGTTAGGGGAGACGATCAAAAATGTTTAAGAAATAGTGGCACAGAATATACATAGGGTTTATGGTTGTGTACACACCTTACATTTAAAGCACATTTGAAGCATATTTCCCCCTCCTAGAGAATCCTGGGAACTGCAGTATGTCAAGGTTGCTGGGAATTGTAGCACCATAAAGGGTAAACTACAGTTTCCATGAATCTTTGGGAGAGGGAAATGTGTGTTAAATGCATGGTGTGTACTCAGCCTAAGGATTTATGAGAAGTATCCAGAGGTCCCATGAGTTGTACTTCACTCATGGGACATTGTTGAGGTTGGGAGGCAATTTTTTTGCTGGTCCCTCTTTTCTCTGAGGCCCTCTGTGCCAATTGAAAAGCCAATTGGAAGGTTTGGGGGACACTCTGTAATGATGTGGGAGGAGATATGAGGGGTGGCATAGAAACTTACCTCTTTCTGCTTCCACAAGCAGAAACTTCTGCTGGATCTCAGTGCCTTCCAAAAACTGAAGGCGTGTTTTCACTCTCAGAAGAGACACTTTGGATCAAACCCAATATATTGTGTTAGTTATGTAAATAAGATTAATGATATTAAAATTAATGAGGACTGTAAGGAAAATATACTGTTGGCCAGGGTTAAGACAATATTGACACTGAACAAAGGAGGAAGATTATTGCTATCCTATTTTACCAATACAAGAATTTTCAAAATACTGCTATCTCTCATGACATTGCCTAATCCACCGTTAAAGCCATCTAAAGCCCTTTCGGTGTAGTGCTTAGAGTTCTGGACTAGGATCTGGGAAACCAGGGTTCAAATCACCACTCACCCATGAAGCTCACTGGGAGACCTTGGGCCAGTCACAGTCTCTCAGCCTAACTTACCTCACAGGTTGTTGTGAAGATAAAAAATGGGAAAAGAAGGGAACGATGTACACCACCTTGAGTTCCTGGCAGGAAAGGCAAGATATAAACATAACAATAAATAAAATAAATAACATTTGCCTGAAGGCATGAGGGTTAATGTCAAGGCTCTGTCAAGGCTTTGGGAAAGCTATTCCTCCCCTGGTTGCAGCAAGAGCAGAGAAAACAAGGTAGAGTCCTTTTTTAATGAGTTTTACTGAATCCTAATAGCAAGAGACAAAAGAGCGCAACCAGCCTCAACAATGGCCTTGCTCCAAACTGGGCTCCTCCTTCCTAGCAACAGCATCTTCCCTTACGGTGGCCACTCGTGGTCAAATGTCTTTGAGTCCTTCGTTCCTGTACTCTTAACGAACGCCGCATTCTGGGAGAAGGGGGATCAGAAATACTTTCCAGTGACAACGTGTCATCTAGCTGCCCTGCTGCAGGCCACCCCCTTCTTCTAACACTTCCCAACTTTTCTGTTTGTCTCTCTCTGAGCTGTGACTTTCCTTAAACCCCTCAAAGCCCTGCTGTAAATCAAAGCTGTCTCCTTGCAGCATCAGGAGAAGGGAAGGGGATGATCTCCACCATCCCTCCTCCTCCACCTCGCCCTCTTGAGTTCAGTCCCTGATATTTGCAGAGGATCAAGGTGTGCATACAAGCCCCATCCCATGGCTCCCATCTGCTCAGACTTTCTTGCTCCGATCAATGTTTCTAAAGAGGGTTTCTAGTTGCATTCAATCTGGATCTAGTTAGGAACCTCGGTGCAACCAGAAGCCCAGCAGTATCAAGGAGGCTCATTACCACATTCAGATCTTTCTTTGAGCGCCTCATGTTCAGGGAAGGAGATGCATCCGAAGTTCATGGGAGGTTGAGATAGTACACTTAAGCTCAGCCACCTATACACATTTAGTGTTCAAGTAATCAGGTGAAGGGTTGAAGTCTGTGACCATAACCCCATCCTACTGAGGCTTCCAAGTAACAGTGACGAATTTAGGGTGGTGCAAGCAATTTCCACACACAAGGTGCCAATTTTTGTCCTTGCTCAAGGTTCCATATTACAAAAGTCTGCCCCTGCCAAATAGCTATTAAGATAATAATTGTTCGCACAGAGTATATGATAGCCTCATAGTTGCAAAGAAATTATGATGAAAGGTTTAAGTCAGACTAGCTCTAATCCAAAGGGTTGCAGATATCTCAGCATGTGAAACTTGGTGAAAGAGAACCATGGACCACTACTGTATACCCAGCCAGATGGGCAAGGTATAAATAATGAAGTTATCATCATCATCATCATCAGTGAGAATCTAGGCACACCAATGGATCACAGAGCACTTCATGGCTGTGCATTTGTACAATGAAACTGGCCTTAAAAACAAATCTGTGATGTTCCCCACAAGTAAAATTGTGTGGTTTTTCATTCTTCTGCCAAACCATGCATACATAGTGGGCTAAGTTGATAATAGCACTGACTGACCCAGCACAATGATCTTCTTTTCCTGGATCCACACATATCATCTCCATGACAAGCTCCTATTCACTTGGGTGATCCTAGCTTTGATATTTGGCCTGAATGCTCGGAGGTGTTTTCAAGGAGTGAAGAATGTGATTCATAGAACTAGCCAGAACTGCTGTTGACATTCAGATTCCTGTTGGTTTGAAATGAACAAATACTTTGGTAGGTCAGGTAGTGATAATGTGTTATATGACTGTCCATAAATAATGACCACAAGGAAACATAACAGCGACAACTTGAATTAAATGGCTGCAATCCTGAACACACTAAGGAGAAGGCCCAGTGATCAGTGCATCTTGAGAGAGCATCAGCACATATCGAGGAAGTATTTTCTTCTGTTTCTAATCTATATGTAATTATTTCTGATAGAAAAGCACTTGCTTGGCAGAATATCACTCACCTAAATGGAGGTAGTTTTCTCCCCACGTGGTGGACCTACATGGTAAATAAAGCACAATTCTGTTTAAATGGGAATGGCAGATTACATCAATAAATTGAAAACAAAACAGCATAATTTTAAATTTTCACAGCACTCGGGAAATATAAAATGCCCCATCTCTATCTCAGTTTCTGTCAAAACCCTTGTGAATCTTTTTGCACATCTTAGTAAATGGTATTGTTTGAAAGCCGAAGGAATATTTCACCCAAAGTACTTAGGCAGAATGGTTGCAGTCCATGCACACTTATCTGGGAGAAAGCCCCATTGAATATGGCGGGGTAAACGTGTGGTGTTACTGCCAGCACTATATAAAAAACATGATGCAATACTAGAATGTTGGAACACCATTGTTAGCAGATAAAACAGCTGTATTGCATGAAATACAGGCATGGAAGAATCTGTCCATTTTGGCAGAGATGGTAGAAGAGCAGAGCAGTACTTCTCATTTCACCTCAACCAACAAAATAGGACACACCACCCCTGCTACCCTGAATCTGTTGGTCTACAACACTGTCCAGCTGCAAATACTGTTTTCCTTGCAGATACTGATAATCTGGATTCATTCCAATTTGGATTCAGGCATAGTTTCGGAATTGAATAGGTCACAGTGATCCATTAATAGACAAGGGAAGTGCAGCAACCACCCATGGCACCTCCATCTAATCCGGATTTATCTTCAATTTGTTTGTCTACACCCAGTCCATACACCTCCAGACACCATTTCAAGAGCTTTCCTTCTGACACTAATGAAACAGGAAAACGGAGCTGGGTGTCATCAGTACATTGACCCCAAATCACCTGATGACTGTTCCCAGTATTGGCAACAAAACATTACCAAAAAATGAGCCCATTAGGCAGAATTGCATAGAAATGTGGGCACATTTATTATTTCTTAGCATTCTTTATTAAATTCCTATACCACCCTTCAACCGAAGATCACGGGGCAGTTTACAATATAAAAACACAAAAATACAGAGCATAACAACAAACAAAAACAATACTCACATGCAGTTTAAAAGGCCATAGATTGATTAATTAGCCAAAGGCCTGGAAGAAGAGGAATGTTTTTGCCTCCACACTAAACTGTTGACACGGTTGCAAATGTGTTGCAGACATGTGGCAATCAAAACTGAATAAAAAGAGAAAGTGAGAGGAGCCAAAAGTGGCAGATCCTTCTGAAGAGGGCTAGGGTCACATGCATCAAAAAGTCAAAGCTCTGGGTTTTTGCTCTCCTGGCACTAAATTGTACAGATTTATTTGAAATGTAGAAAGCAGTACCTGACCAGAATTTCCTTTTATGTTCTACTCTCTACAGCTTCCAGATGGTGCAGCAGAACTAATGAATCTGTGCTTCAGCGCTGCCTAGTGCCAAAGCAGGTGCCTCAAAGTGGAGGAACAGCTTTTTGCCTGCTATTCATCACTTTCTCCAGAATTAGTACAGTGCATGAACCAAGAGAACAGTAGCAAAAAACTTTTGTCCTCATACCTTTCTCCTCACTTCCCTCCATTCCTCTCTTAAGGAGGGACAGCCAGCCCATTGCTCATTTAAGCAATGTGTTTACATTTGCACTTCTCTTCCATGTTCCTCTCCTTCATTGCTCACTCACCCTTGAAAGGGCAAGTGAACAGGCAGCAGCGGCGAGGAGGACAAGCAGCAGTGCATGGGATCCCTGTTGGGAACTTGGCGTGTGCCCAGCAATGCTGGGGTCTGGCGCGGACACTGTGTCCATCAGAAGCAGATTCAAGGGCTGCTGGGTTGTGTGGAGGAGTGGGCAGATCTGTCCGTTTCTGTTTCTTTCAGTTTCTCCTTTTTCCTTCTTGAGGTCAGTTATCCAGGTTTATACATTAGTTTGCTTTAAAAAACAAACTGCAAGATCTCAAGAAAATACATCAGCATTTTAGTACAATTTTCTCCTAAGATACACCTCTATCTACGCAATATTTCCCCCCCCCATATACATATATTTGCAAATGCATTTATTTTCACTAATATATGCATTTTTTATGGACACTTTGCACTGGTATATGCATTTTTATAGACATTACCTTGCTGGAGAACTGCATTGCAAGTGCATATTTTGTTTCAGAAAGTGCAGATTAGGTAACTTTGCCTTTAAACCAGTGTGATGTAGTGGTTAGTGTCGGACTAGGCCCTGAGAGAAAGCAGGGTTGTAGTCCTCACTCGACTAGGAAGCTCACAGTCTATCAGTCACCCTCAGCCTGCCCTACCACACAAGGTTGTTGTGAGGATAAAATACTTTATAATAACAAAACATATAATTGTTAATCTAAAAAAAATCCATGTGTGACCCTCAATAAAGTAGCAGCAACATCATCATAGTCTATCAAATGTCTGGGGAAAGAGTAAAGGTTTTAGCAAATGTTTGTGATGGCTCCAGTTGGAGCTCACTGGGGAGACCATTCCATAAACAGGGAGCCACAACTGAAAAGGCCCTGGTGAGCACTGGTGAGTTATGAGTTCCTGAAGGGCCCTTGCGAAACGACCAGGTGCACCGAGTGCTTCTTTTCCACCAGGCTTATGAAGATCAGCCTTGATTTATAATACTTGTGACAGATGGAGAAGCAGACGGAGAAGCATATGGAGTGTACTGCAGTCATGGAAAAACTTACTTGTCATCAGCATGTGCTGCAGGGAACCACAGAGCTTGAGGATTATGTGGATATTGGGCGGACCTTTACGACGTATCTTAAGAGTCGCCCCTATCTCAATATAGTCCCTGCAAAGTACTAATTCATATGGCAGTACCTTTAACTAGTATTCCCCCCCCCCCATTTATCTTCCTCACCCATTATTTACCTAGTCTGTCTATTTTTTCAAATATTCTTTTCCTTATAATTAGATGTCAGTGCTCTTTGAATCTCTCTCTCTCTCTCTCTCACACACACACACACACAGAGAGAGAGAGAGAGAGAGAGAGAGAGAGAGAGAGAATTATAAAACAAGAGAGTGGGGTCCTGTCCCTGCCCCACCACATAAGATAATGGAGAGGATGGGTATTGATAAATGTTAGTGGAACTTCCATGATGCGGGTGACGCCGTGGTCTAAACCACTGAGCCTCTTGGGCTTCCCGATCAGAAGGTTGGCGGTTCAAATCTTCATGATGGGGTGAGCTCTCGTTGTTATGTCCCAGCCTAGAAAGCAGGCCAGTGCAAGTAGATAAATAGGTACTGCTGCGGCGGGAAGGTAAACGGCATTTCCGTGTGCTCTGGTTTCTGTCACGGTGTTCCGTTGCGCCAGAAGTGATTTGGTCATGCTGGCCACATGACCTGGAAAGCTGTCTGCAGACAAACGCCAGCTCCCTCGACCTGAAAACAAGATGAATGCTGCACCCCATAGTCACCTTTAACTGGACTTAACCATCCAGGGGTCCTTTACCTTTATTTTTAGTTGTTGTTGTTGTTTAGTCATGTCTGACTCTTCATGACCCCATGGACCAGAGCACACAGGCACTCCTGTCATCCACTGCCTCCCACAGTTTGGTCAAACTCATGTTAGTAGCTTCAAGAACACTATCCAACCATCTCATCCTCTGTCGTCCCCTTCTCCTTGTGCCCTCCATCTTCCCCAACATCAGGGTCTTTTCCAGGGAGTCTTCTCTTCTCATGAGGTGGCCAAAGTATTGGAGCCTCAGCTTCAGGATCTGTCCTTCCAATGTGCACTCAGGGCTGATTTCCTTAAGAATGGATAGGTTTGATCTTCTTGCAGTCCATGGGACTCTAGTAGAACTTCCTTTTCCCTACCATAGGGGGAATGAATATGTGTGTAGTACAAAGGGGGTGCAATGTGCAGCCTTTGGGTGGGGATTCCTAACCTTGATGTGTACTGCTGTGTGTGCCTTCCCTTTCCTAGGTCTTTAAGAAGCCAACTAATAGGGGTACCCCAAGACCTTATCACATGGAGGACTGAGTGGAAAGGATGTGCACATATTCTGGAGGACCCAGATCTGCTGAATAAACATGAGGGACACCCCAATGGTCTATATCAACAAAGGATACCCATTGTATGCTTGCTCTTTTCTCGCCCTTTGTGACTTGTCCTATGTGAGGTCACTTTTCCAGGCAAAATGGAGACCCTTACCTAAGAGGATTATAATCAGGGAGTTACGAAGAAAGATGTGGTTTGTTACTAATCATACAGAAGTTAATGCAACCTCACTTCCCTTTTATTACTACTACTGTATTATAGTGATGATGAACACTGTTGTTACTACCAATTATAATTGTTAAGTATCTAGAGCGCTAGGCACTGAAAAGCTTTTAAAGAATGAAACAGACCATGCCTGCAGGCTTACATTGCAGTTTAGGCTTGGATCTACTACTATTACTATTTATTAATTACATTTATATACCACCCTTCATCCAAATATCTCCAGGCAGTTCACAAGGTAAAATACAGTATAAAGGCACAAAATAAACAAATACTTCAATCTCTGTATGTTCCATCTAACCTTAGACTTTGGTTTAAGAATGAACGGTGGTGGGTGGCAACCTAAAGTCATACTGGACTATTTCTCAATAAGTCATAGACAGAATAGACCTTCGATGGAATCAATGGCCTTGGAGTTAGACCCAGGTCTACTCTGAGCAGGACTTAGTCAAGTATAACACCCTCTGGGGAGATGTAATACAAAATATATGCATTGAAATGCTGCCATTTTTGGGAATTCAGGTAGTATTTACAAAATTTCCATGAACTCTGAATGTTGACTGTTGAATGACCTATGTGAATCAAAAGAGATTAACCAACAGTGCTAATTCTATATCTTTATATCACATTTTTTTAATAACAATATTTATAAGTCCCATTAACAAAACGTTCTCTGGGTATAAGTAATACAGATTTGAGAAATGGTAAGAAAGGAGGGTCCTTTTGCACTCAGGTCCTTCTTGCAGGTCCTTCAGGTCCTTTCTATCTTCATCTGTGAGATCAGTGATATCAGTATGCTGGACAGCATGAGCCACTGGCCTGATCCAGCAGGGCTCTTATGCTCATAAAGCTCAAAAATAAAGCATAAACATGAAATCTAAAACCAACTAGAAGAAGAAGAAGAGTTTGGATTTGATATCCCGCTTTATCACTAGCCGAAGGAGTCTCAAAGCAGCTAACATTCTCCTTTCCCTTCCTCCCCCACAACAAACACTCTGTGAGGTGAGTGGGGCTGAGAGACTTCAGAGAAGTGTGACCAGCCCAAGGTCACCCAGCAGCTGCATGTGGAGGAGTGGAGACGCGAACCCGGTTCCCCAGATTACGAGTCTACCGCTCTTAACCACTACACCACACTGGCTCTCAGAAACAGCAGAAGTTATCAGTATGGAGTTATCCGACCCCCAAGCCATCTGAAGGTAGCCCAGTATAGGAAGTTTTTTTAATGTTTAATGTTTTAATATGTTTTTATATATGTTGGAAGCTGCTCCAAGTTGCCGGAACAACCCAGTTAGATGGGTGGGGTATACATAGTAAAATTATTATGATTATGATTACTACTACTACTACTATTGAATAGGAGGTACGTATTTTCATTGGAGAAATGTTGGAGGGTGTGTACTACTTGAAAAGCAAACAAGCTGAAGAGCCTGGGGAAAATATCTTCACCCAGTGCCAGAAAAGACCACCATGCAGATGCTAGCCAAGGTACCACCGAAATCTCAAAACAAACAGTAATAATCACATTAATTGGGGGAAGCAACACCCAAAACATTCTAATCCACTTGAATGGTGTAACTTCTACTTTAATCTTCAAGTGAATTAGGAAAGCTGATTCACTGTTGCTGAGAACCTAGTTTGACTGAACATAGTGAAACCAGCATGGGACAGGAGAGAATGACACTTTAACTCTGCGTGGGCATCCAAGCTTCGTATCTTGAGCAGCTCACCCAGTGTTTGGAGAGAGAGAAAAGATGCTGAGAATGCTCAAAGGCCCAGTTCTCATTATTATTGGTCTGATATTCCTTAACTGCTTGTTTAGGCATGCAGGTAAGAGTCTAGAGACACATGTAGAACTGGAGATGCTAAGTTCTGGAAATTGCACTTGCCATATTGTCATCACTGATGTAAATGACGCCTGAAAATTTGCTTAAGGGGAAGCAGGTTCTACCAGTTCAAAGCATGCTTTATGCACAGATCAGATGTGTTGGTTGCCTGGAACATCACAAAAACAGTCTAGATTTGTGGTGTTGTTGTTGTTGTTTAGTCATTTAGTCGTGTCCGACTCTTCGTGACCCCATGGACCAGAGCACGCCAGGCACTCCTGTCTTCCACTGCCTCCCGCAGTTTGGTCAGACTCATGTTTGTAGCTTCGAGAACACTGTCTAACCATCTCGTCCTTTGTCGTCCCCTTCTCCTTGTGCCCTCAATCTTTCCCAACATCAGGGTCTTTTCCATGGAGTCTTCTCTTCTCATGAGGTGGCCAAAGTATTGGAGCCTCAGCTTCAGGATCTGTCCTTCCAGTGAGCACTCAGGGCTGATCTTCTTGCAGTCCATGGGACTCTCAAGAGTCTCCTCCAGCACCATAATTCAAAAGCATCAATTCTTCGGCAATCAGCATTACTTTTATATGCCTGTTGTCTTTGTCCATGGAGTTTTCTTGGCAGGGATACTGGAGTGGCTTGCCGGTTCCTGCTCCAGGTGGATCACGTTTGGTCAAAACTCTCCACTATGACCTGTCCATCTTGGGTGGCCCTGCACGGCATAGCTCATAGCTTCTCTGAGTTATTCAAGCCCCTTCGCCACGGCAAGGCAGTGATCCATGAGGGGGCAGTGATCCATGAAGGGGTTTACAGCAAATCAAACTATATTATTATTATTATTATTATTATTATTATTATTATTATTTAAAAAAATTCAATACCAACATTCATCCGAAAATCACAGAGTGGTTTGCAAGATAAAAACACAAAAATGCATATCATAATAACAACAAAAACAATTTGGCCATCTTGCCCACTCATTTCTGATTGCTCAGATTGGCAGGGGACATCCAGGTTCTCAAGGAGAGATTTTCCCCAGCACCTTCTATCTCAGAAGAGGCTGGTAGGATTACCTAGTGGGGCACTAAGAGGCAAGGGGGCACTGAAGGTGAAAATGACAAGAGATCACTGGATGAAGTTCCTCAATTTTGCTGAAGTAGTTAAACTATTTAGTCTTAATGGGATTTTGAATAAATATGCAATTAGTTGCAACTATTTTGAATTTCATTATGTTATTATCTTCCTTAGTGGGTTGTGCAAACCACTATTCTGAATACAGTAATGCTTTTTATAGGGTAGAGCATACTGCAGATGAGTTTATAGAACCAAGGAGACGAGTTTGGGAACCCCTGTTCTGATTCTTCTAAGACGAGATGTCAAGGACTAAACCTTGGTCTTTCTGCAAAGAGCTCTAAGCTGTTGTTGCTGTCTCATACAAACAGCAGTTCAAGAGGACTCAAAAGAGGGTTCTGTTAACCCATCGGAAGAGATGGAGAGCAGCAAAACTGGAAAGGAAATCTGCACTCACTGAATAGGCAGAAATATGTGCCATTTGAAGAAGAAAGGCCTGAGGGAATCTGGAAGACCCTCATGCAAGCTCCTCTTCAATGTGTATCTGTTCTGTGTACACTGCAAACACCTCTTGGGTAGAGATATTTGATGAAGGGATGGGGGAACCTACAAGCCTAGATAGTTCCTGATGTGTGTATGTGTGTGATTTTGCAGGGGGTTCTGCATCTGTTAGAAACAAGCCAGTGAGTGTCTATAGAAACAGTGAAGAAATCTGATACAGAAAAGAAAGCCTGAATTTATTACAGAGCAAATGTTTTGGAATACAGTACGTAGAGAGTAATCACACATACCACTCTGTTGAGAATGTATGACTCTGCATGTTCTTTTATTTTATTTTTTGTTCCATTTCAAATAAAGCTGAATTTCAAAAGCTATATATTTTATTCATTGTTGTAACACAATCCTATACATTAGAAGAGTTGTTGTTTTGCGGTACACCCTACATTTTGCATGTAGAACATCCCAAGTCCAGTGCCCTGCATCCCAGGTCCACCTCCCTTACCTCTCGCAGGTAAGGTTGGCAGAGACCACAGTCTGAAATCCTGGACAGCCACAGCCAGTCGGTGTAAACAATACTGAGCTGGGTGGACCAATAGCCTCACTCCGTGTAAGGCAGCTTCCTGTTTCATTTGAAGTTCACTGCTTTGAGTGGGATTTACTAGCTAGTGTATCTAGTATTGCAGTCTACATTTGCTTACTAAGAATTCCAATAAATTTCTCTTTTAAAAGGGCCTTCTCGGTGGTTGTTCCCAGGCCCTGGAATGTCCTCCCTGGAGAACATAGACTGGTTTCCCCTTGTTGTCCTTCAACTGGCAGGTGTGAAGACCTTCTTGTTCCTACAGGTTTTTTTGGGAATTGACTGCTTTTAATGAAAGTGCTGGTGCTGTATTGTAATTACTGGTATGTTTTAAACAGATTATATACCGTATATGTTTGTAGTTTTAGTTCTATCAGTGTTTAGTTGTTTTTTTTAAGGGTGGGTTTTTTTTCTGGGGGGTTTTTAAGCGATTCTTGTTTTTAACTGTAAGCCACCATGAGTCCTATGAGGGGAAAAGGCAGTATACTGTATAAATAAACTAATAATGCTAACACTAATACTACTAATAATAATGTTTTGGGTCAGGCCGTTATTGTGACAAAGAAAGCTTGAAGTGACGGAAATGCAACAGTAAACTACATTTAACATACTAGTTAAACTGGAATGATAGGATCTACAGTGGTTCAGCTGCATTTAGGAAACTGGCTTAAAGCCAAGCAATCTTGTTCAACTGGTTTGAGGATTTGCAACCTTAGCCTATGGAAGCTGAAAACTTGTAATGAGAAAGTAATATACTGTTGCATGCCACCCCAATCTGAAAGCAGTGCGAGATTCCAGAGCTTCCAGGTGCTTACCCTTCAGCGTGAGGGACAGCGGAGATTGTAGTGTCTTTATGGTATATGGTCTATTTACACATACAGTAGTACCTCGGGTTACATACGCTTCAGGTTACATACGCTTCAGGTTACAGACTCCACTAACCCAGAAATAGTACCTCGGGTTAAGAACTTTGCTTCAGGATGAGAACAGAAATCATGCTCCGGTGGCGCAGCAGCAGCAGGAGGCCCCATTAGCTGGTGCTTCAGGTTAATAACAGTTTCAGGTTAAGAACGGACCTCCGGAACGAATTAAGTTCTTAGCCCGAGGTACCACTGCTTATACAACCTGAGCCTATGATGGATTGGTTCACAACACTAACACCCAAGAGGGTCTTGCTTCTCCCATGGCCACATCCTTGGATTCCAACAGAAATCGGGCATAGCTGTGTCTCCCAGGAGCCCAGCCTGCACACTTCCAGCTTCTAGCTCACATAACTCCACTCTGCCCTTTGTCTTTCTAACTGCCAGCAAGGTGAGAGGGAGACATCCTTTGTTATTTGCCACAGAACCACTTCCTTTGTTACCTTAATGGCCCGTACATAGAGGGCCATTACCTCACCAGGAAACTAGCCTGGCTATTCCAAGAATTGAATCCAACCTGAAGGGGGCTCAAGCATATAGCATACCCCACACACAAAAAACCACAATACTAACATCCGCTGATCACCAAAGTGAGATGAAACATCTTGCCCATGATAGGGCGAGATAGGGCTGGCTATTGGCCAGAAAAGAAACCTAGCCAGCCAGGTCTGTGCTCTTTCTACTTTGACATGGATTTGCCATGCATAAATCAACAGGTGAAGCTCTGCATGTCATGAAGGGAAAGCCCCATCGCCTTTGGCAGAAGTACGATGTACATGTGTCAGCGTTCTTTAAAGCGATTTTCCTCGGGGGTGTATGGGTGGGTAGTAAGGATGAGTAGTCAAAGCTGCAAGACTAAAATGCAAACGCCTTTGGAAATCTATGCCACTGGAACGCTGCTGTTGTTGTTCAGCTGGTGGTGATCTGGCGCTGGTAGGCTCACCTGCAAAAAAGATATTTATTTACTTAAGCCGCCGCACATCGGATGATTGGCCAAGGACACGCCTACAGCCCGTGGGCCGGCATAATGCCAAAGCTCCCCCTCCGCCGCGCTGCTCTCCCTCTTGCTCCGCGCTCTGCCTCTTTCGCGGGCATTCGGCTGGGCGTGACGTCATTTCATTCATACCGCCAGTTTGCAGAACAATCTAGATCCTGGGCTCGTTCGAAGTGAGACAAAGGTGAGGGGGAAGCTGGACCGCCCAACTTCTCTCGCCGGTTTATAAATGCCTCGAAACCGGTTGCTTGAGTTCGGCGCGCGCCCCTGAGCTAAATCGGTCCCCCTGCAGCGGATTATTTTTTTAAAAAAAAATCTCTTCCACCTACTCATGTTTCGGCACTGTGGATTCAGTGCATCACATATCTTTCATATAGATAATGTTTAAAAAGTCTCTATCTCTCCCCCCCCACACACACACCTCTTGCCAGCTCTCGGTGGTGCAGTCCATTGTGACATTCCGGTAGGAAACCTGTCGGCTTCGCCAACTGCAGACCACGAGGGCGCTCCTGGGTCTTAAAGCTCGCGAAGTGTAGTTTGCCAGGATTTCGTTTTATCTAGGGAAGGAAAGTGCGTTCCTCGAACCTAACAGTGAAAGCTTTCCTCAGTTGCCTCTGAGGAAGATATTGGAACGATAAATTTGGTTGCCTCGCTGAAATGCTGAGAGACAGTATGGTGTAGTGGTTAGAGCGTCAGATTAGGACCTGGGGGAGAGCAGGATTCTAGTGCCAACTTGGCCACGAGGCTCACTCCGTGACTTTGAGCCAGGCAGTCACTCAGCCAAACCTACCTCACAGGGTTGTTGCCAGGATAAAATGTCACTATGGGGTGGGGAGAGAACTATAAACACCACCTTAAGCTCCTTTGATGAAAAATAGGGTGTAAAAGAATTAAAAATAGGGTGTATCTATCTTAGTATTCTGCATAGCTATTCAAAGGCAAATTCCACTGAGGTCAATTGGGCTTACTCCTAGGAAGTTGGGCATGGGATTGCTCTTTCGCTCTCCCATTGACATCAATTAAAATACCTAACTTTTGAAAGAGGGAAGGCCAAAAGGAGGGCAAACTGTTTGTGTAGATGGACATGTAAAAATTAAATCACTGTCCATTGTTATTTATTTAAGGCATTTATACTGCATAATCATTAGCATTTCTAAGCAGTGTATATAAAAATAAACCATAAAGAGAAGAAAACAATAAATGTTCATCATAAAACCAAACTTAAGCTGGAGCATTACTTTAAAATGTCTGTGCCATGTGCCTGAAGTTCAGCAAGCAGAGAGCTTGTCTGATCTCAGGAGGGAATTCCACAGACATGTTTCCATAACACTGAATGCATGTCTTCTAGTTGTTACAAGATGTGCATGGGGGACCCACATACAGAGAGCAAGGTGCTTAAGAGGTTGGTGGCAGTCCAGCTTCAGGAATGCTTGGAAGAGACTAAATCCATTTCAGTCTGGCTTCAGGCCTGGTCATGGCACTGGAACTGCCTTGGTTGCCCTGGCTGACGACATTTACTGGGAGAGAGATGGGGGCAGTTAAGCCCCACTCTTTCTTCTTGACCTCTTTCAATACATTAACTTCTGGTGCAGCTCAAGGAGTTGTAGGTACTGCACTTCAGTGTTTCCTCTTAGCTCCAGGGCCATTTCCATAAAGTTGTTATGGGAAGTCACTGTTCAGTGCCACAAGAGCTTGCCATCTTCTCCCACATGCTATTTAACTTGTATATGAAGCCTCTGGGAAGTCATCAGGAATGTCACCAATATGCAGATGACACCCAGCTCTATCTGTCCCTCTGTTCCATCTGAATCTGGCTTACAGGTGTTTGGTGGCTGTGATGGGCTGGATGTGGACCAGGAAATTGAAACTGAATCCTAATAGACAGAGGAGTTATGTGTTCCAAGTTCTCAAATCCAGGAGGTGAGAAGATGGCCTGTTGTAGACAGGGTTGCACTCCCCTGGAAGGGGCAGGTTTATCATTTGGGGGTATTCCTGGATCCAGTATTGTCACTTGAGATCCAGGTTCATGGTCCTTTCTGTATCCCAGCACAGAACCTTCAATCAGTCAACCAAGGTTATCTGTGTCCCAAAACCAAATCAAAAGTGACAGAAAAGGATCAAAATATCCTCCTCCAAGAATCTCTGGAGCTGGGTTGCCACAATATGCTCCAATATATTCCTGGAGTAGACCATTTGTCTAAAGTTAATAGGGTTAGCCAAATCATATGTGGGCTTTTTAAAGAGAAACAATGTCATCTAACCACAGTCCTCTTCAGGTTTATGGGAACCACCTTCTCCATTGTGTAAGCATTTACTACCCTCCTGGTCCAGTTGCTTAGTCTTCTTGTAGCAAATATAATCCAGGAATAGATAAAGATCAAGAGTGCTAGTTGTGGCTCTCACCCCTTCAAGAATCTTGTCCATGTCCTCTGGTTGCAGAAACTGGAAGGCAGAACAGAACACGAAAAGAACAAATGGAACCACGACAAGTGGATTAGAGCCTTTCTCAACTAAGTGTAATCCAGATGTTTTGAATGACATCAGCCCCAGCCCACACATATGATTTAATATGTATTTAAGCTATGCCCAATAATCTGATTTTCATTTGCGATAAACACAAATCAGAAGGTGTATCACATTAAGAGTCAGATCAGGATAAGCTGGACATGCCTAAAGAGATATTAAGAAAACACCAATATTTATGCATGGAACAGTGCTATTCAGCCATCAAATGCCTGACTAAACAGGATGTTTTCAAATTTATCCTGATAATAATGATGGAGACAGGTGCACCTCACTACGGAGCACATTACACAACCAGGGATCCACCACTGGGGCCTTCTCAACTCAGGCCCTGCCAACTGTGCAGTCCCTTGTAGCAGCAGCACAAACGAGGCCTCACTTGCTGAACACAGGGCCCAAAGTGGTTGGGAAAGGTGTTCTTTTGGGTATTTGGGTCCTAAGCCTATTAGGGTTTTATATGCTAGTACTAGCACCTTGATTTGGGCCCAGTAGTTCACTGGAAGACAGGACATTGCTTTCAGGACTGGTGTCACAGGGTTGCCCACACGCAGCAGCCTCCAGACAATCTTCAAGGGCAGCCCCACGTAGGCTACATAGCAGTAGTCCAAGTGGAAGGTCACTAGAGCATGAACAACTGAAGCCAGGCTATCCCTGACCCAGAATGGCCATAACTGGCAAACAAGCCTAAGCTGGGGGTAAGCACTCCTACCCACAAAAGTCATTTGAGACTCCAGTGACAAGGTGGAATCCAGGAGTACTCCCAGATTATGAAACTGATCCTTCAGTTGGAGTGTAGCATCCCTCAAAACAGGATATACATCTAACTTCCAAAATATAAGGTACACATGGGAACCACCCACACACTGTCTTAGCCCTCATTGTTGGATGAAGAACGCCTCGTTTGGTTTCTGCTGAAGTCTTTAATCCACAAATCCGATGGGTGCATAGGCAAGGGACAGGTTACAAGACTCAGCAGGTGCATAAAGATAAAGATACATGTTGCTGTTGTTGGCATCCATTTGTCTTGAGAGACAATGGTCAAACGGCTGTGCTGGCAGCACCATGGTGACTTCCCTGGGTAGCAGCTGGGGCAGTGCGTATGGAGGTCCTGGGCTGCCCAGACGACAAGAACCCCCTCTCGGCCTCACTGTTGTGATCCGAAGGAAAGCAGAACAATACATTTGGCACCAGCTTGGCTACAGGAGTTGCCAGAAGGAGGTGTACGAGATGCCATGCAACCGCCTTAGGGACTCCACCCTTGTGAAGGGTTTACTCCTTAGCCTTTTCTTCTCCCAGAGATATCCTGCAAACCAGCAGAGGTTATGGGTCAGATTTTTCCTTCTCCTAGATGGACTACGTTCCCAGGTTGATAAGCCCCACCTGCCCTTCACTCCCCCCTACAGCATGCACATAAACCACCTTCTTGACAACTGGGCCCGCTATTGGTCTCATGCACTCAATCCCCCAGAGCCTGTCTTCACATGCTGGGCAAACCCCTAAATCAAGCTAAGATATTTATCCAACAAGCAACATAACCCCTGCACCTTCCTTTTTTTTCCAGTTTTGATTTATTCTTTTTGTTTATTTTTTTTTAAATATTTTATTAAGGATTTTCTTGTTTTACAGAAGTAAGTGTAATGCCTCGTATTTTTTTTCCCATGTAACATTTTAACAAATCCGTTTCATTTGTTGAGGCATTAGGGGGAGAAGAAAAAAAGGAAAAAAGAAAGGGGGGGTGGAGAGAGGGAAGATGGATGGGGGTGGGGTCGGGTGGCGGTGTTTCTATTATGTTTAATGTATGTAGAGTTTGATGTCAACGTTGCTTGTGTTGTTCACTTGTGATCCTTTGGTGGTGAGAGAGGTTGGGGTTGGCCTAGGGTGTGATTGTTTGCTTGTGATTGGCTGTGGTGATCTTTGTTTTCGTGTGTGAGTGAGGTGGGTGGGTGTTTAGCCATATTGAATCCTTTTTGAAGGACAGGGCAGGCAGAGAGCACTTAGTGCGGCAAGCAGCCAGAGTCCTGGGACTGGGCAAGCAGATGGACACTCCTTCAAGTGAGTTGAGCTTACAAAGTTTGTTTGCACTGGTGCTGGGGTCCCCATGACCTTGGAGACGGAGGCGGGACATCCAATTTCCTCTCCTCAGGAGGCACTGAGGAGCAGCTCCACAACAGGAGGTATCTGAGATGGGGTGTCTGGTTCCACAGGGGCAGTACACTCCTCTGCCAACCTGCTTGGTCCCTCCCCTAGATCCAGCTCTATATTCCCTGTAAATACTTGTACCCTCCCTGAGCTCAGACACTTCTTGGGGTCCCAATTGCATCCCCCCCCCCATGCTAGGATCCTCCCTGGGGTTATTCAGATCCAACACTTTTATTTCACACAGCTAAGGTAACTGAAATGGAATCCCATGCACAGATTTTCTTTAGATTAGCATTTGTGAAGTTGAAACAATGTTTCTAATCCCCCCCCCCTTTTGGGGGGGTAATCACGGGCGGACTGATTGGAACTGGAGAACCAATTAACAGATTCCTGATAAGTGCTATAAGCATGCTCTGAAAAAAAAGGCTAGCAGAACATTGCTTAAAATGTTCTAAAGGTTGGCTAACCTAGCTACCACAGTGCCTGCGGACTGGCGATTCTCACCTAGTACTGATGACGGAAACAAACTAACAAGACACAATCTATTTCTAGATAGGAAAGGATACAATTGTAGGCACTTGGTGCACCTTGGAAACTGAGCAGGATTACTTAGATGCAAACCTGAATTCAGTGGTTCCCCAGTAAAATGTGCGGCTACCTAGTTAAACAAGATGTAGTGATGTCTTCTTCTTTCGCGATCACTCATAGCCTAGTAAGATTGTCTTCCATAAATACGGTTTTAACAATGAGTCCGTAAGTGACTATGGAGGCCAATTCTGGATCCACACGTCCTTCCATGGTGGGGATATTGGTTTCTGGGCAGGATTTGATCACGGTGTGGATTTGCCAAGCGTGCCTTCCTCTTAGCACATTTCTCCCTTGCGTCCTGAGTTCGAGTGTCTTCAAAACCCATGACACCTTTGGTAAAGGCTGTTCTCCAACTGGAGCGCTCGCAGGCCAGTGTTTCCCAGTTGTCTGTGTTTATACTTCATTTTTTTATATAGATTTGCCTTGAGACAGTCTTTAAACCTCTGTTGTTGACCACCAGCCCAGCATTACGCTTTCCATTTTAAAGTTTAGAATAGAGTAGTTGCTTTGGAAGACGATCATCAGGCATCCGCACAACATGACCAGTACAGTGAAGTTGATGTTGAAGAATCATTGCTTCACCAACTTGAGTGGCTTTAAAAGAGGATTAGGTACCCTCCCCCCTTCCTGCCCCAAGACTTCCCTCAGCTCCTCTCTCTGATTTCTCAACACATATTGTTCTCTGTATACTTGGGAAGGTGGGGGGCGGGAAAGGGGGGGGGAATAATGAATATGATATGTTTTGATATTTTGTTATGTTGAAATTGTTAATTTAAAAAAATTAAAATAAATAAATAAAATGAAATAGGTAAAGGTAAAGAGACCCCTGACTGTTAGGTCCAGTCGTGGCCGACTCTGGGGTTGCGGCGCTCATCTCACTTTATTGGCTAAGGGAGCCAGCATACAGCTTCCGGGTCATGTGGCCAGCATGACTAAGCCGCTTCTGGTGAACCAGAGCAGTGCAGGGAAACGCCGTTTACCTCCCTGCCAGAGCGGTACCTATTTATCTACTTGCACTTTGACGTGCTTTCGAACTGCTAGGTTGGCAGGAACAGGGACCGAGCAACGGGAGCTCACCCCATCATGGGGATTCGAACCGACGACCTTCTGATCGGCAAGTCCTAGGCTCTGTGGTTTAACCCACAGCACCACCCGCGTCCCCTAAACTAAAATAGGATTAGGCAAATTTGTGGAGCCTAAGGCTACCAGCATCTACTAGGCATGATGTCTATTTATGTATCCTCCACTTTCAGAGGCATTACATCCATGAATGCCAGTTGCTAAGAATCAAAGGTGAGCAGAGTGGCATCTCGTTGGCTGCTCTGAGAAGAGGATGCTGGACTAGATGTGCCACTGGCCTGATCCAGCAGGGATCTCCTTATGTAGCTCCCTAGACATTATTTGCTGTGAATGCAGTGCTGAACATATGGCGGAAATAAGGGGAAACTGTGGGTCTTTTTCTGTTCATTCTGGGTATTTCGCCTTCATCATTTCACCCACAGCAGAGTAGGTTTGGCCCAAGCTGTATGATGACATCATTTTTAAAAAAGAAAAGACAAGACAAAATAAAGAGTCACTACTGCATTTGTATAGGGTAGTGAGGAATAATACAAATGACAAGAATTTTATTTATTTTTCACAAAATTTAGAGACAGATTGGTTGTTAAAAACAACAACAACCCTCAAAGTGGTTAACAAAAAGAATAAAACAACGAAATTATCAGTAAAACACAGTTAAAAGCAACCATTAAAAACCTTCAAAAAGAATGTGGTTTGTTGTTGTTGTTGGTTTTGCTAAAAACCAGATTAAAATACATGTCAGCATAACCACATATCTGGATAGACTTGCCTAAATAGAATTTTTTTTGTAGCAGTCACCAGAATGTACCTGCCTGATGTGAATAGGCAGGGTGCTCCAAAGTATGGGTGCCTCCACGTCAAAATATTTTCTTTGCAAATGCCATGAGCAGGGCCAGCACAAGACATTTTGACACATGAGGCAAACCACAAAATGGCACCACCTCACCAGGGAAGGAGGGTTGAGTAAAGATCTACACAGCAAGATCAAGCTGGGGATAAAGATCTACACTGGGAACAAAGGGGGGGATAAAATGAACCCCAGCTGATGGTTGAAGGAATGGGAGGGGAAAAGGTGGGTGCAGAATCCAGGAGACCCCTAAGGGTGGGAGGAGACTAGCAATGTCTCCTATTGGCTGAGAGGCCCCTATAGAGGGGAGCCTGCTGAGGAGGGGGCAGATCTGGCCTCTAAGGACTGTGACACTGCTGTCACTGCCACTGCATTACCTGGAGGCTGGATCTGCTGCCCCTGTGGATCCTGCTGCCTGAGGCAGTTGCCTCACCTTGCCTCAAGAGTGGGCCTGCCCTGGCCTGGAGCATAATGTGGCACATATAACAATGCCAGTGATACCGAAGGAAGATATTCCACAGAGACTCTTACTCAGATCTATTCCCCAAATAGATCTTGCTCAATTGGTTCTTCCTGGCACTGGTGCATTCTTACTTGTTGGCATCTGTCCATCTCAAGAAACAATGGAGTGCACCTCCAGGGGTGAAGTTGAACCGCTGTGTTAGCAGCACTGAAATGACCTCCCTGGGGTATAAGCTTGAGCAGTGTGCTTGGAGGTCCTGGGCTGCCCAGACAACAAGACTCCCCTCTCAGCCTCACTGATGTGGTCCAAAGGAAAGCAGAGTAATATGTTTGTCACCAGCTTGGCTGCAGGAGTTTATGGAAGGATGGCATACAAGGTGCCATCCAATTGTCTTAGGGACTTAGGGTTTACTCCTTAGCTTTTTTTTCTACTGAAGCTGTCCCAAAGCAACATTTTAATCAAGTTAGGGGAATGATAGGAATCAAGGAAGGCCTGGAGAGGAAAGACAAGTTTAAAACACATCCCTAAAAAGTGTGTTGCTGCCGAGGTTTGAAGGCCAGGTTGAAGGTGTTATCTGATGTGCAAACTGAGCAGAAAGGTCCTTCACGGTATTCAAGCGTGGGAATCGCCTGCATGTGTCACTCAGCATGGTTAGGAAAGCAAAACCTTCGCACTGCTGCAAGCCCCGCCTCACCGCCCCTCCACCCGTTTCTTTTCTACCCACACTTGGAAGCTTGCCTAGTTAGGAAAGCCAACAGGAATGAATGGACTTGGGGAGGCTCTGTACGACGGTTGGGCACTAAGACCGCCGCGGCTCCCTTTCCGCCCAGGGTGGATTGCAGAAGCGGAGAGGAGGAGAGATCTCCAGACACGAGAGGAGGTTATAGGAAGAGGATAAAAGCAATGCTACAACAAGGATATAGCTGAGAGAGAGAAAGAGGGGCGAAGAAGAAAAGGAGAAGGTGGTGGATGAGGCCGTGTGGTGGGGATACCTGACGAGACGCTGAGCGGGGGGGAAAGGGGGGCCTTTCGCAGACCTTGTATTGTCAGCCAGGCGTAAGGAAGCTTCCCCTCCAAGATCGTTCCAATGAACATGTCAGTGTTGACTCTGCAAGAATACGAATTCGAGAAGCAGTTCAACGAGAATGAAGCGATTCAATGGATGCAAGAGAACTGGTGAGTGATGATGGTGGTGGCGGCGGCGGCGGCTCCGGGCGAGCCGGTGCTCTCTGGCTGGGAGCAAAGCGTGTGCGTCTCCGGGTGATGCTCTCGCTCCCTCCCTCCTGCCGTGGCTAGGATTACAAGCGAAGGAGGGAGGGAGCGGGGCGAGCGGTGGCGGAGGGGAGAGAATGCAGATCGCCCAATGTGCCCAAGACGCCTCTGTGCGTCCGGGGCGCGCGCGCGCGCGCGTGCGCCACGGAGTGCATTATTGGCGTGTGGGTCAGCGCGCATCGCGTGTAGGTAACGCTTTCCGTGAATGGGTCTAGTGTTGGGAACCCTCCCAGGCTGGAACAAGAACACCACTGTCTTCTGGGGAAGACAGTGTTCCTGTTGTTTATTTGGATGCCTATACTGTATATAGATATATTATATAACAGAGCACATCTCCCACATTGTTCCTCGTCCTTAGAAACCATCTGCTTCTCCAGCACCACCGTTTTGCATTAGGCCCTCGCTCTGTTTCACCCATTGCGCCCCATGCGTCTTTAATTCGCACCCTCTCTTCTGTTATGACTCCTAATTTTACTCGGGGTCCTTTACCTCCCCCCCACCCCTCACCATGCATGTTTCCTCCCCCCCACCCCCTTTTGTATGTCTGTAGGAGGTGAATACAGGCTTGTTTCGATCCATGCAAAAATAAAAAAGCCTCCTCGCTTCGTTGCTGATAATGAAGCCCCCGCTCCCAGCATCTCTCGGTGGGGCTGGGATCACTTTTGCCTTCGCGTTATAGCCGTGCATCTAAGCGCGGGGTAGATTTCTGTGGATGGGTTTGGAGAGGATGAGAGGAGGGGTTCCTCTTCCTGCCGCCGGTTGCCTGGAAGGCAGGGAGGGGCTGGGAACTTGGGAGCCGAGAAGTAGTAAGGCTGGTCACATTCAGCATTCAGGTAAAGCAATAGTAAGAAGGGGAGAGGGGCAAATGTAAAATTATACATTTGCCGCTGACGAAGTGGCCTGCATCTTCTCTGACTCTGCCGTAGGAGGGAGTTTCTGCTCACAGCTAGACTTTAGGCTAGACTCGTCAGGTGCTTTTTTATTTTATGGCGGTTCCTCCCTCCCTGCTGCCGCGATCCCAAATCTGATCCCCATCGAGAGCTCTTGCTACAATAAAAGTCTCGGATACAATGTCCTTGGCTTAAAAGTGCCTTTGATCCTGACAACCTTCTCCAAGTAAACTTTGACGTGCCACCCCAAGAGGACTGAAAAGTGCATCCTTTTTTTCCCATTTTGAGGATGATGGCGCGCATCGGAAGGAGGAAAATGGAGGGGGGAAGCTTTCCAGACAGAGGCTCATAGCACCCCCCGGATCTAGCCTGAGCCGGCCAGCGAGACTGTGTGTGTATGCGCGCGCGCCTTTCCTCAAACAAGCACATGCCGTTGTGGGCGAATCAGTGGGGAGACGGAGAGGGGAAATGAGGTGACGCCATGGGAGCCGCTGCGCGGATAGGGCTTAATTTTGAGCCCGGGCTCGGTCCCTGAACCTATTTTTGAAACGCCGGGACCATGCAAATCAAGCCGGAGAGTGGCCAATTCCTCTGCGCATGAGCAGAGCGCGCTCCCACGGAGTGACCCAGGCCGCCGGCACACCGTAGGAGGGGAGGGGCCGGGTTAGGTTGAGACCTGGCATCTGTTGTCTTAGAAATTTCGCGTTGGAAGGAGATGGGTGGAGAAGGCAACCCCTTTTCCCTGCATGGAGGGAGAATGATGGAGCTGATCGTGTGTGTGTGTGTGTGTGTGTCTCCTCTTGTCCTCCTGGCCTGCTTCTGCCGCTGCGACCTGCGGGGAGCCGCCATCCTTCCAGACATAAACACGTGCCTGCCCCTAGCCAGTTCACGCTCTCTCAGGTTTAAATCTGCCATCCCGCTCCGCCCCTTCTTCCTCCCATAAGTAGGCCGGGCCTGCTGCTTTGGCAAGCCGGCGAGCGGCGAGCGCGCTTGCCAGGTAGCAGATTCGCCCTGGCGCGCCCCGCGTGCAAAATCTCTCCACCCCTCTCTCTTTCTCTCGGTCGTCACGCAGCATTCGCCTGTCCTCACCTGAACTGCAGCAGCAGCAGCCACATGAGGGAGGTCAGCAGATCGGTGGGGTGAAGTGTCTGGGCCCTCCAAGAGCCAACGAGGGCACCGTTGCACAACGGTGCCACGAGGTAGTCATCCCTGCTGGGGTGAGGATGACTAGTCTGTGTGTGCTGATCAGGTTGGCATGCAGGCAAGTGCGCGGCTCGCTACGATGCTCCTTTCCACACCTGGCACAGATCTGCCAGACGATCGATTTGGAACTCTCCTCAGACGAGGTTGCCAACTGTCTAGATTTGTCTGTTTGCATGCTTCATTCTTGGCCCCATTTCACGGCGGTTTGACCTGCAGCAGTCATCAGGTGAGACTTGGGGGCGGCGGGGCATAGAGCCAGACGTAATCACCTGATGATTGCTGCAGGTCAAACCGCTGTCAAAGGGGACATGCCAAAAAAAGAGATACTCTTTGTCTGGCAGCTTAAATATTCTCCCTGTCTCTCCCCCTGTCCTCCTCTACTCTGTGCAAACTTTTGACTTTTAGTCAACTTTTGTACTTCTTTTAGCCAGCAAACATTTGTTGCGTGAGCTGTGGCCCTCTCACTTTCAGGTAGTGTGGCAGCCTTTGCCAACCTGGTGCCCTCCATATGTTTTGGACTACAGCTCCCATCAGTTCCAGGCCAAATTCATAGAATCATAGAGTTGGAAGGGACCCCCAGGATCATGTAGTCCAACCCTCTGCAATGCAGGAATATGCAGCTGTCCCTGACAGGGATTGAACCTGCAACCTTGGCATGATCAGCACCCTGCTCTAACCAACTGAGCTATCCATACATTTAAAGTGCTATAATACTGCGCTAAAAAAGCACGCCCCCCCCCAAGTATTCTGGGAGATGTAGTTTGTCAACAGTACTCAGTTGTTAGGAGATGCCTTCTCCCCTCACAAAACCGCCTTCTCCCCTCACAAGGTGCTCCATGTGAAGATTGACTTATTGTAAAAACCACTCTGGGAACCAGCTGTGGGAGGCGAATATGGGTCTCCAAACAACTCTCAGCACCCTTAAGAGACTACAGCTCCCAGAATTCTTTGGGGAAAGCCTTAAAATACTTTAAATGTTATCATAGTGCTTTAAATGCACGGCTTGAATGTGGCTTCAACAGGATGGGAGTTGTAGTCTGTCTGGAGGGCACTAGGATGGCAAATGTTGGTGTAAGGCTTGGCCCTTCTATACGTTCTCTTCTCACCCCCAACCCTGCAAAAACTCCAGGTTCTTATATTTCTTTGCTCCATTACTTTTCTTCAGCAGCACTGCTCACTAAAAAAAAAGCTGAGAAAGGGGAACGCATCTCCTTCTCCCACTGTGTATTGCTAGAGGGTTCTTCCACAATAAATTTATTCATTAAATTTATATCACACATCTTCAACACACTCAAAAGTTCCCAGGGCAGCAAACAATATGAATGCAATAATAACAAAAGTACAAGCATAAAAAAATATTGCAAAAAATAAAGAAAAGCCATCTATCAAAACCAGTACAAGCAGCTCTTCTCGGCAGTTTGAAAGGATAGAAAATCTAGAAAGTAATTCATTGACCATAAGAATGCTCTTTTAACAGTAAACTGGTGGGGGCACTGAGGACCTTCAGCACATCATATTGCAAGCTCTTTCTTGATGGCTGTACTGAAGACTGTGATAGCATTATACTGAGCAATCTAAATTTTAATGTATTTAGAACATTCATATCCCTCCTTTAATTTTTTTGAAAAATGAATTTTAAAATGAATTCTCATATCCATCTGTCTCCCCAACAGTTTCCCTGGTGGGGGTGGTAATGGTTTCACATCCTGTGTCCCCCTCATCTGCAGCAGCTCAGAATTTCATGCCCTCCTTGACCACCATGGGCCTGTCTCAGTTGATCATGTGATGTCACACATGTTTGATGTGGTCCATCTGGGATAGGATGTGGTGATCTGGGGATGACAATTACACTTAATTGTAATTAATTATCCTTAACTGGTAGCATCTAGGCTTCCTGAGATGCGTAACCTCTGCAGGGGCGAAGGGCCAATTAAAATGGTCTGTCTGCAGACACTGATGGATTCCTGACTGCTCTGGAGGATGAAGTTGTGGCTGGGGCTTCATTCCTAATACCTGAAGCACCCTCTCCTGCCTGCAAGTGCTCCTGCTCTTTGGTTTACTGAAATGACTGAAGATGGCTTAGGGTGATGGTAGTTTGATTTGTATTCCAGGTAACCTTTGGGATTGTGCTGGCATGACATTGATTTTTGCCTATGCTGCCTTGTGTACTTTTGTAGAAAGGCAGGACATAAATACAATAATAATAATAATAATAATAATAATAATAATAATAATAATTGGATGAAGATTTTTGATACATCAAACACAAGCTTTAGATCATTTTAGAGACTACTCTATAGTTATGATGGCAGCAAAGAAATTGAATTCTCTGCTACCATCGCATCAGTACAGTGCCAGCCAGCAGAGCTTTTTCCAGTGGTTAGGTCCTTATTTCATCTGGAGCTAACGAACTTTTGAAATCCCGCTTTGAGCAATTATTTTTAAAAACCCAACACTTTGCTGATAAAGTTGCCCATATCCGCTCCAACTTCACTCTGCATTTAAATCATGAGCAATGTATGTGCCCTTGATACCAGCTTGACACATTATGATGGACACATTTCAGTTTCTTCAACCTGTGGATGTGGACAAGTTGCTTGGAGCTTTGAGACCAAACCTGTTACTGTTGACCTTGTCCATCCTGGCTGGTGAAAGCCACTAGAGGAGCAAGATGGCAAGATTGGTTAAATCTTACCTTTTGCAGAAGGTACAGAACCATCTACTTTAAAGCAAGCAGTAGTAAGACCTCAGTGGACCTTGCCACTTTAGACAATTCTAAGCCAGTCTCTCATTTTTTCATTTCATAGCAAAGTGCTCCAATGAGTGGCAATGACTCATCTCCAGGCTTCCTTGGTCAAAACTGATTATTGGGATCATTTGTAATCTGAGTTGAGGACTGATTTTGGAACTGAAACTGCCTTGGTCACCTTGGTGGGTGACCTTCACTGGGAACTGACTTGGTGGGTGACCTTCACTGGGAATTGACTAGGGCAGGGGTGGGGAACCTGTGGTTCTCCGGATGTGGCTGGATTGCAACTCCTATAATCTCTGACCGTTGACCATGCTGGCTGGGGCTGATGAGAACTGAAGTCCAACAACATCTGGAGGATCACAGGTTCCCCCACCCTCTGGTTAGGGGGAGTGTAGTCCTGGTTTTTGATACTATCAGCCAAAACATCTTTCTGGTCAATAGGAAAGCTGACCTGGGAATTGGGCTATAGAGTATATCCTGTTCTAGATGGAATAGTATACCCCTTGAAAGACTCAAGTCCATAGCTGGTGCAAAGAAGGCATGTTTTGTACATTCATAAGGACTTGATCAGCTTGGAGACAGGAAGAAAAAAACAGTTTCACCATATACAGATCTATGTGCCAGGGCACATCACTTTCCAAAAATGGGCCTCACATTAGGAACTCTAAGCTGAATTAAAAATCTGGTTCTTCTACTGACACTGAAAGCCTAACTGAAGAAAAAAAATGGTATGATCAAATCGTCAAATAGATCTGAGGCACTTCTCTTTCAACAGGAAACACCTTTATAGAAATGGCATCAATGTACCACCTTACTGTTAACTATTGAAAACAGATGCAATTTAGCTCAGTTTATGCTCTCAGGCCCTTCTCCACAACTCCATCCACATCCTTTCCCTCTCTTTTCCGGATGCCACTGTGTCACCTCCCGCTTTTGTCACCCACTATCTTTTACTTCTTCAGCTTGTGTCTGTTGGCAGCTTCATACATGTTCCCCAGGCAGCGTGCCACCTTGCAGTCTGTTGCTTATCTTCTGTACCCCCACATATCATCATTGCTAGCACACCTATGCTCCAGTCTGTGTCTTATTTTCGGCATCTGCTTTGTATCTCACTCTTTCAAGTAGTCATCACTGGACTAGATGACCCTCAGGTTCCCTTCCAACGCTACATTTCTATGATTCTATGTATTCTAGTTTATGGTCTCTCTATAGTCTTCTATAGTACTTTGCCTCATTGTTTGCAATGAGCTATCCTGTTCAACCCATCTCTGCTTTTTTTATCTGTTGCACCAACAAGCTCTCTAATTGTTTTATCCATTTGGGAGGGAAGGGATAAATTATTACCCCATCACTGATTTACACACAAAATTTTGTCCAGATGTCTTTCTCCTATATCTTTAGTAAGCATTTTATCCACTTCTCACTAACAGTAGCAGAATCGTTGAGAGCTGGACAAGTATCAATACCCAACTCTCATTTTTTACTCACTATGCCAAACAAACCTGTACTCTGTTGGGTGAATCTTCAGAATTTTCTGTGTGAACTTTGAAATTTATTGGAAAGTAATACAAAAGAAGTCATGTGTGGATGCTTCTTCTGTCTCCTATGAGGAAGGGTAGCCTTGAAAGGTTGAAAACTGTCTGCTTTTGAAACAGATAGTTTCTGTTGCCTCCGGTAAGTTTCTTGGAGCTTTGTAGGGCTGGGAGCAATATATGTTGAGCTTCACACTGCTCACTAAAGGGGAAAATGAAACATTTCAAACTTGTGCAATAATTATATGTGATACTGATGCTTTTTGTCAGATGATATTTGCTGCTAATCTTTAGTGATTGCTTACATTGTAATGAGCTTGTGCTTTAGCTTCCCAGACATTTCCTTAGGTGTACTAGTCAAACTCAAGGTGTGTGCAGGTTCAGTTAAAGAATTACACCAGGTATCTTTCAACTACTTATGGTATGTGTTTCATAGTAAATATAATTGATATTGATTTGCAACATGGTACTTCCTTCTAATCAGAGGCATATCTAAGGATTGGGAAAACCAGCTGCAAGAAATCTGTCTTTAATTACCTGTGTAAGGTGGTAAGTTTAGGCAAGAGCTGAGAGCTGAGCGGTAGGAGAAATGGCAAGGCAGTGTCTTCATCTTCTTTGTGTTGTCTTCTTCTTCTTTGCCCAGTAAGATTGTCTTCCATAAACACAGTTTTAACAGTGAGTCCATTTGGGATGGGTTTTTGGAAGACGCCTGTGCATGAATTTGTTTTGTGTAGATCAATGCACGCTGACCAACACACGGTCTTTGCAGTAAGGCTCTATTCCAATGGCATAAGTATCACGACGACTGGTAGATTCTTTTCTGCCGCAGCCTTCATCTGCCTTCACAGCCGTTGTAACATACCGCTTGTTATCATCCACCTGTTCTTTCATTGAGGACTTCTTGAGTCATTCTTTGTCTAGCTCCTCCCCTTTGACCTTACCGCCTTGGGTGACCCTGCTGGGAGTACGAGACTCCCAGCGGCTTCACTCACAAGGGTCATAGGAACGTTCAAGCCCACTCACCACGACAAGGTGATGATCTAGCGAGTGAGAGTGTGAAGGTAGACTGTGGGATACTATGGAGTGTGAAATATACCGTATGTGTGCGGCATTGTGGTGAGATAAAATGTAGGAGAAGCTTCCTTTCCTTCCTGCACTGTAGCACAAAGGCATGCTTCCCCTCCCTCTCTCCCTACCTCCCTCCTCCTCCTTGCTTTGTCCTTACCCTGGACTCTTCAAGTACTTGGGTTCTGTAACATGTAGCAATTTCTGGTGTGGCTGTTGCGGTAAAGTGAATTTTTTTTGGGGGGGGGAGGGAGGGACTCTGGAACAGTTCCTTGCCAAGGAACCCTAGGTATGCCTCTGGTTCTAATACTAAGCAATTATTTTTAATAGCTAGGTCACACTATTAAAAAAAAAAATCAACAGCCAAATATTTGTTAAGCTAAATGAAGTAGATTACTTTAGAGTATTACAATGATTGGGCAATACATGTTGCATTCCAAGATTATTAACGTAGAACTATTATTCAGTACAAAAGTGATTCAGCAGGTAAACTCTTTTTGTAAGTCGCTTTGAGGTTATTTTTACAATAAAGTGGTGTACAGTATCAGTTTTAAAAAATAAATAAGTCAACTACAGGGACACTTTGATTTACAGTGGTACCTTGGTTGTCAAACTTAATCTGTTCTGGGAGTCCATTCGACTCCTGAAATGGTTCAAAAACCAAGGTGTGGCTTCCGGTTGACTGCAGGAGCTTCCTGCACTCAAGTGGAAGCAGCGTTGGATGTTCAGCTTCCAAAAAACATTTGCAAACCAGAACACTTACTTCCAGGTTTGTGGCGTTCAGGAGCCAATTTGTTCGGGAGCCAAGCCGTTCGAGAACCAAGGTACCATTGTATAAATCTGTATTCTCAGCTAGGCTCTGATGTGCATCTTTTTTGAGTGACCTTGAAGGGATCATACAACTGCCTCTGTTTCTCCAGCTGTAACATGAGGATAACGCTTACCTCGAAGAGGATTAATTTCTTATTGTTTCTGGAACTCTCTGCGAACAGGGAAAATGCAGAATGTGGTGCTGTGTATTAATAAAGAAGAAACCACAACCCTCATTATGAAATCCCTTGGGTATCTTAATTCGCTGCAGAAGTTTACCTGCTGGGATCTCAGTAATAGCAAGCTCTCACTGTTTTGCCTCATGGGGGAACTTAGTGCTTTTACACTGATTCCTTCCAGTTTCAGGTATTAGATCAGCCGCAAGTCTGTATCAAATGTGTGACTCTGCGTACTGTGTTAAAGGGCCCCAGTGAAGCAAACCCTTAAGCTTAATTTCATAATGCTTTAGGATGGGGTAGAAAATGGAATGGAACCGAGACTCGGGAGATGTTTACTAAATTCCTTGAAAATACTGGAAAGATTGAGGAGGGTGGACAGGAAACTGGTCCATCTACCTCAGTGGTGTTTACACTTAGGACTGCAGAAAGGTTTCTCCTGGGTTTTGGGTGGGTCTTTTTCAGCCCTACCTGGAGATTCCAGGGATCGAACCTGGAACTTTCTGCATGCAAATGTTTCCTACATTTCTAGGGACTGCTTATTTTCAAGACATCCAGTTTCCACTTCCACCAGCACCCCGCAATAAAGAAAAAAGATTGCATTATTAGCAAAGGGTTGGAATTCTAGGCATGTTTGCTGGGAGATGAGCACTATTGTTATTAATGGAATTTATGTATGCAAGGTGAGAGGTAGGATTGTACAGGAAAGCTATTATTGCCATCCATGCATCATGGGGGGGGGGGGCTCTCAAGCGATGAGGTTGCTCTAGGCATTTAGCCTCTCCCCATGGTGTGAAAAGCTGATTGTGCTGGGTTCAAAATCAGAGCATGTAGAGCATGCTTCCCTCTTCTAACTCCCAAAGCAAGGGTGGCAGGGGGCACAGCTGATGAGGACTGGATGGCAGGACCAGTTTTACATGAGCCTTAATGCCCTTGCAATATTCTGTTGCCTTCTTCCTCCTCCTTGCAGCCCAATGCCCACAGATCCCTGGCACTAGACACCCCTTTCTTGCAAATCCTCATGCAGTGCAAAGATATTCCAGTCTACGGGACCTTTGCAAGAATTGCCTTCCCCCAAACCAAACTTACAGCAGCTGATCCACATTTCATCATGACTTTACTCTAAGGAGCTCAGTGTAGTATGTACGATTCTCCCTGGACAAACACTTTGAGCTCACAACAACCCAGTTAGGCAGAGAAATAACGACTGGTCCATGGTCACCCACTGATAGCTGAGAGAGATTTAGACATGAGCCTCCTTAATTTAACACTTTCACTACCCTGCTCTCATAATCAGACACTTCATATTTTAAATTCTCTTGCCTTGCGGCCTGGCTAGTTAGTTTTAACATTGAACCTTTTCCTTTTGCCATTTCCTGTTTAGAGTGGGGGGAGGGGCAATTCTCTCCCCTTTCCCCAGCTACCTCTATAGAGTTTAATTTCAAAACACAAAGTTCTTTCCCACCATGGTGTATATTAGTTTTAGTTTTATCAGTACTTTGTCAAAGTCATGGGTTGGCAAACTAAGGGCCGCAGGCTGAATCAGGCCCAATTGCCTTCTACCGTAGATCTGGCCCGCGGGCGGTCCAGGAATTGCCGCGTGGATCGCCACTGCGCGCATTCTTTCCCTCTCCCTCCCTCTCCCTCACATGGTGGCACTTTTCTCCTCAGGGATGGAGCAATCTTGTGCCATGCCGGGTGCTGTCAGTGGCAGGAGTTGGCTCACCTGCCTGCCCACCTCAGCAGGGTGGCACTGTAAAGGGGGCGTGTGACGCCAGCTGCCGGCTGCTGAGGCATTTTCCTCCTGCTGCTCCTCCCTCTCCTTCAGTCTGCCCTTCCTTCCTTCTCTGCGCCCCTTTTCTGTGCTGCTTCCTCACACCCTTTCTTCGTCACCTCCTTCCTTCATTCCTCCCATGGCGTTCAGGCAGGTCATTGCGTTGGCCGTGGCTGCTGCTTGCTGGTTGGGGGGCGGCTCTGTCATCTTCTCCGTGGTGCCTCTCAGCAGCAGGTGGTGGGTAAAAGCTCTGGCGACGCTCCGGTTCCCCGACCTCCATCCACGGCTCCTCTGCCAGGGCTTCAGCTTCTGTCTTCGCCGGCCAACGCAGCCTCCTACCCCGCCATGGTGTCTGGCTGGCTGGGAAGCCCAACTGCGGCTATTGGGATGATAACTGGGACATGTAAAGCGAAGCATCTTCAGGCCTCTTTACAGGGCGAAAATCATTCATTTTATTTCTCTTCAAAATATAGTCTGCCCCCCTCCTCCCCAAGGTCTGAGGGACAGTGGACCAACCCCCTGCTGAAAAAGTTTGCTGACCCCTGGTCAAGGTCATAGACTCTGTAGAGGAAGACTATTTTTCAAACCTAATCCCTCCCCGTCTCCCACATTGCTCACAAATATCAGTTTTTAACAATTATATGTTCAAATCTTTGCATCCATTCACATCAAAATAATTATAAAATCCAACATAGTAATATTAAATAGATTTGAATTGCTAAAAACTTTCCTTTCCACAATCATAAGTCTTCTTCTTCTTTGGCGATCACTCGTAGCTGAGTAAGATTGTCTTCCATAAATACGGTTTTAACAATGAGTCCATAAGTGACTATGGATGACAAGGTGATGATCCAGCGAGTGGGACAACCATAAGTTGAAGGTTTAAGACAGTGGTGTTGGGGCTCTCTGATGTTCTCTTTTCTGTCTCTCAACACTGCGCAGTAGCTGCTTTTAAAGTCTCCTGATATTAACAATCAGTGAAGAGTATCTACTATAGTAAATCAATGTTATTAAATTTATTTTAGTCAGTGTTCACAATGAATAATCTTGTCCTCTTCTTTTGATCTTGATTTTTAGCCAGCAAATGCCTTTTAAGTACATAGTTGTAAATCTGTTAATTTTGACATCATCAGAGTAAATCCCAAAGTACTTTACCAGAAGTAAAATAGTTTCTAGAGAGTCAATCTGTGGGCCATCAGTGAGTCTGTAGGACCCTGAGACACCCCAATGCTCCTCTTGTGTTTTTTTGGGGAGGCATGTCACCCTCTCGCTCTTTCCCTCGCTCTACGGAGCCAAATCTTATAGAGCCATCAGATTCCCAGTCCAATCACCATGTTGCGAAGTCCTCTCCATTGTCATTGTCAAAATAATAACCAGCTGTCAGTCTTGTCAGCATCTGCATGGGGATTTGTGGGTGAGGAACAGGGAAGGGAACTATCTTGCAATTTCAGGCTCCCTCCCTGGCTATTTGGCAACAAATGGAAGCTACTTTAAAGCCACAGTAGATTGCATACTACCATTGTACAACCAACACAAGTATGTTAGCACACCATTAATCCTGTTTAAGTAGAGATTCAATAAGGTCAATCAAACAATTTCTGGTCTAATTTCAAAAGATGACCTCAATAAGGTTAGTAGCATGTTACAAAATGTTTGATGGAGTCAAACATCCCATAACACGCTATTGATCTTATTGAGGTCAAGTTTTGAAATTAATCCAAAGTTTCAGGTAGACTTCATAAGAGCATAAGAAGAGCCTGCTGGATCAGGCCAATGGCCCTTGTAGTCTAGCATCTTGTTCTCACAGTGGACAACCCGTTGCCTGAGGGAAACCAGCAAGCCAGACCCGAGCACAAGAACACTGTCCTCTACCATGATTTCCAGCAACTGGGGTTCAGAAGCGTTGCTGTCTCCAACTGTGACAGCAGAGCATAGCTATCATATCCAGTAGCCATTGATATCCCAGTCCTATGAATTTGTCTGATCCTATATCAAAGTCACCCACGTTACTGGCCATCACTGCCTCCCATGGGAATGAAGGCTATACCTGTTTTATAACTGTAATGGTGTTATCTGTTTTCACAATTGGGACTTTGGGATGAAGGTAAGAATTGTTTTTCCCCAAAGTTCTTTACCCTGGGACTTTAGGATGAAGGTAAGAATTGTTTTTCCCCAACATAAATACAGTGGTACCTTGGGTTACATACGCTTCAGGTTATATACGCTTCAGGTTACAGACTCCGCTAACCCAGAAATAGTACCTCGGGTAAAGAACTTTGCTTCAGGATGAGAACAGAAATCGTGCTCTGGCAGCGCGGCAGCAGCAGGAGGCCCCATTAGCTAAAGTGGTGCTTCAGGCTAAGAACAGTTTCAGGTTAAGAACGGACCTCCAGAACGAATTAAGTACTTAACCCGAGGTACCACTGTAGATACATAAAAAATACTAATCTAATTTTACCAATTGGAAGTAGCTCCTATTGATTATGTTCAGTGGAGTCAGAGGATAGAAATGAGCTCAAACACACAGCCTTTACAAAAATATGGAACATTCCCAAATGCGTTTTGAAAAACAACAGCACCAGAACACAATCCTATTTACCAATATTTTGTTTATACACTCCCTTCTCAAAACGACATGCCTGTGATCCCAGTGAGGTTTATACACATGAGACCTGAGACAAAGCTTTGCAGTGTGGAGTGCTCCTGTTTAGGGTTCCATGTCCTCTTCCAGAATATTCCAATTCTTCCCCTCCCCACGCCTGGTTTTCTACCTGTGTGAAATGGAATTGTGTGCGATAGTGTGATTATGCTTTAAAATATGGGTGGCATCTGCAGGGCTGTCCCTACCATTAGGCAGAGTGAGGCAGTTGGTTGCCTCAGGTGGAAGCTGGAGTGTGTTACCAGGAGTCATTCATCATGCCATGCATATTAAGCTAGCCGACTCTTATTTTCCTCTTTTGGATCTGCGAACCCTGCGGCTTCTCCACACCTACTGACACCTTCCTCTGTCTTGTCTATGGGTAGTGTTGTTTTCGCCTCCATAAAGATAGATAGTTGGGTGGATAGATTCCAAACTGCTGCCATTGCCTTGTGGTCAAAGCTTTAGGACATGAATGGAGCAAATCAAACTGTTTTCTTGGGGTGGGGTGGGGATTTTTAATGTACAGTGGACCCTTTAGTTACATACCACTCTGGATACATAACTTTCGGGTTACGAACGTTTTGCCATGCGTGCACGTGCAGGAGCGCTCTGTGCACCGTGCACATGCACAGAAATGGCACCTCTGCCTACGGATTTTACGGGTTGCGGACGGATCCCTGGAATGAATATAATTCGTATCCGGAGGGTCCACTGTATTATCTATGGAACAGGAGGCAGTGATGGCCACCAACTTGGATGGCTTTAGAAGAGGACTAGGCAAATTCATGGAGGAGAGGGCTTTCAATGCCTACTAGCCGTGATGGCTATGCTCTGCCTCCACAGCTGGAGGCAGCAATGCTTCTGAATACCAGTCGCTGGAAACCATGGGAGGGGAGAATGCTCTTCTGCTCCCTGGTTTCCCACAGCCATCTTAGCAGCCACTGTGAGAACAGGATGCTGGACTAGATAGGCCATTGTCCTGATCCTGCAGGAATGCCAGCGCCTGTTGCTATCAATTCAGAAAGGTGGAATGGCGCTAGTTGTGAGAAGGGGAAAGGAGCACCTGTCCATCTGCGGAGGCTCGTATTCAGTGCTATCTCATGGTCTGTCCTTTTCCCCACTTGTCGCTGCTCCTCCTTTCTCAGATTCCAAACCTGCAGCCAACGAGCTTATCTACTTTTTCTTTTCACAACACCTGGTTGCTGCACAGACATAATTGGCTAGTATTGCAGAGTACATATTGAAAAATGGGCGAGTAATTGGCTGACAAAGTAAATCCAACACTTCGTCAATACTGCACTAGCTCACACTTCCTACTCCAGGTTTTTGACACTCTTTAGTTGACCTGGTATAAGGTCATTAACATAAGCACCACCATCACCATGATGATCACCATTATCATATATTTATACCCCACCTTTTCCCCTAATAGGATTCAAGGTGGCTTACAGGTAAAAACAAGAACTGCCAAAAACATAGAAAAAACAATCCTTCAATATATATAGAATTAAAACTATATACTTATATAAAATCTCTTAAAACCAGACAAATAATTACAGTAATGCAGCACAGTACCAGCCTTTCCATTAAAAGCAGTCAGTTCCCAAAATCTTGTTGAGCAGAGATCTGGGCATCCATACTCAGGGCTGAGTGCAGAAGCCCACCCAATCTGTGTTTTCAGAGGGAGTGTTACCCCATACAGCGCAGGCCGAATCTATTCCCTGTTGCACCTTCTGACTAACCTGGATTGTCTGGATTAAGTTTCAGCTTGTTGACCCTCATCCAGGCCATTACTGATGATAGACACCAGTTTAGAACTGAGACAGCTTCCTTGGATTTAGGTGGAAAGGAGAAAAGGAGCATGCAGAACCCTGAAACTCTGGATAACCTTTCCCAGCAGTTTCATGTAAGCGGTAAATAGCATGGGGGATGGAACAGAACCCCTTGTCCAGTTCCTGGCTTAAGTCAACCACCAAGATGATCAAAGCCATCTCTGTCCCATAAACAGGCCTGAAACCAGATTGAAATTGATCTAGATCAGGGTTTCCCAAACTTGGGTCCCCAGCTGTTTTTGGACTACAATTCCCATCATCCCTATCTGGCAGAAGCAGTGGTCAGGGATGATGGAATTGTAGTACAAAAACAGCTGAAGACCCAAGTTTGCGAAACCCTGATCTAGATAATCCATCTGCTCCAGAAACTTTTGGAGCTGAGATGCCACCACACCTTGCCCAAAAATGGGATGTTGGAGATGCTCTGATAGCTATCCAGTATGGTGGGATTCAAGAAGGGCTTCTTCAGTAGAGGTCCTTTAGGCACACTGGAATTATGTTTTGGGGTTGCTAGCACAAGCACACAGGACACCTCAGATTTTTCCTTTGCAGTCTTTAATTAAACATTCAGCAGAGCAAACTCCTGTGCAGAACAACCGTCTTCTCTAAGGAGGCATATAATTATACCCAAAAGTTCAGCCATGCAGTTGATCCGATTGCACTTCTTGCAAAAGATGAGTTACACAGAGTTTGCATACAATAAACTTAAGACCACCCTAGTTGAAAGGGTCTGTAAAATAGATTCTGAAGCTGCTATTCAGACAAAACAGCTGCAGAAGTATCAAAAATTGGTTGGTGACTGTAGAATTACTTTGTTTTCTTTCTTTTTTTAAAAAAGGAAACCAAGCAAACCACTGAGCAAGCAACAACACCCCACTTTTTCTTTCATTTGTACAGACTGTCAGCTTTAGGCTATCAGCAGTAAATGACAGTTACCTCCCTTGTAATGGTCCATCCAGTAATATTTGTCTTCTGATGTCTGCTGATGCAGAGCACACCAATAGGAACTCAGGAAGTCTGTGCTGACCGCTCAGAGAGAATTGAATGAGGTTATGTCATCAGAAGGGGAGGGGGTTGGTTTGAAATGCCATCAAAACTTGACTCTTCTCTTCTCAGAACATCCATGAAGCATTCAGTATAGTTTTGCCCTGTAAAGCTGTATTTTTAAAGACTCATTTGGATTTGGATTTATATATTTGTTACAGCTCTGAAACTGGCTGCAGTTTCCTTCTCTCTCTCTCTCTCTCTCTCTCTCTCTCTCACACACACACACACACACTTAACATAAGATCAGAGTTCTTTATACAAAGTGATGTGAAAACTTGCTTTAAATAAGTGTACTACAAATGTGTTTTCTAGGAAAGCTTGTTCCACAACAACAGCCAATGGATTTTGTTTTAAAAGAGGCAGTGTTTAAATAATAAAAAACACATTTGATTAAAAAGCCTAGGCTAAGTTTATAGTGCTCTTTATAAACAGGCATGCGAGCTTACTCCCTGTAGCAGTTTGAAACCAATTAGTCCTAGCAAGAAAAAAATATGGCTTTAAAAATTTGAGTATTACTAATTGGAGTATTAGTGTAACAGAAAAGTGGTGCATGAAAAAGAAATCGAAATATTAAAAAGGAATGTTCTTGTTTTTATGTGCGCTGGTGGAAAAAATACGAAACTAAAGAGATATTTGAATAGATATAAAAAAATTATATTTGCATTTATTTTTCTCTGTACAACAGAGCAATCTCTCTGATGCCCTTTTCCTCAGCTTTCTAGATCAATAGCAGAAATGTCAAATCTTTCCAACTCCTCACACACAGAGTTGCAACAATTTATGCTGTTAAGTGAAAAAGCCATTTTTACTTTGATTGTGTAGTTGGTGACAGCCAATCTTGGATACAAATTAGGGCAACTTCCAGAGGGCTCTAATTTAGATCATTGTCAGCCAAATCCAAGCCAAAGCTCTTCCAGGATGAGAACATTTGAATTCAACGGATCTTGAACTCAGCCAGGGCTATGTTAGTGCAATTCCCTCACCCTGGCTCAGCCAGGCCTCAGGCAGTGGAACTTATGCTGAAGTTAGTCCCCAAAAGAGGTGTTCTGGAGGTGTGGCAAAGGCGAAAGAAGGCAAGAAGAGACACCTATTCCAAATCCTATTCAGCTCAGCAATGTGATCCAGGGCCTGATCCTCAATAATTGGGCCCACACTCACCTTCATGCTCAGTCAACAGTAGCTCCTCCCAAATGCTCCTGAATGGAGTTTGGGTAACTTAGGTCAGCCTAAGTTACACCATCTTTTATAATAAGTTTTGCTCAATGTGCTTATTTATCAGTACAATTTGCAACTTGCCCTTCCCCAAAGGTCCCTGGGAAGGAATAAATATATAATTAAAACAATAATTTAATATCTATTAAAAAAATGTCACCATCTGCTGCCACCCTGCCCCAGAGTGAAGAGCACTGCAAGATGAGCAGCATGCAACATTCAGTTGACTTGCCTTCTGTAACTCGCCAATTTTATGGCAATAGCTGATGACAGTCTTTTGTAATTGCAGCTCAGTTCTCAGGACCAGAAGAGTTACTACTGCTTCCAGAGTAGAATTATTGTAACATACAGGGTGAACAAGAATAGAGATAGGCAGGGAACAGGACACCTACAGAACTCTTCACTCAGCTTCACCACTTAGCCTATTTTCTGACACTTATTTTTGGACAAAAGTGGCTCAATTGTCTGCTCAGATCACTGTTTGGAGGACTGGAAATATGTTGGATATGTTGTCCGTTTGAGCTTTTCCTCCCCTCCCCTTCTCTTCTTGCACATACTGGTTACTTCTTCCAATTTCTGGTTTCCTCTAAACCAGGTATCTTCAACCTTTTCTGACCCAGGACTGACTTTTAACCCAAACATGCATTTGGGGACCCATTCTTAATCCATTTGGGGATCCATTCTTAATATTTTCCCATATATTTGCATGGTGGTGATGCTCTTGTTGTGACCCACCTTGGATCAGGCCATGACTTACTAGTGACCCTCATCCACATGTTGAAGATCAGTAGTTTGCTATGACATTCAAATCAAGCAATCTATGGTGAGTGCTAAACCCAAACCATAGTTTGGAGGCAAGTGCTAACTACAGCTGTCCAATTTATTTTAACAATGTCTAAACTGTCCTGTATCCGAAAATGAATTTCAAGGCAGTGTACAAGAAAATTTAAAATCTCCAGGTGCGACATAAAACATAACCAGTAATGCAGTAAAATTAATAGGAAGAAAACCAGCTAGCCAGCTAAAAATATCATAATTTAAAATGCCTGGGCAACTAAAGGTTTTAACCTTTTACAAATGTCACAAGAAATTATAGTTAGAGAAACCTGAAAATGGTGGAGGAAATAGACTTGTGAGAGGGAATGAAGGTGTACGTGAATCTGCTTAATTATTTAGAAAAGCTACCTAAATCAATAACTGTTGCAGCTTGTGGCAATGCATCTCATAAACTAATATTGTTTTGAGCAAAGAAGTACTTTTGGTTTGGTTTGCCTTGAACCTACTTCCAATTAGCTTTTGTGTTATTGTATATGTCAGTCAAGCAAATGCTTTTCCTATAGGGAACATGCTTAGAGGTGATAGTTGTGATTTGTGTATCATGAATGTTCCCTTATGTTGTGTCAGCCTTGGCGCTCTCCAGATGTTTTGAGCTACAGCTCCCATCAGCTCAACCAGCTAGCACAGCTGGCTAGGGTTGATGGGAGTTATAGCCCAAAACATTAGGAGGACACCGGGTTAGCGATGGCTGTTACAACTTGTTGAATCCCAGTGGGACATGGAAGGCCTTCTGCCCAGATTTTCTAGTTGCTTCCATTTCTATGAGACAAATGAAAATTCTATTTTCATAACATGCTGTGATGTGGCTGTGTATTTGTATTTATGATCCCCAGTATTATTAATTGATTAATTGCTTACAGCTAACCACTGGTGATGCTCAAACTCTGGGTTTCCTGCATTGAGCAGGAAGTAGGACTAGACCTCTTCCAACTCTGAGATTCTACGTATCCCACAGGGTCATGAACTCTAAGCAATTTACGACAAGATGCAGAAAGTTAAATGGATCAAGTAATAAAATCAAAATACTGTACTGTAGCCAGCACCAAAATAAATAGCAAGGCCCAGAATTGACAAGTAAAAGCTCCAGCCTATAAACTCACTCATGTCAAAGGTTGTGAGCCACCAAGTACTTAGGACAGAACATTGTTACAACATCTCATTGCAGTATAGGACATTTTGTTGTCAGTAAGGGTTGTGTTGTTGGTTTCAGGCACACCCACCACTATGCTTTTTTTTTTTTTTTTTTTACTTGGTGTGTCCATAGCTTATCTGGTTATACACTGCTTGTATTTACATAAGAGGAGCAATCCTATATCAGTGAAACTCCCACAGGGAAAAAGTCCATTGTTTTCAGAGTTTTAAGATTGTGTAAATACGGAGTTTGATTGTTGCTTCCATTTCCCCACCTCCTTTCTTTTTGATTCCTGGACTCCTGTGCCTTTCACCAGCTGTGTTTTCAACCTGAAATTTTTCAGGATTTTCTCACGAAGGTGCAGTGAATAGGCAAAGCATCACCTGTTGCCCTTGTGTTTGTCAGCTAGTTTATGAAAGCTCAGGAGTCTTCCTAGAAAAACTGGGACATCCTAAGATAGAGAATAATCAAAATGATGCATTTGTATGCCATTCCTAATAGAGCTGGGCGATATATTGTTTAATTATCTGAGACTGGTATGATGTTCAGATCATGATACCGGTTTCATACATTTTGAGTTGGCAACATATTGTGCCAGCTCAAACTGCCGGCAGATGGTGTTGTAAACAAAAATTACCCTTTTCCCTTATGGGGTATCCAAGAGCCCATATAGAGTCCTTACATAGGTTCCCTATTGGTAGGCGAGAATAACAAGAGGCCAACCAGAGAATATTGAGAAGCAAAGCAGCTAGTAAGCTTGATCTTTATTGATCTGTTGCAACAGGGTGCTCCCTTCACCCGTAGGAGAAGAGGAGGGACCTAGAAAAATGGCATGCAATGCCTTATAAAGACTTTTGAAATTCCCATCCTGTAGATCAAGACCACCCCCAGAAACATCCTACATACATCACAGAAGGGGTGTAACCTAAGACCATCCCTCAGATACATCACACCTACATCACAGAAAAGGCGGTCTAAAACAGAAATTTGAATATTGTTTTTCTCCTGTTGTTGTTTATCTCCTGTCTGGCAGGTTACTTGATTGGATTGCCTGGGGAGCCCAGCCATTCTTTTGTACTGATAGATACTTAGTTCCTGGGCCAGGTCACAGGCTCACACCCTATTCATATCTTAAATGTGTCCTTAAGACAGGATTTGCGAGGAAAGAGACAATGGGGAGGTTTCCCACTTTGACCTTGCAGACAAAACATTTGGTCAGTTTAGGAATCAAAATGGTTCCAGGTTGGCCTTCCTGTGCTGATCTATGTATGTGCTTGGTACGTACACTTATGAACATTACCATATATCTAAGACCATAAAATTCCTATCACAATGGCAAAGGTGCAGACAGGCAAATAATTAGCCTCAATTTCCCCATCATAGCATGGTGCCCATTATGATCAATGTACTCCTATATATGCATTCTTAGACTGCTGTTGCAAATCTTTTAATGGCGCCATCACCCATGGCCTCTGTTTCCCAATGCTTTCAGTTGGCAAATGGTTACCAGAAGTCCCACACAGCTCCCTTTCCCATCCCAGCAGCTACATGCACTCCATAAACTTACAGCTGCAACCATGCTCTGTTGAAACGGCATCTAGATTTTGCTCTGGCCTCAGAGATTGCAAAGAAAACTGCAGTTCAGCCTTGCTTAAAGTATTATTGAAACAAATAGATCCTGCTGCAGAAGAGGAGGTCTTAATAAGGAGGCTGATGTATTGTCTCATTCAGCAGAGCCGGATGGAAGTCTGATTGCACACATTGATCTTAATAGTCAGAAATGCTTGTCAATCGAACAGATTAAGGCAATCTGCTGAGTCACGGTTGCACTGCTCCCCCACCTCTGGCATAATTTGATGTTATCTTTACTTGTGTGGTGGTGCTTGGCGGCTGTAATCTAACTACTGCCTCTGCTACTATTTTAAAATGCAATTAGCTCTGACAGTGCACTAGGCATTGAATCCCAGGATGCTCTTGTTTGTCCTGCATGCACACTCTGGTAAGAGTTGTCAATATGCCATTAAAATGCTTTGTGTGTTCCTTGAAGCCAGACTCCAATGGCCTCAAATATTAAAGTTCCTCACCCTCTGCCTACTAAACACTACCATCCCCGAATGCTAGGAAGGATTTCGTCTACTTATTGTTACTATACTTGCCGTATAAATGCTCCTGACAAATGTGTATATTAATTGCAAATATCACATTTTAAATAATGAATTGCATGGAAACTACCTAACCTAGAGGGTAGGGTTAAGTGTGTGTGTGTTTATGTGGAACAAAGGAAGCTACATTATTCAGATCATTGAACCATTTAGATCAGTATTGGCTACATTGGCCTTCAAAAAACCTGTTCCTTCCAGATATTTTGGACTATATTTCCCATCAGCCCCAGCCCAGTGTTTGAAACTCCCATTGTTCTAGGCGCATTTTGCATTAGCGCAAGCAGCTTCTGTGCTCTGGGTACAGTACTGCGCCTAAGATTTCAGATTAAAACAGTGGAGTGGAGTGGAAGGAAAGGAAGACCTTTTCCTGCTTCCCCATTTCCAGCTACTCTCTGAAGACTGTAGAAGAGACCCTCTTAAGAATATTAGGGGGGTGGGCAGGGGAAGGACCAGACCATGTATAAAATGAACATAATATTTTAGCTGCAGTTCATTCATTTGCAGCTTTGTTATATATATAAAAAAGCATGCCTAGACATTCCATTGTTGTGCCCATAACCTAGGTTTAAGGTGCCATCTAGCTCCTAGCTTTCATATCTCCATTTTTAACACTGCCTCAGCCACCATGGCCAATGATCAAGCATTATGGAATCTGTAGTCTAAAACATCTGGAGAACTTCAGGGAAGGGACAGCTGGTCCATGCAGGTCAGCAGTGGTTCTCCAGGGTTTCCATGAGGGCTCGATCCCCTTCCCAGCTAGAGATAACAGGGATTCAAAGCATGTTCTCTAACTCTGGCTCTTGACACTTCCCCTATGGAGAAGACTAAATATTACATCACCAATACCAAAGTGCTGGGGCTTTTGTTTTCATCTTTACAGTACACATCTGTGCGATCCAAACCTCTGGCCATGCATTGTGGGTGGCTGGGTTTTTGTAATCCCAGAAATTGGCAAAACCAGGAGTATTTTTTGGCTCTGGCATAGGGATTCCAAAATGTTAATTGGTCTGGTTTACTGGAGTAGCAAGATTAAGGGCATTATAGGAAAATCAAGGCAGGGCGTACTTTTGCTGTTAAGTCTGCATTGATCTCAGTTCAGCAGATCAGTCCAGTGTTTTGATGCCTGTTAATGGTTCAGTATTGGTGTCTGTAATTTTTCTGAGGGTCTCAGCTACAAAATGGCCCTATGGGCATGAAGCTCTTTTCTGGTGGGTGTGTAGGAAGCACACCTCACAGTCCCCATGTGAACCTTTGAGCAACTGGGTTGAAGCATTCTGACTATGGCCCCTTGAGCTTAAGTTACATTCTGGTAATTTGTTCTTCCATTTTTAGAGAACTGCAGTTTTGCTTGTCAGTGCCATTCTTCAGGCAATCACGTTGCAATGCATTGAGGAGATGGTTGTGAAAGGCGTCCTCCACCCCCACCTCCTCTGAAGACTCTTCTGTAGAAATGCACAGTGTAGGCTTTGATATGTAAAAGAACGGAGCCTTATTCATTTTCATCTTTCTTACACCAGGCTGTGAGACCGAGATGTGAGCACACAGCTGTTCTTCCTTGCCTCACCCAACCAGGTGAAACTGATTTCATTTACATTAGCAAGATGCAATAGAGTTGCAGATATAAGGTGTTTTCTGTGAGTTGCCTGAGGATATTAGCTAACAGGGTGCAAGAGAGATGGGAGACTTAGAGCACTGCTATTTCTTTATTTTTAAATTTCTAACCTGTCTTTTCTCTCAAAGTAGCCCAGAGCAGAAAACAACACAACAGCAAAACAATACAATTTTTTAAAGTGCTTAAAAACAGTCACAGCTAATAATTTCAAGTGCAGTTTATTTCAGATGGCAAATGCCAGGGAGAATTGGAATGTTTTAAAATTCTTCCTGAATGTTAATGATGAAAGAGGGAGACACCTCAGGCTGGAGGGAATTCCATAAATGGGGAACCACTATCAAGATCTTTGCTACATACCCTACTGTCCCAAGAAGTTCAGGGTTGTGCAACAGGTTGAGAACATGAGATCCCTGATGGACCAGACTAAGACACATTTAGTCCAGTATTCTGTTCCTTCCATAGTCGGCCATAGACCTATCAGAAGCCCACAAGCAAGACATGAGTGCAATATTTGAGCATATCCTGGCCTGACTGCACTGGCTGCCAGTTAGCTTCCAGGCTCAATTCAAAGTGCAGTTTCTGACCTGTAAAGCCTTAAACAGCTCAGGACCACAATACAGTACCTCAAAGAATGCCTCTACCCATATAAACTGTCCCAGACTCTGCATTTATCATCTGATGCCCTTCTTCGTGTGCCTCCTCTACCTCCACATGAGGGTGATAACATGAAAATGGGCCTTCTCTGCAGTTGCTTCTTGTTTGTGGAATGCTCTCCCCAGGGAGGCTAGCCTTACACCTTCATTATATATATTTTAGGCACCAGTCATGAACATTCCTTTTCAATCAGGCTTTTGGTTGATTAATATTCTACAGCCTTTCAATTATGTGTCTGTAGGAAGATGGGGCTATTGTTTTGCTTAATTATTTACTTGTTTTAATCCTTTATTTTAGTCTGTGAACTGCCCTGAGACTTTATGATGAAGGGTGGTAAACAAATCAAATAAATGATAATAATATTTCTGTAACTTTTATTTGGGTAAGAGAGCACTTGAGATTAATGGCACATGTGTAATGTTTAATTACAATGTGCAGTGTTTAATTACAAATATGGGGGAGCACCTTCGTAACCAAATAACTCCTACCGTACAGAACTTGCATCACTGTCCCTGGATGAACAGCATACCAGTAATCCTGCCAGAGCTCCTCTACCAGTCCAGCTACACCTACAAACTATTATCTCTTTCCATTTGTCTCTGACCAAATCCAAGCTTGAAGCAACTGCTTCACTGCCCTTCCTTTGGTGGGAAGAGTAGAACCTTCTAAAGGCTGGACAAAGGTTGTAAAACATGGTTATACAATGACATTAAGCTTTTTGTGTGATCCCTGACTGGGTAGGATTACAGCTGGATGATGCCCGCCTGGAACTGAAGTACTGTAATAGATCAGCTGTGAATAGGAAGCAGATAAGGAGTGAAAAGTGCAATGACACTTTTAGCTCTTCCTAACACAACCCCCCCCCCCACAGATTTTAGGGAAGAGAAGATTGACACAACCAGTGTAGACTTTTTTTCCATTTAAATTGCAACAAAGTCTTGTTTCACTCCTTGAGCTGCTTCAGACTGTGCATTGTTGTTGGTTTTCAGGTGTTTTGCAACATGGCATTGATGCAATAGTAGGGGATTAGTGGTAGATTTATAACAGATCACCCACACATTATTCTGCTTTATTAGTTGTTCTGCAATACTTTCCCACAACAGAAATAGAAATCCAGAAAATGGGGCAGATCTATTTTCTTGCAAGAAACTCTCTTTCTTCATGTGCCCTTGCCATGGCTAATTGCACACCATTCTTTTCATCTGAAGCCAGTGCAACTGTGTAGGATGGTTTGAAGTTAGAAGAGTGTACAAGAACTTCTAGGGAAGTACCCACACAAACCAAGTGCTGCTCCATTATTGCCTTTGATTTTATAATAAATTTTATTAATTTTCCATACAGTTATACATTTTTATCCAAAGTACATCTAATTGTCTCTTTTTTGAACTTCCTTCAGCGTCTCTGACAATCATCCGTATTTATAACTTTAGTTACACATTCCCTTCTTTCGTATTGCCATTATACTTCCCTTCTCCACTATTCCATATAAACAATACTTCTCTATTTTTACAGTGCCTCTTGAAATCCCACTAGTGTTGTGTTCATACCACATGTATTTTTCAGATAATCTACGAACTTTCCCCAGTCTTCGATGAACTTTTGGTCTTTAGTATATCTGATTTTCCCAGTTAATTTATCCAGTTCCGCATAGTCTGTCAATTTCAGTCTCCATTCTTCTATCGTCGGTATTTCCTCTTGTTTCCATTTCTGGGCCAACAAGATTCTGGCTGCCGTTACTGCATATTGGAAGAGTTTATAGTCTTTTCTTCTTATATCCTTTCCTACAATCCCTAAAAGAAAAGCTTCCGGTTTTTTTACAAAGGTGTATCTTAACATTTTCTTCATTTCATTATATATCATTTCCCAAAAGCTTTTCACTTTCTTACATTCCCACCACACATGAAAAAAGTCCCTTCTTTTTCTTTACATTTCCAACATTTGTTACACATCTTATACATCTTTGCTAACTTTACAGGTGTGATGTACCATCTGTAGAACATTTTCATAACATTCTCTTTCAATGTCATACATGCAGTAAATTTTATATTCTCTTTCCACAGTTTTTCCCATTCATCAAATTGGATATTGTACCCAAAATCTTTTGCCCACTGTATCATTACCGATTTAACCTCTTCATCTTTCGTATACCATTCCAACAATATCTTATACATTTTTGACAGAGTTTTATATTCATTGTTTATTATATCTGTTTGAAAATTAGATTCTTTTTCTACATACCCCTTTTCTTTCAGATCTTTTTTAAACATTTCATTTACTTGAAGATAATGCAGCCAATCATATACATGATCTTTAACTTGTTCAAATGGTTTAAATTTCCATTTAACTCCTTCTTTAATTACCAATTCACCATATGTACTCCATTTGCCTCTCATATTAATTTTCTTAACACTCATTACCTCCAGCGGAGACAACCAATGCGGGACTTTTGGCTCCAATATATTTTTGTATCTATCCCATACTTCTATTAAAGAACTCTTGAAGATGTGGTTTCCAAAACCCTTATGAACTTTCTTCTTGTCACACCATAAATACGCGTGCCAACCAAATCTGTTATCAAAACCTTCGAGGTCTAATAATTCCTTGTTTTCTAATTTTATCCATTCTTTTAACCAACATAGGCAAGCCGCTTCGTAATATAATTTCAAATCTGGCAGGGCGAAGCCACCTCTTTCTTTTACATCTGTCAATAACTTAAATTTTATTCTTGGCTTCTTCCCCTGCCAGATATACCTTGAAATCACTCTTTGCCATTCTTTAAAAATTCCTATACCCTTTATAATGGATATAGTCTGAAATAAAAATAACATCTTTCGCAGCACGCTCATCTTTATCGTAGATATCCTTCCCCAGAAGGATAGTTTCATTCTACCCCACACCTCCAGATCCTTCTTTATTCCCTTCCAAACTGGAATATAGTTGTTTTGATACAAATCAATGTTCTTAGATGATAACCAAATTCCCAAATATTTTACTTTTTTCACTACCTCTATCTCCGTTTGTTTTGCTGCATTATTTCAATCTTGGTTTGTTCCATATTTTTTACAATCATTTTGGTCTTTCTCTTATTCAGTCTAAATCCAGCTACCTTTCCAAATTGTTCCATCTCATCCAATACCTCTTTTACACTTTCTATTGGTTCTTCCAAAGTCATTACCAAATCATCGGCAAAGGCTTTAACTTTATATTCATTCCGACCTACTGTCACCCCTTTTATTTGCTTATTTTGTCTAATTGCATTTAAAAAGACTTCCAGAACCGTTATAAATAACAATGGCGAAAGTGGGCAACCTTGTCTTGTTCCTTTAGATATTTTTATATCTTCAGTAATAACATTGTTAACTATCATTTTTGCTCTCTGTTCTGTGTAGATTGCCTTTATACCATTGAGGAACTCTCTCCCCACCTCCATATATTCTAAATTTTTCAACATAAACTCCCATATAACATTGTCAAAGGCCTTCTCAGCATCCACAAACATTAAAATTGCCTGTTTATCGTTCCTAGCAGTCAGATATTCTAAAACATTAATTATATTTCTTATATTATCTTTCATTTGTCTGCCTGGTAGCAAACCTGCTTGATCCTTATGTATAAGTCTTGTTAATATCTTTTTCAATCTCTTCGCTAATATTCCCGCAAATATCTTATAATCCGTATTTAATAGCGAGATAGGCCTATAATTTTTAACTTGGGTTAGATCCGAATCCTGTTTGGGAATCAATGTAATATATGCTTCTTTCCACGTTTCTGGGATATCTCTTTCCTTTAAAATATTATTCATAACTTCCATCAAAGGGGTCATCAACACATCTTTCATTTCTTTATAATAACTAGATGTAAATCCATCAGGTCCCGGAGCTTTCCCTGTCTTCAGCTCTTTTATCACCTCTTTTACTTCCTCTTTTTCTATTGGGGCATTCAGCTGGCCTTTTTGGTCTGTCGGGATCTTCTGCACCGGCTGCTCCATTATTGCCATCAGGAAGGGCACTATAACCTGCACAATAGGTTAGCAAAAGCAGGACAATGCAACATTTGTCTACCCTGGCTGGCAGCTCACAGTTTAGATCTTCCATATCACCTGAGATTGAAGGCATGGGCTCCCTGAGTTATGATCCCTTCTGATATGGGAAGAAGTCATGCTTCTCACTTTGGCACTATTTGATCTAGGACTCTTTCTGAGCAGCACCTGCTTTGTGTGGGTACTTCCCTAGAAGTTCTTGTACACTCTTCTAACTTTAAACCATCCTACACAGTTGCACTGGCTTCAGATGAAAAGAATGGCGTGCAATTAGCCATGGAAAGGGCACATGAAGAAAGAGAGTTTCTTGCAAGAAAATAGATCTGCCCCATTTTCTGGATTTCTATTTCTGTTGTGAGAAAAACATATTCCATGCCACCTATTTTAAGGCAGGGAGAACATCAATCGACATCATTTCCATTTCTTTTGTACATCAGATGTCATCCAGAAACTGAAAGGGGAAGGAACTTAAATTGTTCTAGTAACTGTAAACTGGACGAGAGCACATATTTGCATCCTGGTTCTGTCATAAAAAAAGCAAAACAAATGTTCTGGGTATATACCTGGCACCGTGCCATAAGGTAAGATGAAACTTTGAGTTCTTAGGCAAATGAGCTCCCCTTTTCCCTACACTCTGTGACACCCACACTTGTATTTTGCTTATATAGGCTTTGCTGCTGTGGCAGAATGAATTATTCAGAATGTAGCTGTCTAGCACAGTGCAAAGGAAAGGAATCTCTCATAAGCGGGTGCCGAACAGCACTCAGTTGCAGTGGTCAGGATCCATTCCCTTCTTCTGTGTGATCAAGAATACAATTGGTAAGGCTGGAGGACATAGACAAGAAGTTTAGTTTGGTCATCGTGACCACTTGCTCTTAGGACCCTTGCCCATCTTGGCTAATGAAAAGTAGAAGGTAGTTGACAGCTGGCTGGGCCATGGAGGTGACTAGTGCCTCATTGTGAGATGGGCTGGTCCCTGTCTGCTTGAAGAAGGCAGTGGTAAAACTACTCCTAAAGAAATCCTCCGTGGATTCAGAAAATCATAAGTACCGTAATTCCTGGCGTGTTGCCAGTCTCACCTTATTGGGCAATGTTCTTGAGAGGGTGGTTGCATATAAAAACATTAAGGCCTTGTAAGTCTTTTAAAACTTCCCCCTGGGTGAGAGGCAGGAACGCGTTGTGACTCCTTTGGCATCCCATGATGAGTGATCAAAGAACTACATTAGCAACCTATGGTGTAGGAGGGTCACATGAGATTTCTCAGTACTATAATGTCCTACTGGCACAAAGATGGAAGGGGTAGCTGGAGAGAGGGCTGCAACAAGACAGGGTTTTCGCAGCTGTATTTCACCACAGATACTGATAAGGAATAATGATTTGAGGGGCAGTGCTTCCTACAACTAACTGCTATCATTTGCCCACTACATAATGGAACATTTGAGGAAGGTGTATATAATTTGTGATTCGAGAATTAAATTAGAAACTAATTGATGTAAAAAATGAAAATTACTGCACCCAAACAAGGCAACTTTATTTGGTTTGCCTAACCAGAATGAGTTGCAATTTTCTGTTTGCTTTTTGCTGGGATAGCAGAGTTTAGCCTGAGGTTAAAGCATTTAAATAAAATAGTTTGAAAATTTGTGATGCTGAAGAAGCATTCAAGGATGCTGTGGTGTCAGTTTTGAACTGTGTGATTGGCCAAGAGACCTGAAAGATGTGTTTTGTGGCATCCCTAGGGAGAAATATATTGCTTCTTGTATTGTGTGATGAATTGTCTGCATCAAGGCATTCTCTTCTTCCAAACAGGACCTCAATATGTCCCTTGCATGAGGCAGAAATATAATTTATTTGGACTTTCTATTGTTTGTTGCAAAACAACAGCAACAACCGCACTTTGAATATGATCCTTCCCTACTCTGGGACTCACACAATTTGATTGTGCTAGAAGGAGAGAGCTAGAGGAGTATTTCTTATTTCCAAAATGTTACACAGATTCCTTATTTCCAAAAGTTGCCTTACTACAGTGGCTGCACACCTGCCCAAGTGTAGCCAACTAAGCAGGGCAGCTAGAAATGGTTGAGTTTGTAGGGATCTCTCCGCACATGTGCTCTTGTATCCACAGGAGGAAACAAGTATCACATGCATGCTAGAAGAATTGTAGATGTTAATGCATGTTAAGACTTCCTGATCTACATTTGTTCCAGCGCAAGATTGAGTAAATGTAATTACAGTGGTACCTCGGGTTAAGTACTTAATTCGTTCCGGAGGTCTGTTCTTAACCTGAAGCTGTTCTTAACCTGAAGCACCACTTTAGCTAATGGGGCGTCCCGCTGCCGCTGCGCCGCCGGAGCACGATTTCTGTTCTTATCCTGAAGCAAAGTTCTTAACCTGAAGCACTATTTCTGGGATTGCAGAGTGTGTAACCTGAAGCGTATGTAACCCGAGGTACCACTGTACTGAAATCACAGCAGAGTCATCAGTAATGAATGTCTTTACTGAATAACAGAATTCATATAGCAATTAATAACATTACTTACTGCATCATCAGTTGTTGGAATCCAACTCAGCAGCATTATACTAGGAATTATTTTGTCCTAGTCCTGTCCATGTGTACTTCATTGTACACAACAAAATCCCACGGAAATGTTTGATGAACAACACTATCTGAACTTTTCAAAACTGGGTGGTTCAAACACAGAGGACTCACCACTTACATAGGAGTTATGTTCTGGTGCCCTGCGCACATAAGTGAAAAATCGCGTAATGTGGGGGGGCACTCTCTAAACACCCTTTAAATGCCCTCTCTCTTCAATCCATACCAAAAATACTGTATCAAAAAATATCCACAGCTAGAACTGAAGTTCTGGAGCTGGTGGGAGGCTGGAGGATACACAGCAAAGCGCAGCTGTTGCTGCTGCACTACGCTGCACATCAGCTGTTAGGTGGGGAGGCTGAGCAGCATAAACAAAGCTCTGCTGCACCTCTAGACGCTTTGGGGCTTCCTCCATCCTCTTCAGGCTCTGGGGAGGGTCTCCTCGTGAGCCACAAAGAGTCTCCAGCTTGCTCCTGCCATTTCCAGGTATGAATCAAATTGTTAATTTATTTTCCGGCACCGCACATATATGTGGCCACATGCAAGTTGATCACTCGCAAATGGGGGGGAAGACTGTAGTCACAAACAAGGTGCTAGGCCTTTATTGGGGCTATAGCATTTCAGGCTTCATGTTTTGTAGTTGAAAGTCACACTTGGTTGAAAATTTAGCCCTACTCACAGAAACTTGTCTGCTCAGAATGGAGACAGAAGACCATTAAAAAGCTTAGCAGAAATGAGAAGGAACACCCCAGTCCACCTGCCAACTTGTTGCATAGGAAGAAGGGGAAGTCAACTGCAGGAATGGTTGCCAGTTCCACCCTGTGGTGTTTCAAGGGCAGCTCACTGGGCTGTATAATTGTTGTTACATACTAGTGAATAATAGCTATTGCTCAATATGTATACCTAAGGTACAGATACTGGCATGAGTAGAGAAAAGCATATTGGACCTTGAACAGCAAGATCAGATATATAAGCTAGGTGCCAAATGGCTCCTTTAACCAGACTTATAGTCACCAAAATGGAATGTCTAGTTGCCATTTGGGGGCCAGACAGTTCAAACATTGTATTTTTCAATACAATGTTTTGGTTCCTGAAATGCGTTCTGATTGTGCAGATAAAATTGAATTCTACAGGATATGTCAGGTGCACCAAGTTGGGCCCAACATTTGGGGGGGAGCTATCACACATGCATGACATCACATGTGCAACATCCCACCCCCCATTGGGCCACATCTGTCAGGACATACGGGCACCTACCAGGATGCTCTGGCAACGGTGGCGGGAAACACAGAGGGCGAAAATTGCCCTCCAACCCTCCCACCCCTGCCTGGTGCATGCCCGGGGGTGGCAGGGGATGGTGGCCCCCTCAATTGGGGTGGGCTCAGCCCCCTGCCTCAAAATATTGAGGGGGCTGAAACCCCTTCTGCCCCCTATAGCCAGCACCTGTTGTTTGTGTTACTAGTGTGTGAAAACAGTCAAGATCCAAGGATTTTAATGTATTTTTAATCTTTGTTGGAAGCCACCCAAAGTGGCAGGGGAAACCCAGCCAGATGGGCAGGGTACAAATAAATTATTATTATTATTATTATTATTATTATTATTATTATCCCCAGGCATGCACCTCCAGATGGTGAAGATATCAGGCACTATCCTGGCACCTGGGCATCTTCTCTTTGTGGCACATGGCCGGTATCCAGGTCTCTCTACACCCCCACAACCCTCTTTAACCTCCATCCAGGCAAGCAAGTGGTTTGAGGTCCCGCACCCTTCTGTAATTGGTGCCTCTGGTGAAATGTGCCACACGGAGAGAACTGCCATGGGGAAAGCAATTAAAACAGCCTTCCTGTGGCAGCTTCTCCATTGGAACTGGCTGTTACTTTTCTTGACTTAAGTTAAAAAGGTAAACAAAGGGAGAGAAGATGGCAGGTGGTAAAAACAAATAAAAGAAGAAAAGGAAATGCACAAATAACGCACCGCATTCCGATTGCACAGGAGCGCCTAGGGCTGCCTCGCACAAGCACGCAGACAGGAATGTAACCAACTGCTTTATGCAGAGTCAGGGACCGCTGGCCCATCAAGCTCAGTGATTTTGACACTGGCTGACAGCAGCTCTCTAGAATTTCTGAGCCCTACCTGGAGATGCAAGGAATTAAAGCCAGAATCTTCTACAATCAGCACATGTGTACTACTGAGCTATACAGCATGCCTGGATCTGCCTGGGTGGGGAAGGGCTGGGAGTTTTCCGTTTGCAGGTGGTGATAGTCAACAACATAGCTGATAAATATGGAAATTGTTGGCACTGCAGCCTGCACAGTTGAGAACTGTGTGACTCATAAGGTTGTGGATTTTTTTAAAAAAGTATTGGCTGCATGACACATACATTGATCAAAATGAAACACCAATGGCCACCACATCTGAGGGCAGGGCAGCAAGTTAAGGTAGGAGGTGCAGGGTGGATCATGTGGCACCTGCCACTCAGTCCTCCGAACACCCCATCACCGCTCCCTAACCTCCAATATCTGCTGCCTGAGACCACTGCCTCTCTTTGCTTACTGGTTGGGCTGGCCCTGGGTTTAGTTTCTGGTTCATGCCTCATCCTTCTGATTATGGTCCACATATTGGGGTGGAAAACCTTCCCCCGCTCACCATAATCTGCAAAGGGGAGCATTGGCTGGCTTCATGGTTTCCCCCATGAAGTGATGTGTGTAAGTAAGCTTCATATGCGCTAAAGCTTGCTGTATCTTGAACATGTGCATGCACACGAAAGACCTACACTGGCTCCCAGTATGTTTCCGAGCACAATTCAAAGTGTTGGTGCTGACCTTTAAAGCCCTAAACAGCCAGTATACCTGAAGGAGCGTCTCCACCCCCATCATTCTGCCCAGACACTGAGGTCCAGTGCTGAGGGCCTTCTGGCGGTTCCTTCTCTGTGAGAAGCCAAGTTACAGGGAACCAGGCAGAGGGCCTTCTCGGTAGTGGCACCCGCCCTGTGGAACGCTCTCCCACCAGATGTCAAAGAGAACAACAACTACCAGACTTTTAGAAGACATCTGAAGGCAGCCCTGTTTAGGGAAGCTTTTAATGTTTAATAGGTTATTGTATTTTAATATTTTGTTGGGAGCCACCTGGAGTCGCTGGGGAAACCCAGCCAAATGGGCGGAGTATAAATAAATTATTATTATTATTATACCCAGAACAAACTTAGTTGGTCTCTAAGGTGCTACTGGACAATTTCTTAATTTTTAAACTTATTTCGACTGCGTCAGACCAACACAGCTACCTGCCTGAATCTATGCAACTGAAGGATGCTCTTTAGATAAAGGTCAGTGTTGTTTTCACGTTCATGCCAGTGCCTGAAAGCATGGCTGAAGAAAAAGCAGGCTGAACAGTAATATATACCAGGGGAGGAAAGGACAAATAATGCCTAGAGCTCTGCACATATTTGCAATCTCAATTTTAGTTGATTGAGCAGTGGATTGTCTTTTTGTGGAAGGGGTGGGGAATCCATTGGGCCAGCAGCTATTCAAAAGCATGTTGACTGCAGCTGCTAAGCTCCCTTCTTGTTCGCAACTGTGGAGGAATTACTGCAATAGTAGGAATCCACTACTACTGTTAGTGGAGCAAGGAAGAACAATGGTACTGGTGACAACCACAAGTACTGCCAGTGAGGCTGAGGCTGAGTGAGGCTAGCTTGGTTCAGGGTGAACACTGATTCAGGCTAGCAAGAGGATTTGAGCAAAAGTAGTGAAGGCATGTGCCATCTCATAGCTTCCAGTGTTTGGATTATGTGATCCATTGCTTTTAAAACTGCTGCTTTTTTATTTTTTACTGCTGCTTGTTTTGTGTGTTTAGTTTGTTCTGATTTTAGGTTTCATTTTGCGCCATGTTGGTTTTGTGTAAGCCTCTATATGCCCTTTTGGATAAAGGTATGGCATACATTTATAATCAGTCATAATAATAACTTTGCACACATATACAGCTGTCCACATGAGGATGAAAATTAAAGAAACTGGATTTCTGATGCACTGGTCCCCAGAGTTAATATCTGAGTTTCATCTCTCCCCACTCATTTGTGACTATGTTTTTTAAAAAACACCACAGAAATTTTAATTAAATGCATGACTTGCACAACTGTGTTTGTTTACACAGCACCACTATTTGGTAGAGCATGAGACTCTTAATCTCAGGTCCATGGGTTTGAGCCCCATGTTGGGCCACAGATTCCTGCATTGCAGGGGTTGGACTAGATGCCCCTTGTGGCCCCTTCCAACTCTGCTATGCTATGCTTCTATGATTCTAAAATCAGATTGTGCATATTTACATAGCTACCAAACACTTTCCCCAAGGCATCATCTTTTGTGTCTAGAAGATAATCTGACACTTATTTTGGTGAATGAGTGAAGCAAAACAAATCCTGTCAAATATACTTTTTATTTTTATTCATGATCCCCAGCATAATATATAGCATTGATAAAACATGTCAGTACAGTAATTCCTTGAGGTAGACAGTGTCCCATACAGCTCTGTGAGAATGAACACACAAAATACTGTGGGTGAAAAGGCTAGCTAGAATTTAAAACAAATGACTCTCCTAGTTATTCAAACTTCTGGTAATGACGTGTATACTTTGCATCTCTCCCAAGCTGTTCAGATGAATCAGGTTGTAGTGTGTTGGCAATCTGGGTGTGGATTTCAAGAGCAAAGGGAACTCTTTACATTAGAAATATGGGATACGTATTCACAAGCTCTTCAAAATTGCTTCTACTGTTCCAGTTCTGTCTCAGCTAACCTCCTCTGCTAACTGCTAGCACACCCCTCTTTTGAAGAATCGGATCATTCCTTCCAGGCAGTTAAGAAAGATCTGTTGCATTTTACTGTGTTGCAGGCCTCAGAGAGCCAGAATCACTGAAATATACACAGCATCTGATCTGCAGGGCTTTGTTTGTTTACAGATGTGTGTATTTTGTGTGTGTGTGTGTGTGTGCGCGCACACACACACACACACACAACTAGTCTTAAAACAACAGATGTCCTGTTCATGAACTTAACTAGTCCGAATACATAATTTAGCAGGCAATGGGTAGCTAAGCTGGCAATATTATTATTCCTAACAGTGTCCAGGGAATCCTTTGTGCAGGAGGATGTCAAAGTGCTGCTGTATTCCAGTCTCCTTTCTAGCTCACCCACATTCAGATTGCTCTGCTCAGCAAAGTGACCTCATGCTCTTTGTAGAGGGGGCGCTTTTCCATTGCAGGCTGATCCTGTGTAAACAGAGCAGTGCCAATTGCCTCTTCCTGAAGTGGTGCCAGCCTTCAGGAAGTTGGATGCAGCTTGATGATTATTCACCGAAAGGCAGGCAAAATACAGAAACAGTTGTAAAAATACTGCCAGCACTGAAACTACCAACACGTTTTGCTGTTTCTCAGAATGAAGACTCTCTCTTTGGACGAGAGCGTCAGAGTGGTAATGACTGGCAGCATGCCTTGCTGTGATATGAAGGGGCAGAGCAGGTGCATGCTCTTGTTGCGCAGGGAGGATGTGTGTTTGACTGTATTGTCTTGGGAAGAATAGTATATGTTAGCTTGTCATGGAAGGAAAATATTCAGTTAGGTAAGCAGAGATGAGCTAAGCCTTCTTAAGCTGCTTACTTTGTATTAGAGAAGCTATAGTCAAGAGAAGACTCATTATTCTCTCTCTCCACAGTTATTTCAGGAATGCTATTGGAAGGTATTCTCAATGCTATTGGAAGGTATTCTCAAGTTCTGGCTTCTATTGTGCTTCCTTCTCAACTTTCAGAAGAAAATTGTCAGCATGCAAAGACGAAAGGTCCCCAGATTTACATCACAGATAAATGATTCATAGATGACATCACCCATGTAAAGAGATAGATGCATCGATTAGCATTCTAGGACAGGGGTGACCAACATTGTGCCCTCTAGATGTTATTTGACTCTATCAGCCCCTGTCAGAATGACCAATATTCAAAGATGATGGGAGCTGAAGTTCATACAACATCTGAAGGGCATCCATTGGGTATCCCTGTCTTAGGAATGACCAAAACATATCCATCTGTTTTAACTAGTGAGTGAGAATGTTCCAAGACCTGTGAGAAGTATCATGAAGCACAGTTGATTTAATGTTCAAAAAAGCAGCTAGCCAAGGAGCGACTGCAATTTTAGATGACAATGTTCATTCAAGTTGGTATAAACTGGTTGCTTTGAGATCACTTTTCAGCCTCCAGTGCAACACTCCCAAACACTATGAATATAGCATTTTTAAAAAGAAGGGCATTTCCTTTTATTTTTAAATGAAATGCATATTTCTCAGTCATTAAGTCTGTAATTCTTTGTGCATTTACTTTGGAAGAAGCTCTGCTAGAGGGACTTACTCCTGAATAAACATGCACAAGATTGTTCTACACAAGTAGGGATTGTGGGCCAAGTTTCAAAAGTGCAACTATGAATAGTATTTTCCAAGGTACAAAGTTTTGCGGATCAAGTGTTGGCAAAAATAGTATCCCTGCAATGGGATGTCTACACTGGAGGAGGGGGAAAGCACACTGGGGAATCTTACATGAATTGTAAAAAAGTCTAGAAAGGATAGACATTATATTGAAAGTACTGTTTACTGTAAATAGCTTTAAATTTACTTGCTGTGAATTGCTGTGCTTGAATAATTTGTGCATGGTCTGGAGACACACATGATACGGCCACCTTGCTGAAGCTTAGCAGGTTTGGGTCTGGTCAGCAAATGAATGGGAGAGCCCTGTTAGCTGCCACAACAAAATGTTAAACAAAATAATAAAGTGTGCAGTAGTCTTGGAATGGCGTCTTTAGAGGAGGACATTGATTTGGTCAAGATTATGATGCTTGGAGTGCTGACAACAATTGTTGAATTGCACAGCTTTAATATCCTTCAGGCAAAAGTGACCCATGGTCACTGTAGACAGTGGACAGATTTGAACTAATGAACCAGAGGTAAATGGATCTAGATCCCATTACAAAGCCACTGTTCAGTCCCCCTCATTAACATTTGAGTGGCAGAAGCTCAAATGATTTATTTCATTAATAGTCATGAAACTAATTACACTGAAGTGCATCTGTTAGTAGCAGAAGAGGCTGATTTTGTCCTGCAAAATAAATTCTCTCTCATTAGGTAAATGTTACCTTTTTAAAAAGCAAAGAGCGACTAATTTCAAAAACAAAAGCTCATTGTAGTTCATGAAAGAGACAAGACTCATTTAAACATTGATCTGGAAGTGTGTTTTAAATATAGAGTGCCAGGTTTGAATTGCTTTTAATACAATCATTTAAATAAATCATCAGAAATGTGTATGCAGATATAACGCAGCTAGACCTTTCTTCATTTCATCCCCTGTTAGCATTTGCAACATATTACAGAGTCCATATCACATTATCCTTACTCCTGTTCACAACAAAGGGCATTTTCAGATGTTCTATAGATGCAGGAGAGAAAGCACAAATTACATTTATGTCATATTGTCTGTGGAACATATAAAATGTGTGTGTGTGTGTTTTCCACACAGTAAGATGCATGGACTGTATTATGCATTTCTGAAACTTTCCTATCTTTCCCCAAAGCAGCTCTGCAAGTCCCTCCTTCAACATTGGAGACTCAAACATAAGGCCAAATTGCTTCTGCTTCCTCTTGCAGCAATTCATTATAACATCTGAAGCTGCAAAGCATTATTCTAGGTCTGTCAATACTTCTTGCAAGCCTTAAGCAGAAATGAATCAGAAATGTGATGGGCAGGAAGCAGATGCTAATTCCAAGACTACCCAGATACCCCACCCAAGACCACTCAGACACCCCACCCTTGCAAGGTGGTAGAGGAGTCTAGCTCTCCCATGTGTTCAGCACTCCTTCCAGTTGGTGTCATGAGCTGAAACTTCCTCCTTTTTAAAAAAGCACCCTGGAAAATTGGAAGCACCATGATTCAGTAATAACACCAGGGTGGCCCACACAAAATCAACTCATTTTGCTGGACACTTTGCTGAAATGTAACAGGGAGCAGCTTCTGGTCCAAAGTCACAATAAAAAAAATATCATTTATAATTTACTCACAGAAATAGCATAAAAATAGATGAGCTTTGGCCTTACAACTTAATTTAAAGAAAGAGTGAGAGGGAGGAAGGTTAATCATGAGGGCATGAGAAAGTGTAGTAGGTCAATGCTTGATGGCGTGGGTATATGTTTTATACAGGACAGCCTGATTTTTGCTTTTTCCAGTAAATTGGAGGAGGAAGGTTGGCTGGGTTTGATTGAAGTTCTATTTTGAAACATTTGGAGGGCGCCAGGTTGGCAAGGGTTAATGCAGACTGATGTGCACACTGACTGTGTTGTGTCTCGCTTGCCTTTTACTAATAGCAGAGCTACTGTTCATTGAGAGAGCAAATTTAATTTGGGTAGGATAGGAAATGACACTGTTGCAAATGGGATAACTGTATCAGAAACAGGAGAGCAGTAACATTACATCCTGGTCAGTTTGCTACTGTAGCCATAAAAAGATACATTTTGTTTTGTTTGGCACACCATTAAGTCCCTCAAAAAGCTAAGGGTGTGGGGAAAGTAGTTACTGTAACCAAATATTTGCAACCAAGGCTGTTCATGGATTCCCTATCCATCCTATGACCCCCAACCAATTATACTGATTCGCCTTGTACTGCCTGGGGGCCAAGGCCCACTTAACCCCTCCTGGATCTGTTCCTGAAGCAGTTTGTGGGTAGGGGTCAGGGTGAGGGTTTCCAAAGCCTCTCCAGATTCAGGGGTTATGGAGAACTAAAGCTGAGTATCATCAGCACGCTGGTGGCATCTCACCCCAAAATGCCTCATGACAGCAAACAGCATTGGAGATAAGAAACAAACACCTATAATTAAAACAGTAAAAGAACCTATTTAAAAAAATAAAATACAAATACCCATAATTAAAATATGGGGAAAGTCCAATTAAGTCAACACAGCAATTAAAACAGGAGACTTGAGTTAAGAGATTTTTCATCCTTTGCACTTCCTCAGATGAAATCTATGCCAGTGCTGATGAAAGATCCATAATGATAATGTATCCCTCTGTGAATCACTCTTGGGCTGGATTTGGATGACACAGTAAGCCAGAGGTAGCCAATGTGGGTGTTGTTAGACTCCAACTCTCATCATCGCTGTCCTTTGGCAAAGCTGGTTGGGGCTGATTGGAGTTGTTGTCCATCAATATCTGAAGGGTACCATGTTTGCTACCCATCTGGTAAGCCATAAACCATGGCTTGCCATGAATAAGCAGTGTGCTAGTGTGTGTTCATTCCCGCTTCCTGAGGTGTCTGAACCCTGACTCATGGTTTGTGTCCCTGAACAAACCACAAACTATAAGCTCTGATTTGATTGCCCTGATGAGCCAGGGTTTGTGGTGTGCTGCTTTTGCTCATGTTAGATGAGGAGGGCAGCAGGAGTGAATCATCAGTATGCACTGGGCATGCTGCTCCTTCGCAGCAAACCATAGTTTGTGGCTTACCATATCATCTGAATGCAGATTCTGTCCAATATCTGACTTGGGTGATCCAGTTCTGATGTAGGATATCTAGCCTGAAAAATCAAACCACTGGAACACTGGAGCAGTTATGACAGTGCAAACTTTTTATAACCTCACAATCTCAAAAGATGCATGAATGTGAAAAACAGGGGTAATCCCTCAATTGGATTGGTCCCTTCTGGAGACTGTTTAGAGAGAAACTGAATAGTATCTCTTTTACAGCTAGACACATCCCTGGCACTTGGCCTACACAGGTAATAGGAGCTGAGTCGCTGTGATTTCCAATGAACACAATGAGCATCAGTCTCCCCTGAGAACACAGTCAATAATTTGGAGATATCCCTTAACACTGTTTGGCTAGCACTGTTTTACTTGTTGCATAGTTTAAGTAGATCACAATTGGAAATGCAGGGTTCCCCTGTCTGTAACATTATATTCTTTGATATAGTGGTATATAAACTAGAACCTGCCCAGAAGCTCCACTGTTAAATTTTTCATGGAACTTTGTGTGGTCTTTGGGAAGGGGCTCTGAAAAAGCAATACATCCTCAGAGATGGGAGAAGTTATGATTTATTTATTTTTGCAACAGTTTTACCTGAAAAGCTGCTGTTTCTGTTTTTTAAAAATAACATATTTTTTAAATTCAATCAATCTTTGTTGTTACAATCACAGATCAGCCACTAAACGTCAATCAAACAAACACCGTTTTAAAGTGCATAAGAGAGCAAAAGACAATTTGGAATTAACTGCACGGCAAAGAGCTAGGATATGTGTGTGTGGTGTCATACATTCACATTCACACTAGAATGAGGCTGTTGAGTGCTAGGTAGCAGCACTCCACCAGAACAACAACCATGCCTTCTATGAACCCCCTTCTATGGGGGTTATGTTCTGGACCCCCGCATGCGTCAGCGTTCCTCCCCTTTAGCAACATTTTAGTGATGTTTTTTGGTCACTTCCGGGTTCAGCACATGCACAATCACACATCAGACATGTGTAAATCAGTTGTTGCCTATAACACACAACTCAAACACATTTAACTTGTGTGCATTCAAATTTACCTGCTTAGCAAAAATAAATGGAAAAGGGAGTGGGCTTCCGGGGGAAAAGGCTTTGGCAACCCCACCTGCCATTGCACCCAATGTGTTTTGTCTTTATGCAATTTCGGCTTTATGCACTATCCCTGGAATGTAGCCCCCACATAAGTTGAGAGTCACCTGTAGGAGGATTTCTGGGTGGCTTGTTGAAGGGGGAAATGGTCACAGGGGAAGGTGGTTGGACAGACAGATAATGAGAAGAAACTGCCATCACTGTTTTTGGCCCCTATCATATCTACAAACATGTGCATATAGGAAGCTGCCTCATACCAAATAAGACTCTCAGTCCATCCAGCTCAGTATTATCTAAACTGAGTAGCAGTAGCTTTGCAGAGTTGCAGGCAGGGGTCTCACCCAGCCCTACCTGGAGATGCCAGGGACTGGAATGGAGATCTTCTTTATGCAAAGCAAATACTCCACCACTGCTCTGCAGCCCTCCGCAAAATGTGTTTGAGAAATTCAAGGCCACCTCTGCAGCAGCCAGCCCCATTGTGTATGCGTAAGGGGGGGAGGAGAGAAACTTCTCAGCAAGCAGTGGAACCACCCCAGTTTTCTTGGCTGGATCCTGCAAGCACCTTGAAGTGACCCAAGTGATGCCAAGGAGATAGGAAGTGTTAATAGTAAGCTAAGTCAGGATAGGGCAGAACTGAGCACGACACAGCTCTGCTGCGGCATGAAGAGATCATTGATGCGATAACTCCAAAAACTCCTACGTAGCCTGCGGGGCTGACAACTAATTGTTCAGTCATCCAAGTTTCTGTGCTCCTGCAGCAACCCTCTAGGTTTGGACTGTTAACTTGCACATTTTCCACCTCACCTCGATGCGTGTAAATACACAAGCGTACAGAAAAAGCTCTGTGAGGTTAGGTTGCAGCTAAATATATTTGGAGACGATGTGAACTGTATATGTAAAGCCATGTGTATGTACTTGTAGTCATGACCTAGAGTGACCTGACCTAAGGGTGAATGAATAGTTCCTTTAATTTTTCTTTCTGTAGTCTTTTGTGATTACTGAACGGTACATTGCCCAGAGACTTCCCTGCTACATTCAGCTAGAATATTATACCTTACTAGAGGACACATTTTTATGATAGTTCATACTAAGAGCAGCTGGGGACATCAGATGAGAGTGATTACATAGCCAGCCTCCAAACCTTCCAGCCAGTCTTGAAATAACTTGTGCAGACCTAACCCATTCCCATGGAAAAAAATTGGGACATATTCAAAATAAAGCAAACATAAATATCATGAACTGAACAAATCTGTGGCCCGGGTCATATACTTTATCCACTGCAGCCCATTTGAACATATAGTTAGGGTTCTTCATGCTCAGCTAAACAAGTTCTCTGGATAATTCACTTACAGGCGCTATCCAAGCTTCTTTGTAAAACACATTGCAGACAACCTTTTCATCATGAGCTTGAGGCTGCCAGGAGCAACCAGGTGCACCAACCTTCTCTCAGCCTTGAGACCAAGGGCAATAATGCCCTTAAAGAGGGCAGATCTGCACCAGAGAAATGCCCAGCCACTGCAGCCCAGTACCACCAGAGTTGCCACTATAAGGGCCACCACTCTCATCTAACAGCACTCTTGCCCTCCGTTGAAAATAATGGTCTGTGAGCTGAGTTACATAATAATAAATCAAAAAGCTTTATATTTTGTACCTTAATTGCACCTCTGCTACAATCTCTGCACAGCCACAAACACTTGGGCAGTCTTCTTTAAAGAGTATAGGGTATAAATTGCAGTCTGCTTTAAAGAGTGACAATTTTTCTCCTTTTTTTTTATATCACCTTAGTGTTGTGTGTCTTGGGCTTTTACCTTTCTTCATCTAGGCACCAAGGACATGTTAAACCTTCACAGCTGTGGGAACATGACTTACAGGAACTTTCTGTTGCTGGGAAGAAATTGTAAGTGGGGTGAGGGAAGCAATGAGTTGCATCACCGCTTCACCCTGAAGGATGAGCCACACCTAACTGTTAGGGCAAGAACATTTATGTCATTCTTATTTATGTTTGAAATATCTGGAGAGCACCAGGTTGGGGAAGTGGAAGTAGTTCTTGTACTTAAACTTGCTATTCAAATACAGTTTGTCATTAAACTTGCTATTCAAATACAGTTGATTACTTATTTTGGAGTGGAAACTAAAATGTATGGGTGTGTGTCATATTTGGATGAATCCTGTGTCAAGGCCTTGGAGGGATTTTGGACTTGTCAGAGGTGAAACACGTTCAGTACAAGTCTGCATGAGTCAAAACAGAGGTCTTTGAAGGGCTTTGTAGTTCCTCAATGATCCAGGCATCTTAAAAAATGCTGCGGACAACACTCTGCTAAATGCAAAAGTGATGTCTCTAAGCTTACTATACAAGGAATGATGTTGGAGTAGAGTGTAAGGGGAGGGGAGAACAAACACCAATGTGGGAAGAGGGAAAGCTCTGTTGTGATTGACAGGTAAAATTTTATTTAAGGGGAGTGGTTTTATTCAGAAGAAAAATCCCCTTTGGTTCTTCCCTTCAAAAATCAGCTTCAAAGGTGCCATGGCTTTTTGTCTGTGACTTGGCTGGTTCCTTACCCAGCACACCTCTCTCATGTCTACAACTTTCAGAGCAATTGCCAACTAAACACTGGGGGAAATTAAGTGATACATTTCTTATTTACTTCCAAACTGAATTGACTACCCTTGCAGAAAAGCCACTACAGCTATCCTTCTCAAAGTCAGCAAGATACACGACCTCAGAAGAGTGACATTGCCAGCAAATTTTATCCAATTCTGTCCCTTTCCTCAAAAAGCAATTCCTCAAAAAGCAATTCTTTCCTCAAAATGGGTATAGGGCTGTCCCTTTCTCCCCTTCCAAAAACCCAAACTTTAAGGGGCCAACCACAAAAGAGCCAGGACCTGTTTGTCTGTAGATTGGAGGGGCTACTATGCCTTCAAATTTTATCAATTTCTGTAAAAAGAAAAGTAAACCATTGTTTTGATCTCCCAATAGCTCAGGGCATGAAGCAGACTCAGATGGGGCCAAATTGGGCAGCCTACAAAGCCTCTCAGGCTGGGGCAGGCTATTTTCCAAAGCACCAGATTAGGGTATGAACAGCTTCTAGTGGTCAGTGCACAACCCCACATTGTTCCTGCCTGACCATCACACTTCATAATCACTACCCTCTTTTCACCTATTTTACTTGTGTCTGCATACGTGTTTGGCATCTACAAGTATATCCAGCTTCAGGAGAGCAGCAAATGAAGTTGCAGCTTTAATTTTCTTTACTGAAGTTGATACATATGGCAATTTGCCTTTGCTCACCAGAAGCCCTCTGAAAGAAGCAGCAGCAGATATATTAGGTGCAATTGCAATTTTACTTGCTTAAAGGTACAGAATGCCAGCAGGGAAAAATGTTAATCACTTTTACAAACTACTGAGGCAAACTGCCTAGGCATGAAAACAGCAAGCACGCAGTACCAATCATTTGTGTGAATGGGGGAAGTGATGGAGGATTTTCATCACTCCTTTGGGTCTGGTAAACGTTCCTCTTATGAGACCTATACCCAAGGTTTTCCATGAGCATTTTGGGCATTTCAGCTTCCTGAACAGTGATGTAGCGGTGAATTTTTAAAAGCAGGAGCTCCCCATCACCCTAGCCACACTCCCAATAAGACTTCAGAAATGCAAGCTGCTGTGTTTATCTGTCACACACACATGCATCTCAAATAGTAGTAGTACATAGCACAATGCCAAAAATGTTAGTATCACTATGACTGCAATCCTATACAGTAGTACCTCGGGTTACAGACACTTCAGGTTACAGATTCCGCTAACCCAGAAATAGTACCTCAGGTTAAGAACTTTGCTTCAGGATGAGAACAGAAATTGTGCAGCGGCAGCGTGGCAGCAGCAGGAGGCCCCATTAGCTAAAGTGGTACCTCAGGTTAAGAACAGTTTCAGGTTAAGAAAGGACCTCCAGAACGAATTAAGTTCTTAACCCGAGGTACCACTGTACACGGTCACCTGGGGAAAGATCTCAGTGGTGATTTTTTCTGAATATGTGGGTGCAATTTGTCAAACACAGAGAACTTTAACAAAGTATCTACTGCTAGTTGAAATGCAACCGACTTCCTCTATGTTAGGTCCCATTTGCACTATGCATTTAAAGCAGTATCATATCACTTCAAAGAGTCATGGCTTCCCTCAAAGAATCCTGGGAACAATAGTTTGTTAAGAGTGCTGAGAGTTGTTAGGGGACCCCTAGTCCCGCCGAAAAAAGTAACAATTCCCAGAGTTTCCTGGGAAGAGGTATTGTTAAACCATTCTGGAAATTGCAGCTCTGTGAGGGGCATATGAGTCTCTTATTCCAACCTGAAAACAAACTTGAAAGCCTCATTATCACTTCATTCACTTCCCAGAACAAAATGGGTTCATAGATTTCTCTGGTGCTTTGACAAATGACCTCATCACTCCTGCTCTTCAGTAAGTCTTGGAACCATGTTCACCTGCTCCCCACCCCCACTACATCACTGTACCTATGTAAAGCCACAGAGTGTGGGCTTCAGAGTCTGAATACAGATTTGCTAAATGGTCACTTATCTGTAGGCTCATTGAGAAGACTATCTCCATCACTTAAAAAAAAAATATTTGCCATCACAAACACACACACAGAAAGAGAGAGGGGGGAGGGAGGGACTTGATTCATGGTGTAGTCAATAGTGTCAAGTAATATGGACAGGCTAGGCTGGTAATTTAGGGACACAGAAAGCTTCCTTATAACAAACCAGATCATTGGTCCATCTGAGTATTTGGAAGATAAGGCTATGAATGCTCTGCCTTCATGTTTGAAGGCAGTAATGCATATCAGTTGCTGGAAACCACAGGAGAGTACTCTTGTACTCAGGTCCAGCTTGAGAATTTCCCACGGGAATCTGAGTGGCCACTGTGAGAACAGGATGTTAGACTAGATGGGTTCATATGACTGCTAAAAATGTGAATTTGTTTAAAGATAATTATGAAAAATGTTGGTTAGAAGTAAAGAAGGATTTGGAAATATGGTCAAAATTGAAGTTATCATTGTTGGGCCGAATTGCTGCGATAAAGATGAATGTATTGCCTAGGATGTTGTTTCTGTTTCAAACACTACAGATTTTGGACAAAATGGACTGTTTCAAGAAATGGCAGAGAGATATTTCGAGATTTGTATGGCAGGGCAAAAAGCCAAGAATAAAATTTAAGATTTTAACTGATGCTAAAGAAAGAGGTGGATTTGCCCTGCCAGACCTTAAACTTTATTATGAATCAGCCGCATTTTGCTGGCTGAAAGATTGGCTGCTTCTTGAAAACACGGATATTTTGGACTTAGAAGGTTTTGACAATGTTTTTGGATGGCATGCATACTTATGGTATGACAAGGTTAAAGCGCATAAGGCCTTCAAGAACCATATTGTCAGGAAAGCACTGTTTAATGTTTGGGTGAGATATAAGGATTTGTTGGAAAGTAAAACACCAAGGTGGCTGTCACCAATGGAGGCTAAGGCTTTGAAAAAAACCAATATGGAGACAAATTGGCCAAAATATTGTGAAACTTTAGAACAAGTTGGAGATAAACTAAAACTGCAGAGTTTTGACAAACTAAAAACCAAAGTTCGAGACTGGCTTCATTATTATCAAATAAGGGAGGCTTTTAATTCAGATAAAAAGATTGGTTTCCAGGAGGAAAAATCCAAATTGGAAACTGAATTGTTAGATCCTAAAACAAAGAATTTGTCAAGAATGTATAATTTGTTGCTGAAATGGAATACACAGGATGAAACGGTTAAATCTGTCATGATTAAATGGGCACAAGATTTTGGACATAATATTATGTTTGCTGACTGGGAACGGTTATGGACCACAGGTATGAAATTTACGGCTTGTAATGCCTTAAGAGAAAATATAATGAAAATGATTTACAGGTGGTACTTAACTCCAGTCAAGCTAGCAAAAATCTTTCACTTGCCCGATAATAAATGTTGGAAATGTAGAGAAAATGAAGGTACATTTTTCCACCTTTGGTGGACCTGCCCAAAGATCAAGGCCTTCTGGGAAATGATATATAATGAATTAAAAAAGGTATTGAAATATACTTTTCTGAAGAAACCAGAGGCCTTCCTCCTGGGCATGGTTGGCCAATTGGTGCGAAGGGAAGATAGAACTTTTTTTATGTATGCGACAGCAGCAGCAAGAATACTCATTGGGAAGTACTGGAAGACACAAGAACTGCCTACCCGAGAAGAATGGCAGATGAAAGTGATGGACTATATGGAATTGGCTGAGATGACCGGCAGAATTCGAGACCAGGGAGAAGGGTCGATGGAAGAAGACTGGAAAAAATTTAAAATATATCTTCAAAAATATTGTAATATAAAAGAATGTTAGAAAGAGGTTGGAAAAAGAATATTAGGTCGTTTTGGCAGATATGATATAATGGATTAAGTAAAAATGAGGTATGGAAATTGATGAAATAGAGGAGGATTAATTACATTATTGAACGTTAAAATAAGTAAATGAAAAGAAGGCTAGAAGGATCTGCTGGAAATACGATTCGAACTAGAATACAAAGTTGGGAGGTGAGAGGAGGTCATGGAAATAAGTAAAGGGAAAAAAGGTTAGGTAAAGGTTTAATTTGTTTTTTGCTTTATTTTAATGCAATGTATCTTTATATTTTTTGTTAAGTTTTTTATTGTTTGTTTTTTGTTATATGTTTATTTTATTTTGTATGGTTTTTCCTTTCTTTTTTTGTAATCCTAAACTTTGAATAAATATCATTTTAAAAAAAAAAGGATGTTAGACTAGATGCACCATTGGCCTAATAATAATAATAATAATAATAATAATAATAATAATAATAATATATTTATACCCCACCCATCTAGCTGGGTTTCCCCAGCCACTCTGGGTGGCTTCCAACAAAATATTAAAACACAGTGGTCTGTTAAACATTAAAAGCTTCCCTAAACAGGGCTGCCTTCAGATGTCTTCTAAAAGTCTGGTAGTTGTTGTTCTCTTTGACATCTGGTGGGAGGGCATTCCACAGGGCGGGCACCACTACCGAGAAGGCCCTCTGCCTGGTTCCCTATAACTTGGCTTCTCAAAGTGAGGGAACCGCCAGAAGGCCCTCGGAGCTGGACCTCAGTGTCCGGGCAGAACGATGGGGGTAGAGATGCTCCTCCTCCTCCTCCTGCTTTTACGTCTACAGTGGCTGGCTGCCCTGCCCCTATGTGGAGAAGCTGGAGATTAAGCCAAAGATATTTTGCCTCTCACATATATGCTTAGGATTTTCATAAACCCAAAAAGCTTCTCTTGTCTTTATAGTTTCATTTGCTCGTTTTCTTGGCTTAATGCTGTTTAAAAGAGTTAACATGGAGTCCTGGTTTTATCTTCCAGTTGTGGCTCATTTCAAGGTGATTTGGGGACTTGTGGTAATAACCATACATGACAACATACCCACGCTGGTCTGTTTCTTCAGAAACAACAGAGAGCCCTGTGGCACCTGAAAGACTAATGATTTTACCGTGACACAAGCTTTCATAGCCCTTCCTGGACATGCCCTTCCTGGACTTTGCAGCATAGGATGTAATTAAGGAGGTCATTTGTGCTATGTAGTTGTACAGGGTTTTCCCCTATTATATATTCTCATTGCTGCAGGGTTCAAGGAAGTGCTTGACTTTTCCCCCCACATGGTTAAATGTTTACATAGTAAGCTGCCTTACACTGAATCATACCATTGCCCTACATAGCTCAGTACAGTGGTACCTTGGTTCTCAAATGTCTTGGTACTTAAACAACTTGGAACCCAAACACTGCAAACCTGGAAGTAAGTGTTCCGGTTTGCGAACCTTTTCTGGAAGCCGAACGTGCTCCCTTTTGAGTGTTACGCTTCCAATTTGAGTACCACAATTCCATTTTGAGTGTTACGCTGAGGTCTGTCTGTTTTTGCTATTTATTTTGCGTTTTTGTTTTTGCGGCTTTTTTGTTTTGTTTTTGTGACTGTGTGGAACCCAGTTCAGCTACTGGTTGATTGATTGATTGATTGTGTGACTGCAGTACGTAATTATTTATTGCTTTCATTTTATGGATCAATAGTCTCGTTAGATAGTAAAATTCACGTTAAATTGCTGTTTTAGGGGTTGTTTTTAAAAGTCTGGAATGGATTGATCCATTTTGCATTACTTTCTATGGGAAAGCGTGCCTTCGTGTTGGAATGCTTTGGTTTTGGAGTGGACTTCTGGAATGGATTAAGTTTGAGAACCAAGGTACCACTGTACTGTCTATGCTGAATGGCAGCAGTACTCTGGCATTTGAAATGGGGTTATTCACAGCCCTACGTGGGAGTTGCTGAAGATTGTACCTGGAACCTTTTGCATGTTAACAAGACGCTCTGTCTTTGAACTATGACCCTTACGCCACTTCCTTCCATCTTTTAGAAGCATGCCAAAATGTTGGTGTCTATATTATGAACTTGGCTTTCTGCCATCTGAAGCTGGTTTTTTCTTTTCTGACAAATCTTGTAGCTTAGTGTGTAGGATTGTTGCCACATTCCATGTTGCTACAGCACCTTTCTTATTGCAGCCTTTCTTTTCTTTTCTCCATTTAGGTCACTCTTCCTCAGCCTAGTGCCCTCCAGCTGTTTTGGACTTCAATTCCCATTAGCCAGTGCTGGAGGAGCTGGTGGGAGTTGTATTCCAAAACAGCTGGAGGGCACCAGCTTAGGGAAGGTGCACCACAAACATAATCAGAAAAGTTCAAGTTAGCCTAATGCGTCAGCAGCCAATGTCATGCCCTACAGATGTTGTTGGATGAGCAAGGGATGATGGCAGTTGTAGGTCAACAACATCTGGAGGGCATACCTTGACTCACCTTCCCTAGTTTTGGATAATTCCCCTTTTTCGTTCCTTTCATTCCAAATGAGAGGTGGCTTTTGACAGGGCAGAAAGCAAGTTCCAGGTTTAAAGGTTTAGATTTTATATGCAACAAATAATATAGCAAGCAACAACCAATCACTGCCTTCTCCTATTAGTGCAAATGTGCTCGCTGTTTTTCAGTTCCCATGACTCAAATTGCCTATTGGCTCAGACTGTCTGCAGCTATCCCAGTAGGCTTAACTCTGCCCCAGATGGGCCCACTCTGTGTTGTTTCTGTTGTTTCAACCATGGAACCTGGAATCCTGGAACCCTGCTGGCTACTCCAGTTCTGTAGAACTGTGTTGCTGTCTGTAAGCCAATTACAGTAACCACAGCCTCTTTTAGGTTCAGCTGAACAGACTAGGTCAAGAGTTCACGAATTAATCAGTTTGTTTAAGCACATTAGCATAACGCATTTAGCAATAAGAGGCTAATAAAAGCACATACAAAGCAAACTATACCTCTCATGTAGATCATTGTCTCTCTGGGTTAGGCAGATTGTCTGGATTTTTTTACTCCAGGAGCAGAGAACATTGATGGATCAGGTCTTCTCAGACATCCAAGGTCCTCTTTGCTCTTCATGTTCACAGTGGTGGAGACAGCAGAGCAGAGCCATCCTTGCTTCTTCTTTTTTATGATGATGGCTCCTCTGTGTCTCTTTGGCTCTCTGTCCTGGGCTCCAGGCTTGGTGAGTTCCTGTAGACAACCAAAGAAAAATCTCATATAGTCCAATGTAAACGTGTACAAAAATCAGCAGCGATTTCCCCTTGCAACAGGTTTCACAGTTGAGACTGAGCAGTGACTGGGTAGCTTTTGCCATCCTGGTTGTCCAAGACATGCGCCTTGGCACATTTCTTTGTACTTTCCATATGTACTTTTCAACTACAGGCATTTATTCACGCATTACCTAAAGCATCCAAGTTAACTCAGGTGTTTCCTGCAGAGGGGTGCTATGAGAATGGACCTCACACCTTTGATAGTTTAACCACAAATTTAACTTAACTTGTTACAACATCATACCTGCAGTCCAGAAAGCAGGCAATCAAACCTCAGAGGATTTCCCGATCCCCAGAGTTCCACATGGTCATTTATGCTTAGAACCATGCTTTCAGATCCTGGGGATTTGTGGGTTCCAGAATCATTGCACCCCTTTCCAGTTTTTCTTGAAATAAATTAAACATGCTTTTTAAAAATAGTTTTTAGGAGGCAGTTCCACTCATCACAAGCTTTCTGAGTGTGAAGGAGCACATGCTGCAGACTTCACCAAGGGTTACTCTGACATTTTATGCTGTTTGAAGCTTGTGGGCCAATGGTTGCACACACTATCCAAGCATTGTTCTTCTGCTTGTCTGCCACAATCATTGTTCTTGGTCGTCATGTCATTTGGCAGCTCCTTGGACATTTTTTAAAGGCTAATAATTAGAACTGGTAACTGAGTAGCTGACAAGGTAAAGTGGTACCTCTAGTTACGAACTTAATTCGTTCCGGAGTTCCGTTCTTAACCTGAAACAGTTCTTAACTAGAGGGGTGCTTTCGCTAATGGTGCCTCTTGCTGCGGCTGTGCCACTGGCAAACGATTTCCATTCTCATCCTGAGGCAAAGTTCTCAACTCGAGGTAACTCTTCCAGGTTAGTGGAGTTTATAACTTGAAGCATTTGTAACCTAAGGCAATTGTAACTTGAGGTACCACTGTATTCACATTTTGCCACTGGTTTTGAAATGGAGCTAATGAGTACAAACAAGGTTGTAGACAGGGGCGTAGCTAGCTGCTTCGGCACCCGGAGCGGTGGGGTGGGGCGATCCACCCTGGGGGGTGGTGCAGCAAGCTGCCCATGGAGTCTGTCTGGCGGACGCAAGCCCCATGCTGCCGTTTCGGGCAGCATGGGGCCCTGAGCTACCACGTCACTCCCAGGAGAAAAGTGTGGCTTGGGCACACTTCAGGCCAGGCCCTGCAGTAAGTGCCGCCCCCCACGGTGTGCCATTTTGTCACACACCCCCTCAAGGATGGCACCGGGGGCAGACCGCAACCCCATCCCACCCCTTCCTATGCCCCTTGTTATAGATCTCTCTGGGAGACTTGATAAGTACAGGGTTTCCCCACCCCCACTTCAGACTTTCACCCTAAAAACTTGTGGAGAACTGTAAATGGTGTGAAAGTGATGGGTGGGGTGCCTGGCAGTGTGCCTCAGATCCCCCTCATGTTTTCGTTTACACATGGATAGATTTGGGTTTACACCCAAAAAGGATGAAGGAATAATGTGGTATAATGAATTTACTTCATTCCCTCCTAACTTCACAACAGCCACACTAGAAATGACATTATTTTAGTATTGCTGTATTTATACACAAAATGTAAATAGCATTGCTCACCCATGAAGAAAATTCTGAAATCCATATTTGGACAAAACCTTAATTAGATTAACCAAAATGTCACTAGGCTTGATGGTAAAGGGATAGGACCGGGGGCTGGGGTGGGGTGGGGGTGTTGTTTAAATGTTGGAGCCATTTGTTCATTTATAATAGTTGCATTCCAAGATGGAATATGGGAGGAGCTAGCAAACATTCAAATGAGGCTCTTTCTGTGCCTCCCTTACTCTGCTCATCTAGTCCAGGTGTGGACAATCTGTGGCCCTCCAGATGTTGAGCTACAACTCCCATCAGCCCGAGTAAGCGTAGTCAGTGCCCAGGGATGATGGCAGATATACAGCAACATTTGAAGAGCCCAAGGTTCCTCACACCTGATTTAGCCCCATGAAGAATTTTGGAGAATTCGAAAGCTTACACACCATCTTATGAAATTTTTGGTCATTGCCATTTCCAGCATAGCTACAAATAAATAAGAACAATTTTAAAAATCTAACAACACTTTAAAAGTCAAGGAATTGTTTTTAAACAATCATTGCAGCTGGGAATCATGTAATAATGGCATCTTGTCATGATGCCAGTGAAATTACATGCCTAAGTAAAATGTACAGATTCATCAATGTCTTCCTTTTCAAGGCACATTATGTGATACAATTAGTACAGCAGGAGCATTTGACCTCACAAGCTCTTATTTAAAGCTATTAACTAGTTATATGCTTACTTTTCCTTTAAAAAAATAGCATTGATTGAACAATAAAAATGAACTGTTAATTCAGTCAGTCATTTATTTGCTTAAAACCAAAGGTCAGCACTAAAATGCACAAGGCCCAGTTCCCAGTATAAAATATTAATGTTATTAATTCATTGGACGAGAACCAGAAAATGCAAAAATTGCAAAAATACATTCAAACACTGTAAACAACATTCTATTAAAGAAATAAATAGAAGTCCACCATTAACAAAATATAGTGTTGCCAATGCAAGTGGCTTATTCTGTGAGTAGAAAGCCAATTCCATAGAAGTTGAGTTTCCCCACCCCCAAATCTACATTTTTTTCTCTTGTTGCAGCCCCAGCATACCATTCTGGAGGCCCCTAACCCTGACCATTAAAAACAGGATTTCAGAAGCCTACAGTTGGAGAAGGGGCAAGAAAGCCTTGTGTGAATAGAACTCCTCTGACAGGGTAATAAGGAGCAGGGCCTAACAAAATGATGAAAACTTTTAATCCAGGGCAGGATAATAATGGACCAATTTTGGGTAACATTAAAAAGTAACATTGATGTTATGACATATCAATACTTTATGAACAGATGGAATTTTGTCACACAATATATCAATAAAGAATTATGAATATCACGCATCGGAATAAACTATGTGCGATTTTTAAGTAAAGATGAATTAATTAGTACGGTAACTTGGTTACTGTTAAGCCCTCTTTTAGAGGTTATAAATAAGTTTTTGACTCTCATTCTGAACAACTATTTATGCACTTGATATTGATAAATCTAAATTTTACAGGTTGTTTAAAGGAAAATACTATGTTTATATCATCTGCACATTCACCTGTTTATATATTTATCTACATACTTAAGATATTTATAATGTAGGCTCAATAATTAAAAAGACACTGACCTGTCTATTTGTTTTCGTCCTGTTTTTCTGCATTGCAGAATGCATTGCATTGCAATCCATTTGCATTGCAAAATTTACAACCATGGCTGTATTCACACCATACATTTAAAGCACATGACTTTCCCCCAAAGAATTCCGGAAACTGTAATTTGTTAAGGGCGTGGGAAGTTGTAACTTTGTGCAGGATAATTAAAGGTAATTTTTCTCACAACTTCTGCTCCTGAAGCTGGTTGGTTTCTTTTTTCTTTTTTACCATAGTGGTTTTCTTAGATCCAAAATAATGTCTTACATTTATGCTCAGGTTTCTGTGCTACACAGCTATTTATTTAATTTTTGTTATATCTTCCTTTTCTTCTACAGTAGAATTCAATGCAGCTAACAACACAGAAGTATAAACAATTCAAGCAATCACAATTTTTTATTATTTGTCTGTCCACCCGACTGTCTGTTTTATTACATTTATAACCTATATTTCCTCCAAGGAGCTCGAGGTGGCATACATAGTTCTCCTCCTCCCCATTTTGTCCTCACAAGAACCCTGTGAGGTAGGTTAGGCAGAGAGTCGGTTACTCGCTCAAAATCACCCAGTGAGCTTCATGGCTGAATGGAGATTTGAACCCTGGTCTCTCGGGGCCTTATCTGACAAAGAAAAGTTGGGGAAATGATAAAATGCTTCTGAAAATATAATGTATTATTTTCAGTGCCGGAATTCATCTACTTTTCAAGCACAGGCTGTTTTGTACAGGCTGCATTGTTTATGTTGGCTATTATTTAAGTTATAGAGACTCTTAATATTTAACTTACAACCCTGACATTAAGAGTCTCATGCTCTACCAATTGAACTATGGGGTGAGAAGTTATAGGGGCCTCTAGCCCCCTATGGAAGAGTCTTCTACTTCTGTCAGTCTTTCTTAACAAGATAAAGCCATCGTGGTGAAAGTCTCTATTAAGAAGAGTTGAGGAGCAAAGATATTTATTAGTCTTGCCTTAGGCACCTTCACTGACCTCATTTTAGGTGGCATTGTCTTCCCCTCCAACATTGCTCTTTTCTGCAGGTTTTTTTTTTGTAAGTTCCGCCTTAACCGTATTCCCCAGAGGCTTCTGTTTCAAGGCTTGTCTTACAACATTACTGTCTTATTTCTGAAGCAGCATGGAGGCAATTTTTGGCTTCCCTTTTGCTCCCTTTTGCCTGGACCTGTGCAACTTCCCACTGAACCAACTGCTGCTCACAAGCAATATCTTCTGGCCTGGCAAAAGGTTTCAGCTAAACCCCAAGGTTTTGGGTTCCCCACATTGGCAGGCAGGAAAAAAGAAGAAGAGAAGAGAAACAAGTTTTATCAGGTTCTTTGTGGGCCCTAGAAGAAAGATCGGAACTTACCCAGCTTGTTATATACCCAACTTGTCCTCATTTGGTATATTTAGGTCTGTGAGGGTGGAACCCTGATTGACTCCAGCTACAAAAGCTGAGACTGCTGAACAGAATATTGGGCTGAGGTATTGCGAGTGTTGTTGCTGTTAAATCTTTGGAAAGTGTTCAGTTTGGTTGTGTACCTTTTGATGTTTGGTTTATTTTTTATCACTACTTTTGTTATTTTTGTAGCTATGTAATTTTTTATATGTTGTAAGCCGCCTTGAGCATGGTTTTATTTTGGAAACATGACATGCAAATAAAATGATTGATTGTGCAGGTGCAGATGGACATACAAGTACAGTTTACAGTTTAATGCAGGGTTGCCATCTTTCAGAAAGTGAAAATCCAGACACAAAAGTGTCTTATGGGTTGCCATATGTCTGGATTTTCCTGGACATCCCAGCTATGTCCAGGAAATTCTGGATGTATGGAGGCCCATAAGTCTATATTTTGGAGAATTTCCTAATGATTAGGAGTTTCAGGGGGGTACCATGGGCAGGGAAACCAAGGTGGTCATGCACATCAGGTGAATATAACCCCTCTCCAATGTGAACAACCCCATGCAAATGTTGCATGCAATTTATCAGGGGGGGTGACCTTGCTGCATTTTAAGCTTCTAGTGCAGGCATAGGCAAACTCGGCCCTCCAGATGTTTTGGGACTACAACTCCCATCATCCCTAGCTAACAGGACCAGTGGTCAGGGATGATGGGAATTGTAGTCCCAAAACATCTGGAGGGCCAAGTTTGCCTATGCCTGTGCTAGTGTGACTATACCCTTACTTTCTTTTTAAATGAAAGCTGAGAATCTGGAGTTTATGGTTCATCTGGGGCAACTACCCCCTTCCCTTCCCCCATGAACAGCTATGCTTTCTGTTCAATGAAAATTAATGGTTCCAGGAGACAGGGTACAGTTCACATGACTGTATGGAGGATGTCTTGTTAATTTCTAATTTTATCATCTTAGTCTTTGCCCATAAAATTCCCTGGGCAACAAAGTTCAGAAATCCTTATAGATAGACGTAGAAAATTGATTTGCCTTGACAATTGCTGGCTTTAGCACTATGTTTGTACAAAATATGTTATATGTTTCCTAACTAATTCATCTAGGCATGGATTAATGTAGCTCCCTGTTGTACTGAAAGCTATTACATTTATGGAATTACAGTTTTTGACATGTTTGTGGTGTTAGGAGATTCAAGTAGCAACATAACTTAATGTTTGCTGTATTGCTGGAACAGTGGTAGGCGAGGTAGAAATTCCCACTGAAAATACATTGCTTCTGACATAGCTACAAAACAACAACAATGATAAAATAGGAAATGTTATACTTTTATATCTTTGGCTTTGCTTATGTCTGCAAGGATAATTCAACATTCGGTAATAGCTGATGGTGGCTGGTGAATTTTGCGGTTGATGAGATCGCAATTAAACAACAAGAAGTATATTTCTCCTTTCTCCCCAATATCCCCTTCACCCTGTTTATACACAGTATTAAAATAAATCTGGTCATCTTGAGACCTACCTGGAACATGTGCATTATCTGGGGTAGAAGCAGGCAATGAATCTCAGCCAGGAAGTTTGAATCTTTTTGGTTAGGGAAGATGATGAATAGGAAACTCACATTTAAATTCTGTACATCTTTGACCATGGTTAGTAAAAAAAATTGCTGTGCTCCGGTTAGGTGAATTTCATCTTACATTTTACCTTCTCCCAGGACCATAGGAAGCATTGAATCATCTTTTCTGAGGGAGAGAAAGAGAGTTTACACCACACACAGAGAGATACAGTGTTCAGTGCTCTAGAGACAGACACTGTCTCTTTGCCTAACCTGTCTTACAGGGGTGTTGTGAAGTTAAATGGGGAGGGAGGAAACCATGTACATCACTTGATGTCAGGGAGCCGACAAGGAAAGCAGGGCATTCGCAGATCAGAGAAAGACAAAGAAACACGGGCTAACTTACAGTTAGTTTCTTTATTAAGAAAGCAGAACAGAAACACACAAAGACTTCTAAGGGTTGCTCCTGTTTAGATGAAGCAGTTGCTCGGACTGCTTGTAACTGCCCCCTTCACTTCCTATTCCTCTGTGTCAGGCCCCTCCCTCTGCCTACGGCCAGCCCCAAGAGACCCTCTCTGTTTCTGCCTGGCTCTCTGCTCTTTAACATGCAATAGACACCTTGTTCTGGGAGTGGGGGGGGCGGGGCTTGCAGACTGTCAGCAGAGAAGCTGTCAGGGTGGCTTTGTGGTAGAACTGCCTAGTCTGATTCCCTGTGCTGGGGCACCTGCCTGTTTCCTCCTCTTCATCATCCTTCAAGCTCCCAGCCTCCAGTACTTCCCAGCTCTTCCCCTCTTCTGGGGTGTGGTTGGTTTCCCACCACCAGGAGTCAGGATCCAAACCCTCCCCTTCTGTGCTTTCCCTGGAGGTCTCTTGGTCAAGCGACTTCCACAACTCCTCATCCAGCCAGTCCCTGACGCTTGAGACCATTGGAGGAAAGGAGGGGACATAAATGTAATAAATCCGTAGTAGGAATTTTCAGCAGCCCTCAGAATAGTGGAGGACTTTGAGGCTCCAAAAGTGGACTTTGCTAGTAGGGCCTCTGCCTTCAACACCTCCCCCAGATCTGGAATTCCTGTTTCTCTTATTCCTCTGCTGCCTCTTTTCAATCCTCTTTTCTCCTCTTCCCTCTCTCTCTCCCCTTGGGTGGGGTCAGGGCTTTTATAGCCAGGTTACTGGGCCCTGCCCAAGATCCTCCAACCCCCTTTGCCTGTTTAATCTTTCCCTGCCTTCCTGGGAGCCTTCCCCCAATGTTTGTTCTGTTGGACCATAGGTGCCCTCCTTCTGGCTCTGCAGTCCTTTTCCGTAGGTGTCCACCTCTCAAGGACCACAGAACCAAAATACACAAGGTCCCATTTTGACCACAGAAAATATGCACAGCTGGATTTCCCCCTGTTACAGAGAAGACAGGTCTTTGATCCAAGACTACTGGAGCACAGCCAGCTCCAAGCATTTGTCTGATGTTGTCCAGCTCACTATGAGCTAATCAATCTGTGGATGGAGCAGGGAGGTAAATGAGATGGCTTTGCTGTCTGTTACAATCCGTTGCTGTGTTGTCAGTCCACTGTGGAGAAAGGTACAGAAGGGATTTCAAAGGGAAGCCATCACAATGGATGTTATGTGGTTTCTAATATATACAGCTCAGATGGGCTGAGCCTGGAATTCCCTTACTTGAGTTCAATGGAGATTCACATCAACTATTAGATGCTTATATTTGAAGCAACCCACAATCTTCCAAATATAATGTAAAAATATTTCTATGTATCTGTTATGCGGCTGGAACCATCTGTTCATTCAAACAAAATATACTTGAATAGAAAATATAAACCAATGTTGGTAGTCCACAGAAACACATTATTTAGCATGTGGTAGCCAAATATTTTATTTCAGGGAAGAAAATGGTACATCTCTGGCACATTCCCATAAACGATGACACATTTCCATACATTTTTGCTTTCCATTCATTTGCTCTTTAAGGTCAGTATCAGCGATGAGCCTGGCTTCTTAAACTAATCAGATTTTGTTATAAACTGCAATCCCTGCTCTGGATAACAGAAGAAACCAAGATTCAGAGAAAATGGAAATAAATATCTTTAAAGCCTCATCCTGGCTCACTCATGCTTGTGCATGTAATGCTAAACAATGGTTTAGCATGACACTGACCACAGCCAGTGCCTGGTCTAGTGTTTTTGGTACCAGAGCTATAATTTTATGACATCCTTCTCCAACCTGGTGGCCTCTAGATAATAGCTGGACTACAATTCCCATCATCCCTTACCATTGACCATATTGGCTGGGGCCGATGGGAGCTGGAATCCAACATCAACTGGTGGGGTTTTGGGGAAGACTGTTTTATGAGATTAGTAGAGTGGTGGGTCCATAAATTTTCTCAGTACTTTACAAAGAATATAAATGAGACATTGCTGCTGTATCCCCTCCCTTCCATCTGTTGTTTCGCTTGTGTCACATGTTAGTTTGTAAGAGGGCAGGGATCTGTGATTTTGTACTCCATGAACGCACACTGATGGCACAGCATAAAGACCTTACCTTTATCTGTACAGTGGTACCTCGGGTTAAGTACTTAATTCATTCCGGAGGTCTGTACTTAACCTGAAACTGTTCTTAACCTGAAGCACCACTTTAGCTAATGGGGCCTCCTGCTGCCACTGTGCCGCCGGAGCCCGATTTCTGTTTTTATCCTGAAGCAAAGTTCTTAACCTGAAGCACTATTTCTAGGGTAGCAGAGTCTGTAACCTGAAGCATATGTAACCCGAGGTACCACTGTACTGTAGTATCACCCTTCCCCCCCCCCATGCTTTCAGACCCCCTCTTTCATTTTAGGCCATTCTTTTTCCTCTTGCTTTTTTACTCAGGTTCATGACTCAGAAAAATCAGTCTTTCTGATGGATTGGTTTTGTACCACAATTCCCTGATGCTCTTCAACTCTACTTGGGTGTTCTGTTTGCACGTAATCCTTACACACAAGCAGGTTGAGTAGAGACAAGTGGGGATGTTCCCTGTAGGGAGTGAGAAGTCTCCTCTACTCATAGAAGTTCCCTGCATGATTTAATGCCCTGCATAACTGGGGTTCTAAATCGTACAATGCAGGAATATGCAGTTGTCTCATACAGGGCTCAAACCTATAACCTTTGAGATATCAGCACCATGCTCTAACCAGCTGAGCTATCCAGATATGTGGGAGCATCTGCAAGCTCCCACTGCTCATTGAGGATGATGCCAGGGTAGAGTTTTGCATGCTTCTCTCAGCCTGCCCAATTCACGCACAAGATTTACACCTGAACCAAATGGAATTTCAGGCTCTGCTACCCCATGTATTATTCTTCTATTTATTTTTTTTTAAGATATTTATTAAAGTTTCAACATATTACAAAAATAATAGAAAATAATAGAAAAAAGAAAAAAAAAAGAGGGGGGAAAATAGAAAATGAAAATACAAGATAAAAACAGTTAAAAAACAGATCAGTCTTTCCATATCTTATCTTTCATTTGCTTGTTTCCCTGACCTCCTCACACCTCCCTTTTTTGTATTCCAGTTCAAATTAGTTAATTCAGCAAATCCTTTCCCTTAAGATTTTATCTTAATCTTTTATCTTAATATATTATAACTTCAGATTATCACCTGTTAACAATCCATTTTTACATATTCCTTTATAACATTGCTGCTAAAAACCACTTAACTTCAATCCAACATCATTCTAACATCCCATGTATTATTCTTCTATTGGTTGCTGTCTTTTCCTGCTCTCCTCACCTGTGAATGACAGTATGGATGACTGGATTACCAGCCACTAGACTCCCACACTTTGATGTGGTCTTCTGTATTCACCATAACTCTTTGTGTTTCTTTTGCTCCTTTGAACGCCATCACTCCTTTGTTCCATAATGTCATTTCCCCACAGATTTTAGGCCTCTATGGCCCATTTGTAGGGTCTGCTGTTTAAATATCTTGCCAGGGAAGCAAAACATTCATTTTACTGATCCCCAGCAATAACGCCTTCTGTAGATAATGTAGACAGGCAGATAATGTAGAATGTATGACCTTTAAAAGTCAGAAATAAGGAGCTAATTAAAAAGTTGTGAAGTGACCTAAGATATAATTATAGATGCTGACCTACTTAATACAGCTTGAACACAAAGTAATAGGGGTAATTTGGGTGCCATTTTCTGTTAAATAACTACATTGTGCCTATAAAAAAAAATCAAAGAACTGGGAGAGAGGTCAGGTTTCTCCAGTCTATTATCTTGCACTGATGTAAGTTCTATTTCAACAGGGAAGAAATGGTTTTGTAATTTTATTCGGCTTGATATACATTCACAACAGAGGTAAAGAGCCAAAGAGCTGTTTAGCTACATGAAAGGATTTGAGTCTGTCCTGTAGTTTTAGATTTTAAATATGAGCTGTAGGTAGTTTTACTCTGCCCATGGGCCCAGAGGATGCCATTGATTGGCTATAAACAAATCTGACTGCTTTTAATTGGCTTCCCTGGGGAAATGTAAGGATCGGCTAAACCTCAGTGTTGTGGCACCCACCAATAGCCTACCATCTTGCAAAGGAAGACACAAGAGGTACCTCATGGGGCTAAGAGAAAACAGACCAGCAGAGAGCCAGCTGTGTGGGAAGTAATCCTTCCCTGGGTGCAGTCAAAAGAGAAAGGCAGCAGCCTGAAATGTCAGACACCATCCCATCTTGTCTCTTCACGCCAAACCCCCCCCCCCAATTCTTTGCTTTGAGTTTGAACTACAAATTAGCCCTTGGCCATGGCCTTACCATATGTCTGAAGCACCCTTATAGCACTTAGATAGCCCTGGCTTCCCCCAAGGAATTCTGGGAACTGTAGTTTGTCTTTTTTTTTTTTTTTTTTAAAGCAATTTATTAAATTTTACAATAAAAATAGACATAATAAACAATGTAACATCGATCTTAACATATTTTCACATTTTCTTTGGACTTCCTCACATCTCCCGCTCCCATTTTCATCGTTAAAACATTTTGTCAGCAGTTTATCATCTTATTTAAAATCTTATATCCCTTCTATATTTCATAATCATATAATTCTCAAAAGGAGCTAAATTTTCACAGTCTTACTTAATTTCTTAAAAAACTTCTAAATTTAGTGGTGCTCAGTTGTTTTAGTCTAGCATCTTATTTAGCATTCACTCAAATTACAATGTTTTTGTAAATAGTTCTTAAATTTCTTCCAATCCTCCTCAATCCTCTCTTCTCCCAGGTCACGGATTCTGCCGGTCATTTCAGCCAGTTCCATGTAGTCTATCAGTTGTATCTGCCATTCTTCCAGTGTGGGTAGATCTTGAGTTTTCCAGTGTTTTGCGAGAAGTATCCTTGCTGCTGTTGTTGCATACATAAAAAATGTCTGGTCCTTCTTTGCCACCCCTTGGCCGACAATACCCAAAAGGAAAGCCTCTGGTTTCTTAGTGAAGGTATATTTAAATACCTTTTTCAGTTCATTATAAATCATTTCCCAGAACGCCTTCACTTTAGGGCAAGTCCACCAGAGGTGGAAGAACGTTCCCTCACACTCTTTACATTTCCAACACTTATTATCAGACAGGTGGTAAATTTTAGCAAGTTTGACTGGGGTCATATACCATCTATAAATCATTTTCATTACATTTTCTTTCAGGGCGTTACATGCAGTAAATTTCAATCCATTACTCCACAACCTCTCCCAGTCCTCAAACATGATATTATGCCCAATGTCCTGTGCCCACCTTATCATAGCCGATTTAACCGTTTCGTCTTGTGTATTCCATTTCAACAGCAAGTTATACATCCTTGAAAGTACCTTAATCTTTGGTTCTAACAATTCTGTTTCTAGTTTCGATTTCTCCACCTGGAACCCTAATTTCTTATCATTTTTGAAAACTTCTTTGATCTGAGCGTAGTGTAACCAATCTCGCACTTTGTCTTTCATTTTCTCTAGACTCTGCAATTTCCATTTGTCTCCATCCTTTTCTAGTATTTCCCAATATTTTGGCCATTTAGCCTCCATATTGGGTCTTTTTCGGGCCTTGGCTTCCAAAGGTGAAAGCCACCTTGGTGTTTTATTTTCCAGCAAGTCTTTATATTTTGACCAGACATTAAACAATGATTTTCTGACAATATGGTTCTTAAAGGCCTTGTTTGCTTTAACCTTGTCATACCATAAATATGCATGCCATCCAAAGGTATTGTTAAACCCTTCCAAATCCAACACATCAGTGTCTTCAAGAAGTAGCCAGTCTTTTAGCCAGCAAAACGCTGCGGCTTCGTAATACAACTTTAAGTCTGGCAGGGCAAAGCCCCCTCTTTGTTTTGCATCGGTTAATATCTTAAACTTAATTCTGGGCTTTTTGCCCTGCCAGACAAATTTGGAAATATCTCTCTGCCACTTCTGAAAGCACTCCGTTTTGTCCAAAACCTGAAGTGTTTGAAATAAGAACAACATCCTTGGCAATACATTCATCTTGATAGCAGCAATTCGGCCTAACAAAGAAAGTTTCAATTTTGACCAACTATCTAAGTCTCTCTTAATTTCTGTCCAACATTTTTCATAATTATCCTTAAATAGACTTAGATTTTTTACTGTTATGTTTACCCCTAGGTATTTTACTTTTTTTACCACATTAAGTTCCATCTCATTCTGAAACCGTTCTGACTCTGTATTAGTCAAGTTTTTCCCCAAAACCTTAGTTTTCTGTTTATTTAATTTAAATCCAGCCACCCGACCAAAATCATTAATCAGTTGTAATGCTCTTTTCGTACTGGGCTCTGGCTTCTGCAAGGTCAAAACCAGGTCATCTGCAAAAGCTTTTAATTTATATTGTTTCTGACCGACCTGAATTCCTTCCACCAACCGGTCCCTTCTAATCATGTTCAATAGCACTTCCAGAACCGAAATAAATAACAGCGGGGAAATAGGGCAACCTTGTCGTGTCCCTTTTTCAATTTTAAACTCTTCCGTAACCACATTATTAACTATCAGTTTAGCTTTCTGTTCTGAATATATCGCCTCAATCCCATTCTCAAAACCCCGTCCCACTCCCATCTCTTTTAAATTTCCCATCATAAATTTCCAGGAGATATTGTCAAAGGCCTTCTCCGCATCTATAAAAATTAAAACTGCTTTTGTATTTATATCTGTTTGCAAAAGTTCCAAAATGTCAATAATGTTCCTTGTATTAGCAAACAGATGTCTTCCTGGGAGAAAGCCAGCCTGGTCCTTATGAATTACTTCATTTAAAACTTTTTTAAATCTATTTGCCAAAATGTCTGCAAATATTTTGTAATCCACATTTAAGAGAGAGATGGGACGGTAGTTCTTAAGTTGTGTCTTTTCAGCTTCCGACTTTGGTATTAATGTGATAAACGCTTCCTTCCACGACTCCGGTGCCCTCCTCCCCTCCATAATTTCATTGCTGACCTCCATCAAAGGTTGTATCAAGTAGTCTTTCAATGTCTTATAGTACTTGGAGGTCAGCCCATCTGGTCCTGGAGATTTGCCAAGTTGCATGTTCTGGATAGCTTGTTCGATCTCCTGTCGTGTTATTTTAGAATTCAGGATTGTCCTATTTTCTTGTGACAATTTAGATAATCCGTTTTTTGCCAAAAATTGTTTAATCTCAACGTCATCTTGCGGCCCTTGGGTATATAATTTTTTGAAATATCTCTGGAAACACTTTCTAATGTCCACTGGATTCTGGATATTTTTTCCATCAACCTCTAAGTTTGTAACAGTATTTAATCTTTGTCTTCTCTTCAACTGCCAAGCTAGCAGTTTTCCACATTTATTCGCCGACTCAAACGTTTTTTGTTTCATTAATTTAACCTTCCATTCAATTTCCTGATTTATCAATTTGGAATATTGTGTTTGATAAAGTTTAATTTCTCTCAGAGTTGGCTGTGACTTCGGATTCACTCTTAGTTTCTTCTCTAGTTCTTTTATTTTATCCAAGATCTTATCTTTTTTCTCATTTTGTGTTCTTTTCTTCACTGCATTCTGTTGTATCAAGAATCCCCTCATTACAGCTTTACTTGCGTCCCAGATTATTCTTTTTTCCACCATATTATTCATGTTTATCTCAAAATAATCCTTCAAAACTTTTTGGGCCTTCTTGGTAATTTCCTGATCTCTAAACAAATTGTCATTCATCTTCCATCTAAAGGATCCAGTTGGTAATAGTGTCATATCCATCTTTACTGCATTGTGGTCGGAGCAGGTCTTTGGGCAGATTTCCACTTTTCTGACCTTAGGTGCCAGGCCTCTAGAAATCCATATTTGGTCGATTCTTGTCCAGGTCAGTTGGGCTTCAGAAAAGAATGTTCCCTCTCTTCCTAGTGGGTTCTTTGTCCTCCAAATGTCAATCAAGTCCATATTGTCAGTCATTTCAAAAAAGGTTTTAGGTAGTCTGCCGTCTTTTGTAACATTTTGACTTTGTGACTTGTCCATGTTAGTTGATACGACCCCGTTCATATCTCCCATCATTATGATGTTGTTGTAGTCTAGATAATCCAGCATTGTCTCCTGCAACTTCTTGTAAAATTCCGATTTCCCTTCATTTGGTGCATAAATTCCTAATATCAGCATTTTCTCTCCTTGATGTTGTATCTCAATGGCCAAAATTCTTCCATGTTCATCTTTAAATAGGAATTTAGGTGACAGGCTCTCTTTTGCATATATCACTACGCCTCTCTTCTTAACTTTGTCCGAAGATGCAAATTCCTGGCCCAATCTTTTATTTATTAACACTTTTCTGTGGAGCCTCGTCACATGTGTTTCTTGTAAACAAATAATGTTCAATTGTTCTTTTTTTAATATATGAAATATTTTCTTCCTTTTTTCCGGAATGTTACAGCCATTAATATTCCAGCTCAACAGTTGCAGAGACATCCTGAATTATCTGGTTATTTTTCAAGGGGTGGTATCTTCTCAAGAACTTCAGGTTCCACAGGTGCTGATGTTGGTGTTGGCGTTGCCTCAGGCCCAGCAGGTAGTTCAATTCTTTTTTGAAGGTCCTCTCCGTGTGTAGACAGGAATTTGTCTCTCTCCTCCAGTGTTCTAACTTTAACCTTTCTCCCTCTAAAGGTAAAAGATAATCCTTGAGGAAATTCCCACCTAAATGGAATTGCGTTGCTCCTTAGTAGTTTAACAAGTTCAGAATAGGCGGTTCTGAGGTCAAGCAGTAATCTTGGGATATCTTTATAAATTTCAATTCTTCTGTCCAACACCTCCAGTGATTTTACAAAGTGTAATCCCAGAATCTTATCCCTTTCCTCCTTTGATCTCAATGTTATCAAACAGTCTCTGGGCCTCTCCTTCTTTATGAATCTTCCAAGTCTGAAAGCTGACACAATTTTAAAGTCCTTTTCTTCCAAGTTCCAGAACTTGGAGAATTCTTTAGTCAAAAACTCAGTTAGATTTCCTTCTTCTGCCTCTTGTAGTGATCTAATCCTTAAGTTATTCTCACGATTTCGCAGTTCTATCATCGAGAGATAAATCTGGTGTTCCCCAACTTGTTTAGTGAGTGGTCTTACCTCTTGCTCTAAATTTTCAAATCTTTGTCTAGTGTCCTCAGTCAATTTCCGATTTTCTGCTGAGGCCTCAGTTAGCTGTCCAATTGCTTGTGCATTCTGTGTCACTTGTGTGGTTAATTTGTTTAAACATTCTGTATTTTTATCAATCTTTGCTGATTGGGCATCTGCTTTCTTGTCCAAAGCTTCCAATTTTTCAAAGATTTTATCTAGTATAGAGGCAGATGCTCCTGAGGCCATATCTTCCAATTGTAACTGCTCCGCTTCGCCCTCACCCTCCACTTCTGAGGGCAAAGCAGGCACAGATGATCTGCGTGTCTGTAAGGCTGAGGTTAGAGTTGTTAAAGTTGTTTGTTTAGCTCTCCCTCTTTTTCTTGTGCCACTCATTCCAACGTTATCTATCAGTCAAGGTCACACTGAGTTGTTCCCATGGGAATGGAAAGGTCCAGAGCAAGCAAACAGCAAGGGAATCGAAAGTAAAAAGTGTATGTAAAATCACTGTTATAATCCAGTCCTCTAGAGGGAGCTTGATCTATCTTTCAGAGTCTAAATTAATGTCCAAGAACCTTCAGATACAAATACTTAGCAGAGTTTATAAATGGTTACCTTGTTGCAGACAGTGCTTATTTATTTCCAAAAAGAATGTTTCAAATTTAAAAGGTATCAATACCCTCAGATTGTTTCCAGTTCCAATATGTTGTATCCAAATCTGCAGTACTGACAGCTCCCTTAGTACTCAGGCAGCTCCTGACTCTGGGTTTCACCTTTAAATTTGTAATCCAATAAGAGGAGGAAAGTCAAGTACAAATAAAGATCCCAAATCTTTAACTTGAAGTCTTTACTTTAAAATGCAAGTTCAAATAGATGCTTAGATCTGTAAAATTTAAAGTCTCTTTCTTTTCAGCCTCCACTCCTCCAGCTGATTGCTTTTTTTCAAGTTCAATGGCTGCGGAAGACGGACTTCCTGCTTCCACGTCTCTCCGCTCACAGCCAAGTTCAAGCCAATTTAAATTTCCCTTTTAAAATCTCAAATTCCAAGTGATTCAGTCTTTTACTCACAAATTAGTTGCTTTTTCGTCCGGATCCGTAATTTGGCAGGAAAAGGGATCAGCGCTCACCGACAGCAGCAGCGCGGCTTCGCTCCTCAGGCTGCGAAACAGCTCACAGCGCCGCAACCCCCCTCCGTGCTCCGGAGCCCCTTACGGGGTTCCTTCTGCACTTGGAGGGTCGCTCTAGGCGCCCACCGAGCCTCAAGACCCCAGGCTCTTGCCGCCTGGGGTTTTCCGATGTGGGTCTCCGCTTCGCCGTAGCGGACGACCCGTTGCCTGCGGAGCCTCCTCTCCCGTTCAGAAGAGGACCGCCATTGTCGTTCGCGCCGCCCCCGGAAGTCCGGGAACTGTAGTTTGTCAAGGGTGCCAAGAGTTGTAGACCCCTATTCCTCTTGCAGAGCAACAGCTCCTAGAGTGGCTTTTTCAATGGTGATACTACAATATTTATTAAGAAATTTGGAATTGGTTTGTGGCAAAGATTCCAACAAGGTGATTTTATTTATTTTGACAGGAATGGTTCGGCCAGAATGGTGAGGGAGAATGAACTTCAGGTTGATAGCAGGTTGAGAGGAAAGTGGGATCTGGAACAAGCCTCCCCAACTCTGCACCCAGTTCCCCAACCCCAGCTTCTAGAGTGGCTTAACAATCAATCCCTCTTCCCAGGGCACTCTGGGAAATGTAGCTCTGTGAGGGGCTAATTAGGACTATGCTGGACAAGATGGTGTTTTTTCTCAAATGTAGAGGGGGAAATATGGGGGGGGGGGACTCGTACCTCCCACATCCCACTGGCAGAAAAGCAGCTGGGGAAGGATGGTAGCTCAGTGATAAAGCATTTGAACACAGGAAGCTGTGTTATATTGAGCCAGAGAGTTGGCCCATCTTAATCAGTATTATCCATACTAGAGGAGGAGAATCTCAGGGCTGGTGGCCAGTGTGGCCCTTCAGTCCTGTCTATCTGGCCCTTGAGGCTTTCTCCAGGCCACCCTCCCTCTTTAGGCACATCTGCTGCTCTCCTTCATTCCCTCCTTGAGAGTTTTTGCCTGGCTGGAATGTGTCCTTGCTTGCCTGGAGGGAGGATAGAGAGGGGTGTTTGTGTAGAAACTAGTCTGCTATAGAAAGGTAAAATCAACATCCATTGCTTCACTTACTTTTGCTCTGGTCCTGCCCATCACTGGTATGTGGTCCCAGGAAGATTGACCCTTGGGCTGAAAAGATCCCTAGCCTACACTGCCTAGCAGTAGCTTTCCAGGGTTTCAGGCAGAAGTTACCCCTCTTCCTCCAGCCCTAGCTATTACAGTGGTACCTCTGGATGTGAACAGGATCCGTTCTGGAGCCCCATTCGCATCCTGAAGTGAACGTAACACGTGACTGTGCATCTGTGCACGCGCGGGTTGTGTTTCACCGCTTCCGCGCATGTGCGTGACATCATTTTGAGTGTCTGCATGAGTGGTGAAACCCAGAAGTAATGCATTCCATTACTTCTGGGTCGCCGCGGAGTGCAACCCAAAAAACGCTCAACCTGAAGCATATTCATCCCAAGGTATGACTGTATTATTATTATTATTATTATTATTATTATTATTATTATTATTTGAATTTATATACCTCTCTATACCTGGAGGTCTCAGGGCAGTTCACAAAACACTGTGTCTAGCTGTGTTCAGGTTACAAACCTGTTTTCCTGGAGGGTAAAAGCTGGGCTTGGCTTTTCTTCCTGAATCGGCATGATATATGCTGCTTTAGAAACATGTGACAGGAACTTTTGAGATGTCACTCTGCTAGCTGCAGTGCCCTGAGGGAAGGCAGGAGTGAAGAAGAGCAGGGCAGGGAGCTAATAGCCGCCAGCTCCTGAAGCTTGGGAGAGAATATATTTTGTTTATTCTAATGTATTTTAAATTGTAAACTGCCTTGGGTTGACTTGGCAGAAGGGTGGCATATAAATGCAATATATAAATAAATAAACTTAAATCCATTAAATTTTGGGTTGTGGGTTGGCCTTTGTGTTGGTGAATTGCTTTCACTAGATTTTGGTTCAGGCTGTGTATGATGACTGCAAATCTTTGATGGAAAATAACTCAGCAGAGCAGATTTGGACAACATATGGCCTGTTGGTTACATGCAGCTCCTGAGGCACACTTGTACAGCCTGTGTGATCTGGATAATTTTTTTTATTAAAAAAAGAAAAACCCTTCTGCAACTAAAACAGGCAGATTTATCTGCATGTGATTTATCAAGTCATGATGTATTTCTATTGTGCATGAGAAACATTGGTCAGGTTCTGATGTAGAGATCTCTGTTGTATCTTTTTGTACCCTTATTCAACAGATTGTGATGTGAAGCAGCATATAAATTGTTGAAATAAATATATAACTAACTCAGACCAAGAAACTATGCGGTTTGTTTGTTTTACAGACTGAGAACATTGTGAATGCTTCTTGAGTCTAGACAGGAAATCTGTGGTTAATGCTCTGGCGGCAAACTGGTCAAAGTTTATCAGCATGACCCAGGAATATACCTGCTTTCAGGGACAAAAGAATGTATTGTGTGAAACATCTCTACTAACTTGTTCCAAACCAAATGTGTTTCCCCAACCAACAGGGCAATCATTAATAAGTCCCATTGAGTTTAATAGGTCTTACAGATATAGGGATCTGGGGTTGCAACCTTGATGATCTGTAAATGTGAAGGAGTGTCTCCACCCCCATCGTTCTACCCGGACACTGAGGTCTAGCGCCGAGGGCCTTCTGGCAGTTCCCTAACTGTGAGAAGCCAAGTTACAGGGAACCAGGCAGAGGGCCTTCTCGGTAGTGGCACCTGCCCTGTGGAACGCCCTCCCAGCAGATGTCAAAGAGAACAAGAACTACCAGACTTTTAGAAGACATCTGAAGGCAGCCCTGTTTAGGGAGGCTTTTAATGTTTGATGCATTACTGTATTTTAATATTTTGTTGGAAGCCACCCAGAGTAGCTGGGGAAGCCCAGCCAGATGGGCAGGGTATAAATAAATTATTATTTTATTATTATTATTATTATAATGATGATGATGATGATGATGATGATGCAGCTAAAAAGCTCACTGAATATCTTTTGGTGATTGTGGGTTTTGTGTTTTTTCCCCCAGGAAAAAATCTTTCCTGTTTTCAGCTCTTTATGCTGCCTTTATATTTGGTGGTCGACATCTAATGAACAAACGAGCAAAATTTGAACTGAGGAAACCACTAGTGCTCTGGTCTCTGTGCCTGGCAGTCTTCAGGTAAGTAGAGGAATATGACAAGAATGCCCCTTAATCAATATCCTGTAATGCAGCCTACCCCAAACTGATATCCTCCATATGTTTTAGCCAACCACTCCCCTCAGTCCTGGACACCATGGCCAATGGCCAGTGATGGTGAGAGATGCAGTTTAACTACATCATTATTATTATTTATTAAATTTATATGCCCTCCTACACCCACAGGTTCAAGGCGGTTCACGGGATAAAGGGCACCAGGTTGGGGCCAGGGCAGTCTTTGGTCATATGGCACCTTGAGCAAGGATAAAATCCCCCCTCCATTTCCCCATTTTTTCATGCCTTCCTGTGACTTGGACCCAGGTCACAGACCCACTTGACACGAGTTCAGTCGTGATTTACCCGCCACTTGACCTCTGCTTAGTTAGTCCTTAGTAGCAAGGCAACACAAACCAGCTACTATAGAAGCTGTCAGTTCTTAGAAAAGCTAATTCTGTAACCCAGCAGCCTCTGCGGTTGGGGAATTTTGACATCAAAAGTACAGACAGGAGGTAGGAGGTCCAGGCAGTGAGCTCACTCCCTCTCGCCTTCCATTCTGCGCCCCCTCAGTTCAGCGGCCTGTGTGAAGGAACTACCTTAACAGCCCTAAATCTGGCCTTGGTGGGGGAAGGCTGCTTTAATTACTGCCGGTTTCTTAACCGCTTTCTCCAGCACACTACAAGCATTGCGACAGGAAGGAAGACAACAACCACAAGGCTAGGCAAAGTGTATGAGCGAGAAAATTGCATTGTGCTACTGCCAGCTGCCCTAACATTGCAAACTTCGGCATTCAGTTGGTACCTGCACCAGGAACAGGCGTTGAAAAGGCTGGATGGAAATAAATGAAAGGCATGCAAACATGTTTCCCACATGGTGAAAGCACCCCCATGTGGCAAGAGTCTAGATTTCACATCCTGAAAAAGTGTGCTTTCTGCATGGAACCTAATGGCTGTTGCAATAAAGTATGATTTAAAAGAACAGTGTAACTTTCAATCAGGCCTGACATCAGCATGCAGCCATTTTTGTTACCACCGCTGATGCCTGATCTAGTCCCCCATCTTTAATATAAGCTAAAGCATTCCTCTATAGCCAGGCTGTTGGCCTTTAAATATCTGTGGCCTTTTAGAAGTGGGTGGGATGTTTTTCTCTTTCCTCTTGGTTTTAACAACATATCTATGTGGGATTTGTTTGGTTGTAAGTTGCTTTGGGTTGCCTTGTGCAAGATAAAGCAACTAACTAATAATAATAATAATAATAATAATAATAATGGTCTGGGAACTGCCATTTTAATTTCCCACAGTACCCTGGTGTGCCAGTTAGCTGTAGGCTAAGTTCACGGTGATGGCACTGGTATACAAAACCCTACACATCTTGGGACCAGGATACCAAAAAAATTATATATAACATAGATACCCAATGGATTGCTTTGCTGTGCAGTGCAGCGCCTCCTGCAGATACTGTTCCATGTGTTTGGTATAAGAATCAGAGATTTAATGAGGTGGCACTTTGAAATTCCCTCCCTTTATTATTTATTTATTTATTTAGCCACAATTTGAAATACAAAATTGAAAAAAACCCCAGTTTAAAACAGCTTAGATCCTCCTATTGAAGACCTTTTCTTTTCACCGATTTATTATAATTGTATTAGAACTCAGCTTTTCCTTCCAGCCATCCGAAACTTTCCATGCCATTTATAATCTGCTTAAACTATTTTATAGTTTAGCCTCATTTGAGTTCATTCATTTGCCTCACGGCTTTCTTACTTTTTTCATTGTTTGCTCAGGATAATTTTCAACAGGCACATAGATACATACTTTTCAGGGCTAAGTATTCTAGTTGCTATAACAACTGGATACCTTTGATCTTGTAAGAACCTTAAAGAGTATCCTCTAGAAACAGGTATTCTGCCTTTTCGGATTACTGTTCAAATCTCCAGATTACTGCAGTATTTTCAGATTCTGTTTGGAGCCTAGCCCTCTCCCGCTGACCCCAGTAACTTCACAGGGCTACATCCCTGAAGTATTCATTAAGGATTATTTCAGTGTTATACCATGCTTATGAATCCCTCCTGTGCCATCCTAAAGATTATTAAGTGGCTTCCTTAATTCCAATGAGATCTCTTGCCAAACAGAGTTTTAGCTAAAAAGTGAGTATTGCCTTTGCATATAAAATCCAGAAGCTGTCCAGTCTTGTTAACTGTGAATGTGGCGGAACTAAGATATTTCCTTAATAAAAAATTTTATTGGTTATGCCCCAGTCTCCGCAAGCCCTTCAGCAGACTTTGGCATAATTATGGAAGCTTTGATATATTTATTTGTAAATGCTGAATTTACCCACAAATGTATTTGAGCGGATGAGTAATTTCAAAATAAAGGAATCTTGCAAAAGCAAAGACTTCTGTAGCAATGAAATTCAGTATTGATTCATTCTAGGGGGTTACTTAGAAACTAGATGTGAAATGCTATGGAGAGGATATGGTGCTGCATATTTATTTCAAGAGTTCTGTTGCTCTAAGGCACGGATAGGAAGCCTATGGACATCCAGATGTTGTTAGACTCCAACTTCCATCATCTTGAACCACTGGCCATTGTTGACTGGCACTGATGGGAGTTAAGAGTCCAGCAACAACTGGAAGGCCCCTGCGCTAAACTCTATTGACTCGCCAATCATCCTCCCAACTAGAAGCAGTATCTCTCACAAAGGAGACATGGAGGAAGTGTACATTGTCTGTAAAGGGGTAGCCTTGAACTCCCACATAGATTCATAGAAGGGTGTCACAAGGGTCATCTAGTCCAACCGCCTGCAATGCAGGAATATTTCACCCAGGACCCTGAGATTAAGAGTCCCATGCTCTACCAGCTGAGCTATCTACATGATAAGCTCTATGTTGGAGAATAACCACTGTCCATGCTGGCTGGGACTGATGGAAGTTGGAGTCCAACAAAATCAAAGGAATGTGTTTCCAATAAATGTGTTGAATAGCAGCATCCTTAACTAAATTCTTCTGTGGGAACTTTTTATTCGAGTATTCCCATGAGCATCTGGTTGGCTGCTATAAGAACAAGTTACTGGACCTTTGACCGGATCCAGCAGGACTCGTCTCATGTTCTTAAATGGAGGTCAGGATAGGCACAATGAAGGTACTTCCTGCTTCTTGCACTCAGTAACTATATCTGGGCTCTCTAAGGATTTTATCTTCTACTTTCTGATGATAACCAACTGCTCTTTGTTTTCCCTTTATGGTCATGAAGTATATTTGGTGCTGTTCGAACGGGTGCTTATATGGTGTACATTTTGATGACCAAAGGACTGAAGCAGTCAGTTTGTGACCAGAGTTTTTACAATGGACCTGTCAGCAAATTCTGGGCTTATGCATTTGTGCTAAGCAAAGCACCAGAACTAGGTGAGTGCCTTCTCTCCTTTTTCACTTCATGGGGTACATTTGGAGCAAAAGGACAAAGGTGTGACAGGATTGTTCCTTAGCAGTTCTCTTGTTTTATGCTATATATTTGTAAATCACCTTGATGTGCTTGAAAAAGGTGCTTGTTTGACTGCTTATTAATAGTGCTCGAAAAATGCCTTTAAAATTTTGCATTCAGTCAATATATTAATCACTGTACAACCACTTGTATTTGTGGTCTCAAATGAGTTTTCCTCAGTGGAGCAAAATTGTAATATAGTTAAGTCATTGTGGGTCACATTTGTGAAAAAAACAACAAATACAGATAAGACTCTCAAAATTCCAGATGGAATAGTTGTCCTTAACTCATACTGTTTGGATTATTAAGGCTCATGGGTTCTATATTTGCTGCTGTTCCTCAACTATCTTCCAAGAGCAAGAAAGTAGCATTTTAGCAACCACACAAAGTGACCATTCACCAACCCAGTGAATGGCCAATGCAGCCAAAAAACCTTAACCCATTGGTGGCGCAGAGTCTCCCTAACACAGATACGGTCGTATATTGTTCATTCTGAAGTACTTCTACTCCTATCAAAATATTGTATATAACCAACACAGTCTTCTCAAGGGTCAAACTTCTCAAGGGCCAACAGAACAGGAAAAAACAATAATACGGAAATCAGTCATATATTTAACTGCCTGCTCATATGCCTGCCAACAGGATGGTCTAACAAATTCCTCACCTAGAAATAATGTCCAGACCTAGTCTCCCTTCATCACTTAGTTTATGAAGATGTGTCTAAGCAGTTTCCTCACGAGTAGTTTTAAAAAGCTTGTAAGTAGCAAAGCCATTTGCACATCTATGTTTGCTTATCCTAAAGTTTCTTAGGCAGATTCTAATTGGAAATAGGAAGCCGTGATTTGGCAGACATTCCACAGCTTGTTTCTCAGGAAACCTCACAAGGCTTCCGACCCAACAAAACAATGATGACTATTAAGAATATGCTGTTTCAGTGCATTGCTGATTTTCAGCATCAGCTAGAAGGAGATACACAATATTAACTTTATTGTGTATCCTGCCTTACTCTCCTCTTGGGGACCAAGGGAACCTGTGTTTCCCAAGTAGTCTTTCATCTAAGCACTGGCCAGAGCCAGACCTGCTCCACATCATTTAGAATGGTACCACTTTGTACCCTTCAGACTGCTGTTGAGAATGTCCAGTGCTTTTTTCTAAAAAAAACCACACGTTTAGGGGTACTCTCATTTTCCTACTCATACTGAAATACTCCCCCCCCAAAGAAGCCAAACTTAGATTCACAAAATGTTTAGGGGTATGCATACCCCTGCGTCCCCCCAGAAAAAAAGCACTGGGAATGTGTGAAAACCTATTGTGAGTCCTGCAGTTGCTTATGGAAATGGGGCAGTGTTAGAAACTCGTGTATATATAAGCTAGGCACTAAATATTTCCTTAAACCAGCATTATAGTTGCCAAAATGGAATGTCTAGTTGCCATTTGGGGGCCAGACCACTTGAAAGTTGTATTTTTTCAATACGACTTTTTGGTTCCTGAAATTCATTCTGATTGTGCAGATAAAATATAACGGATATAATTCCACAGGCTGTGCTATTAGTGTGTGAAAACAGTCAAGATCTAAGGATCCCCAGACATGCACCTCCAGATAGTGGAGATGTCTTCAGATGGTGGAGATGTCAGGTGCCATCCTGGTGCCCAGGCATCTTCACTTGGTCACAAAATGACCTGGCGAAATATGAACACTGATTTACTAATCAGCTTTACTGCTGATTTAGGTTACCATCCTAAGCACCACCAGTTCACCCCCTTCCTCTTTGCAATAAATATATATGGAGTTGGGTTACAGGTAATGAAGACACTGGTTCATATCCCTTACTAGTATTCTTTCGTTTGAGTTTTGAAGCAGGGGCAGCTGCAGGGCAGGGCAGCGATGTTACTGGCCTCCTGGAACCAGTGTCTCTGCAGCTTACCAGAGGGGTGAGGCAGTGAGAACGTTGGCACATTGCACACACATTAGTGGGGGTGCCAGTTTGGCTCTGCTGGGGCATTAGTACCACACCAACCTCCCTCACAATATACAAAATGATCTTAGAAAGAATCATGGAATAACTAAGTTTGATAGGGCATTGTTTACTTGCAATCTTTTCCTCTCTAAACATATCTAAAGAGATATGTTTAGATATTGATAGAGTTTTCCCATAGAGGCAATTTCAATAAGAACATCCCAACTGGACGCTGTGATGTTTCAGTCTATGAGAGAGCTGTGCCATTTTAGCTGGGGAGCGTCTCTTTGAATAGATCTAATCTTCTAAGTAGTGTGTTAAGAACTGAGTTGTGGGGAGATTTTCTGTCTTACGCTCTTTCTAAAGTCGTACATTGTTCAGAAAGCAATTTGTCTCTCTATAGGCAAAATTCAGGGATTTGATTCCAGTTGCACAATATTTTTCATTTGCACAGTACTTTTCTTCTCCCTAAATGTAAAGTTAATTTGTGTTGGAACCTATTGACCTGACTAAATGTAATGACTTCAGAGACCATAGTATAATTAGGGCTTGGATTGATATGCATTTTCTTCATCTATATTTAACTTCCATTTTCCTCAGGCTAATACAAGATAAATAGCCATTATCCATGCTTAGAAAGATAATAGGTTATTTCAAAAATGTATTTTAGTTTTTTTCTCAATAATATTTTCTGTGAAATGTCTACCTTTGCTTAAATTTCGTGCAAACCCAGTCATAAGCTGACTTTCGATTCTATCACTGCAATCCTATACATGTCAACTGAAAAGTCCCATTTGAGTTCAATGGGACTGACTCCCAGGTTAGTGAGAGTAGAATTGCAGCATCAATCTCATTGAAAAATTGATCTTTGCAACTAAATTGGACAAAAAATTCCTAAATGACCTTACATAGTTTTGACAGTATAATCAACTGCAAATGTTCCTGGATGACACGGATGATCTACAATAGAACCACTTCAGTCTGGGTTTAGGCCAGGTTATGGGACTGAATTGACTTTGCTCACCCCACTGGATGACCTGAATCAGGAGAGGTAGTGGGAGATTGCAACCCTGCCATGCTTACTTAATCTCTCAGCATCTTTTGTACCATTCACCATGGTGTCATCCTGGATCAATTGAATAGGAGAGGTATCAGAGATATTGTATTACGTTAGTTCCATTCCTACCCAAGAAAATAACATTGGGCAAGTACTCTTGTGCTATGGGGTTCTGCAGGGCACCCTTTGGTCTCAAATGTTGCTTAACATCTGAAGCTACTAGGAGTGGCCATTAGAATTTTTGGAGCATGGTGCCATTAGCATGTTGGCGACACACAGCTCAATTTCTCTATAACAGGGATGTCCAACAGGTCGATCGCGATCTACCGGTCAATCACAGGGCGTCCCTGGTCTATCCTGGTTGATCGTCAAGAAAGCTCAACAACTTTGGTCAATACAATGGGTAGATCACTGCCAGGTTTTTTTAGTGGGAGTAGATCACAGTCTCTTGGAAGTTGGACATCCCTGCTCTATAACATCTGAATCAGAAGAGGCTGTGCAAATTCTGGACCAGGGCCTTAATGGACTGGGTAAGGGCCAATAAACTGAGTTTGAACCCTGGGAAGATTGAAGTTTTGTGGTTTCCATGTCTGGAAGATAAGTTGCCTGTTTTGGATGGGCAGGTAAATGTCTAAATGGGCAGGTACATAGTTTGGGGGTAGTCCTGGTTGCATCTTTGTTATTAGAGGGCCAGATGATCTCCATGGCTAGGAGTGCCACCTAATTCACAAGTACGCTTCAGGGTTCTAACATTTTTCTTATGTTTTTTCCTCCCCCCAGGAGATACAATATTTATTGTTCTTAGGAAACAGAAGCTTATCTTCCTCCATTGGTACCACCATATTACTGTACTGCTTTACTCTTGGTACTCATACAAGGACATGGTAGCTGGTGGTGGCTGGTTTATGACCATGAACTATGGAGTGCATGCACTCATGTACACTTACTACGCCTTGCGGGCTGCTGGCTTCAGAGTGTCCCGGAAGTTTGCCATGTTTATCACACTATCGCAGATCACACAGATGTTCGTGGGCTGCATCATCAACTACCTGGTCTTCGCCTGGATGCAACAAGGCCAGTGTCACTCACACATTTCCAACGTCATCTGGTGTTCTCTTATGTACCTCAGCTACTTTGTGCTCTTCTGCCATTTCTTCTTTGACGCATATGTTAGCAGCACCAGAAAAACAAGGAAGGCCGAGTAAAGCTAGAAAGGAGAGAGAGAAGGAAGCAGCTGCTCAGGTCATCCACAAAATGGCAAACACAAAGAGGGAGAGAGAGAAAGAGAGGAGGGGGGGACAGAAATGGCACAAGAAGGAAACATTTATATATGGTGCAACTAAAACTCAGCAGCTAAGGGACAGCTAAGTTTGTTCAAAACCAGTAAGTTTATGATCCTGTCATGGTGAGGACTCACTGAATGATCTTGCATCTCAAAAGGCTGCTGTAAGACATCTTCCTTCTTAGACATCTTACTGCTCTTAAAAAAAACCAACCACACTTTTTTTTAAGAAGGGGGGGAAAGCAAAAGATGATAATGATTTTGCAAAATAAAATGTTAAAAGAAATGGTTTCCCTGAGCATAGATGACTTTTATTTTTAAAAAGCAAACTAATTATTTATATATACTTTCTAACGTGTTGTTTTTAAAATACAAAACTTGAACAAGATTTGAGCAGAGGAAACACACAATCTGTGTCATATGAACATAGGACTTTGACCTGTCAGAGCTGCATCTAGCCCCATAGAGTCACCTCTGACTGGCAGCTGCTTTGCAAGGTCTCAGGCAGATGTTCTGCAACCTGACAGCCATTAAAAAATAAAAATAAAAACTCAAAGAGTCCCAGGATCAAACCTGCCATTTTCTGCATGCAAAGTACCTTCTCTCCCACTGAGCTCTGACCCCCAACAATACCAGATTTTTGCAAAGTTAAAAGTTATCTCCTTGAAAGAGTTGAACCTTAAAAGCTTCAATGTGAAAATGAAAGGTTAATCTTGAGTGCCTGCTATAGACAGCCATTTAAGCTCAATTGAAGTAATAAATGGAGAGGAATTGGTTGGGTTTCTGTTTTGTTTTTAGTACTGTGTATTATGCTGTGAGAAGACCTGGTATGAGATATTGATTTGAGAATTAAATACTGTTGAGATGCAGTATCAGAGAGAATGTGTTCCAGTGTATCATCTGGTCAAAAGCAATGTGTATAGAAGAGCAGTTTAATATACAGTCAGTTATAATTAAATATGCTTGGGGCTAGTAATAAAGGAGAGCAGGGAAAAGGAATCAAGGAGCTAAGAAAAGGCAGAGTAGGCCAGTCCTCAACGTGCCCTACAAAATACTGGTGAGAAGCGTTTGAGAGTCATAGTACAGTATATAATTTATTTTTCTGAAGTCTAATTCTCGCACAGGATGGCTCCGAGTGTGATTGCTGTGGGTGCATTTTGTTGGGAATATATCACCAACATCACTTGCCCAAAGTCAATTCCAGGGACTCATCAAGCACAGGTTAAAGAGTAAGAACCATAACAAGGGAAAGAAGGAGTCTTGAGGTTGCCCAACCACAGCCAGCCCTCAGGCAACGGACTGCCATTCTCACTAGAGTGAGAAGTATTATATTTCTCTTTAAATTTCAGCTATTCTTTCCAAATTGGCATCTATCGTTATAAAAAGAACATGCAAATTTTATGCTAACTGTGCCCTCTTGTTTGTTTTTTGGCGGGGGGCAGGGGGGACGGTGATTTCTTCTTTTTTGGTGCTGTGCAAACGGCCACCCTACAGACAGATCCATTTCATGCAGTCTCTTTCGAGAAGCTGAATAGATTCTGATGTGACGCTTCCCTATGCACACAGGGCCCATGAGGCGAGGTGAGGCAGTTGCCTCAAGGCAGCAGGCTCTGGCAAGCTGGGAGGGGCAGCTGATCCTGCCTCCATGAACCTAACATTGCCTATCCCTCCGCCAACCCAGGACCATTAACAAATTCCAATTCCTGGGGGTACCATTTTCTGATTCAGCTCAGGCAGCAGAGTATATTGAGCTGGCCCTGTGTTCACACATCCACCACAGGAATTGTTCCAAAAGCCATCTTGCGAATGCAAAACATTATGGTGGACTGGTCTTTGGAACAGGAAATGGTACTTTAAAATATCCTGATCGTGGCAGCTTCCATTTTGATTCTAGCGCTGCCCATGATGGTTCCCACCACATGATCTGCAAAGTCATTTTCATGAAAGAAAAATTGTGATTTTTAATAGTATTATTATTTTTGAGGAGACACATGCAAAATGTCCGGTTCTGCTCCTAGCACATAAATCCAAAATCCCAAGAACCATGAGCAAGCAATGAGCCATCATGGGCAGACGAGAACAGCAGCTGCTATAAACACAGAACAGCCCTGAAGTTACAGCAGTCAGTAAATGCAATTGGAGTGACAGGTGCAAAGACAAATGGGAAAACTAAATATCTTTAGAGAGGGTGTTGTTAGTGTTGGATGGAAACTTCAGGAAAAAACAACCCTGTGGTATGGTACATATTTTATATTTTTATGAACTTTGAAGAATAGATATCTGCAACCTTAATAGTGTTCTACAGGATTATATGTGACTTTAGGTAACACTGTGCTTCTGCATTTGCCTCACAAGCAATGCAAAGATGTTTAAAGTGCCCTCATCTGGTCACTCGGAGATACTACCGTAAAAGGCATACGCTTGGCGTCATCACACTGCGGGTTTTAAATGGGAAGGGATTGCAAGCCTAAATGCAGTAATTGTGCTGCAACAAATTAACTCTAATGTCCAGAGAGAACTATTCTTAATTTTTTAAAAAAATGAAATCTGTAGAAAAATATACTGTAGCATCTTTGGTCGCTTAAAAAGACACCTGGTTCTTCAGTCAGCTGCAGATAAAAGGACAACCTCAGAGAAATAGCTGAAAAGAGCCATATTTTCTACAAGGAAAAGTAGATTGTATTATCTGTAAGATTTCAGTCCTTACAAAGCCAAATAAAATGTGTAAACGTTCCTAGTACTTCAAAGAAACAAGTGTGTAAACTTGATGTTATAACTGTGTTAACATAGTATTCTCAATCGTATCAGTTTGGTAGTTTTAACTAAACAATTAGAAGAACTAGCGGAACCAATTAAGAACTGCTGTTCTACATAGAAAAATCATACATGCCTATAACTACAACCATAACACATATGTGAGCTGTCCAAAAATAAAAAATAAAAACCTGGGTGGGGGCAAAATCTCCACCCTCCCCAGCTAATGCAAAATATTCTCAACTTCCCTGCTTTGAGACTGTACAATACCAAGTAATATTTTCCCTTATTTTTGCTTCAACTGTGCTGTCCACCATTCATGACAAAAAGCTGATGTAATATTCTGTTAGACATAACAAGGGCTTTTAGTGTTTCACCATGTGTAGAAAAACTGCTGCATTCTATATTATATGAACAGTGTTTTAAGAAAAGGAAATTGGAAAGCTCTCTGGAGTTTAATCATAACTGTGAAAAATGGTGGGGGAAATTTCTGTCTGTGTCATTTAAGTTATTAATGTTCTGACATTGTTATATGGTACAAACCCCCCTCCCCAAGCAAATTGTTATGTTCAGTGAAACATATGACATGATCTTAAATTATAGACTCCTGTATAAATGGAAATATCAATTAAAATGTATAAAAAATTAATAATGTTATTTTACAGTTTGGGAGTAGATTCTATTCCACAATGAGCCTTTTCTGCCTAAGTATTTCTCCCCAGTTTCTAATATTTGAAGTAAACCAAAACCAGTTATTATAGAATAACAAAATTATTGGGCAGCAGTAGTGAGTAACTTTCAATGGTGCCATTCATTTTTGTGACTCTTGTTCCTCCTGTTGTGCTGACTGATCTGGTGAATCAACACTTCCACAGATCTTATCTTGAAATAAATGAAAAGGTATTTCATAAGGGAAGCCAATACTGCATTATAGTTTCTTTTCTCTATAAACCAAAGGAACAAACAACAGTAATCACAGCATACATAAGAAGCTAAAATCCTGGACATGTTCACCTGGGAGTAAGTCCTATTGAAATGAATGGGGCTTACTTCTGAGTGGGCAGATATAGGATTGCTCTGCAAATTTCAAAATGTGTTTTTCTTCCACTTACACTCTTGCATTAACGGCAATGATACTTTAGACTCTCAAAGTTTAGAGGTGAAGAAAGGTATTCTTAATATCACTTGTGAATAATGCTTCAATTCTTCTACCATGATTAAACAGTGATTACTATTCTTGTTGTTGCTATTGCATTTAGTTATTCAGACTTTTTGTGTTCAAACACCCAAATAAACATCACAAGAAACAAGCAAGCTATTGACAAAAAAAAGTATAGGATGTTTACAGAGGTAATAATTCTAAGAAATGTGTTCTCACTTACTTGGATGTAAGTGCCATTGAATTTAACGGTGCTTGCTTCTGAGTAGATGTGTATATTGTACTGTTATGTCCCATTAGGACTGCACTGTTATATCCCATTATTTGAAATGTGAAAATGTAAACATAAGCTAACTTTCCCATTGAAACCAATGGTTCTTAAAAATGCTTAATTTTAACTTGATTGTGCCCATTTTCTTATGCTGATATGTGTAGTATTTTGAGACAAATGGACATTTTACACCTCCTTTAGTTTTCTTCTCAAAATCTATAAAAACAATTATTAATAGCTCCATCCTGTCCACGACTTTTGGGTCAGTATCACATTGAATTCAGAAGGATTACTCATTCATGAGTTTGAATTATGAGACTCAAAGTAATTCAGAAAAGCCCTTCAGAAACCGATGGTACCTCAATCTTTGAATCTCGATAAGGGGAAAGGGTCTTTGCTATCCAACTAAGAAATGCTCAGAGAAGACCCACAGAAAAAATGGACTTTTCCGTTGATTTTAATTGGTATACTCTAGCACAGGGGTCAGCAACCTTTTTCAGCTGTGGGCCAGTCCACTATCCCTCAGATCATGTGGTGGGCCAGACTATATTTTTTTTGGGGGGGGGAGGAGATGAATGAATTCCTATGCCCCACAAATAACCCAGAGATGCATTTTAAATAAAAGGACACATTCTCCTCATGTAAAAACACACTGATTCCTGGACCGTTCACAGGCCAGATTGAGAAGGCAATTGGGCCACATCCGGCCCATGGGCCTTAGGTTGCCTACCCCTGCTCTAGGATATAGTTGTTTATTGCCCATAGATTCCTTAACCAGCTTCTAATGTGCAGTGTCTATTGTTTTAACTGTTCTGGGACTGCACAACATTATGGATAGGAGAGCTTTCCCACATGTGTTCATCTCTTGATTCAGATATGCAATGTAAAAGTGAATGATCTCTACACCTTAAGAACCCAAATTACCTGAAAACACTGCCAGCCAACACAACATCTGGGTCTACATATGAACAGCATATGCTCTCATTATTTCCATTAATCTTGATTTTTTTGGCCATTGCTTATACAAATAGATACCTCTTAGGTGTGGAAATTGTGGCACAAGTTAACAATAGTCAGGCTATTTAACTGGAAGTTTGCATTTAAAATGCATGTTTAAAAGTGGGTAGGATTTGTCTCGCAGACTCAGCAACATGGTGGGTAGTGGAACAAAGCATGTGTGAAGTGTTCTTTTCTGTAGAATGGCATACATAGCTCGCAAGACTGCAAAAGGCTCCAGCACACTTACTCATGAGTCAGTCCTCCTGAAATCTGTGACACTTTGTCATGAATGATGGTTACTTAGGTGTGCATGCCCTCCACTTGTTTTCCCACTTTAGAATAATTTGAAGATCATTCCATTGATTTAGGGCAGATGCTGAACTACAACTCCCATCATCCCTGGCCTGTGGTCATACTTACTAGGGCTAATGGAAGTTGTAGTTCACCAACATCTGGAATGCCAAAGGACATGAAGCATTTCTTAAAATTTTGCATATATTTGAAAGTAAGAAATTGTAGCTGAAAGCAAGAAAAATAAACCTCCCAGTGATTTTTTTAATGTTATGCAACACAGTATGTATGAAGCAGTATTTTTTAACTAACATTGAAATGGATATCTCAAATACCGATTTCAGTAATGAGACTTGGTTCAAGCCCAAATCTCCAAAGTAGTAAATGGCTTGAAGCTATGGCTGACAGTTCTCTTTGCTTTATGTTGGTCAGAAATCCAGAATCTGGGTCCTTACTTCCCATCTCTCGTGGCTGGAACCCAATTTACACGAGCCACTTTTGGTATGTATAAAGCATTTAGCTGCACAGGATTCCATTCTGCCTGGTGTTACATTTAAAGGGTTTTTAACTGGTGCAGCAGTCTCTATACGCATGGCACCTGCATCCATGAGCTATTATCTGGAGGAAAGCTGTGACTGCTGGTGGTAACCACATGGGCTTAGAACTCCTTAACTGTGACTGCAGGTTTTATGGCATCCTGGGGACATAAGTATTTCACACACCTATATTATCACACTTAAACCAGGCGCAGAAAACCAAATGAAAACTCAAAAACATTATACAATGGGGGGGGGACATATTTAGAGACTATTTTCCTAGCTTTTGGTCATAGGAGGTATCAATGTGACCTACAACAGAAGTGTAGCGTGCTCCTGTTCAGCATTCCAGCCTGCCAGGATACTCCATTCTATCCCCTGCCCCCAGGCAGCAACAGCCAGCATTCTATTACCTCTGAGCATGCTAAATCCACATTGGGCTGTTTTTTCCTTTCCTTCATTTCTCACCCTCTCTCTTTCTCATTCTTCAAATCATGGGCTTTCTCAAAATGTGCTGATAACTCACTCATGTGCATGGATAGTGCCATCTTGGCTACATAAGGTTCCATGCTCAGAGAAGGGGAGTTTATTATTAGTGTATAGGAACTGTAATCTTTCAGCTGTGCACTTTACTTCGCTGTAGCCTGGGCAAGAGTTTCTTATGCCCAGCGCCACTTGTGCTACTGCTCAAATCTCGTTGGGTTGAGTGAGTTGTGAAGTAATCCTTGCAGCATTACTTGTAGCAATGGATACGTGCCCTCTAAAATAAATGCATGCTTGAATTATGAGCCAGCGACCCTAAGAAGAAATGCTTTAGGGGCAAACTAGGTGGGATGGCATCAGTTCCATTTACTACAATTAAAAGGATGTGGTGCTGTCTGATTTTAGCAGCAATGGGGACACGTGGATGGGAAGAGCAAACTGTGTGAGACTTACCTTTCTTCTTAGATAATCTCCAATGCCAAAACTCAGCTGGGCAAAAAGAGCTCAGGGAGATGGATTCAGGGAGTAAGCGCATCACTTGCTTGCCCCTTTTGCTGTTAAAACCAGTCATTTTTTAACACAATTGGAGCAGTCCCAGTTTAAACAATACAGCCGTCACACTTAGTTTGACCCTTGGAAAAGCGCTAACGTATCTTGGACTCAGATGGATAAGGCTACGGATCTGTGAACAAGCCAAGTTTCTCTTCATTTTTACAAGGTCCGGTTGTCGATATTGTCTATTCTGTCAATGTCTCTCCAGAGTCTCAGACAGAGGTCATTCCCAGCACCTTCATTCTTTTAAAATGAAAAGACCTCTGGCTTGTAAAGGCCCTTGGCCATGTACAATAAAGCTGACTTACTGACACTGATATTTAGGTGTTACATCTATGCCCTCTACCACTGAGTCACAGTCTTAGCCCAGTAAATCTCCACTAATGCCAATTTTACCCATTATTTTCATTTGATGCACATTACTTCTCTCACCACGAGTAGTAGTCACGTCATAAAGAACGTTCAAGTCTGGTGCTCTAGGTCATAAGCAATCTCAGACCTTTCTGTCCACTGGGTGCAATTATTAGAAGTATTCACCATTTGGAAATTATGGGTAAAAGGTGTGACCCAGTCATCAAAAAAGAAGCATGAGAGCTAGACCTTTTAAGGCAATTTGCTGCTTGTTTTCATAGCATAATTAAGACTGCAACTCCATTTCTCTCCATCCTTTTTTGTTATAGAAGGTTGCCCCGATCTATTAAGGGCTCTCCCCTTCCACACAGGAAGCTGATGTTGAAGCACATCTGGATGCTGATATGCTGCACAATTCTTACCAGTGCCCCCTTGAACTTGATCGACATGCCCAGTAAGGTTGGGGGTGTCTCTTCAGCCAGGGCCATAGGTGTCACAGGTGACAAAGCACAACTAGATAAAACTGGATCCCTGAGTCTAGTTATGGGCGCATGAAATAGTTAGTACAAAGTCCATCAAACTCAGCAACAGTTTCTCTAAGGCGGCAATGCTATATGCACACCTAGGAGGAAGTCCCATTGAATTCAATGGGATATACTTCTGAGTAGACCTGCTTGGTTGTGCTGTAATAGGTTGCTGTGATGTTTTTAAAAATAGACACATTTCAAAGGCTCAAAAAACACACACAAAAACACCCAGGGCATTAAAATAAAAACGCTAGTAATTATTTTTTTTTTCCAATTCCACAATTAAATCCATCTCAGAGATTTACAGGAAGCCAAGTCATGTTGTTGAACGCTTTGCTTTTGCAGACTAACTCTCAAAGTTGCAAAGTCCATGTATGTATATTTGATTCTGTTGTCAAAACAAGTAGTATGTTGTGTTCCTTGCTAAAGCAATTTAAACCACCTAGCAAAATCAGCAGAAGCCATTTGTCTTAGCTTAATTCCATCAGCTTTGCTGAGGGAGGCTACTTCCGACCAGCCCTTTGGATCAGCTTTAGCTATTGCAGCACAGATAATATTTTGTACCAAAGCAGCTAAAGTTATCCATGGGCAACTGGGAAGAGATGAAATGATCTCCTCTCACTTGTCATTCCATACAGCAACATTTGCTGCTTCCCATACTTGTGCAACAGAGTCTGTCTGAGCTGCAGCTGAGCTGTTGAGGTGCTGTATGGAACACCACCATAGTTCTGCTGATGCCTGGACTGAGACATTCTGGGTAGGCTGGAGTCCCAGTGCCTCAGCATGTCCATTTCCAGGCATGAGATGCCACCAGTATCCCAAGTGTTTAATTTTGTCTGGAGTCGTTCTTCTCATGTATCAAATATGGAGCCATTGACCCCCATGTCCTCCCTGCAATGCCAACCTAGTGCCTTTGCCAACCTAGTGCCTCCGGATGTTTGCACTGCTGTTGTCGTCCAAAACATCTGGAGCGTGCTGGGCTGGCAAAGGCTGTTCTATTTGTTATGTGGGTTGCCACATGTAAGCCTTCTTGTTCTCACTCACTCGTCTGCTTTCTCCGAAGCCGTTCAGTGCTTTAGGCTCTTAAGTGTCTTAACGCTTGAGCTAGATGTACATTCAGATTCAAGTAGTTCTGTAAAATATCTATGAGATAATGACTAGGAACAGCTTTATTTTACCATTTTCAAAATATTGATATTTCACTACACAAAGGAAATTTTTGATTTTGATTTTATTTTTGGTATATGGATATTCTAAATAAAATGTTGATTTTTGGTTTAAAATAGCACACGTTTCTGCGTCTTCTTACACTATCTCTCTATCTATCCTATACCCTCCAACATTTCTCCGATGAAACCAGGGACATCCTACTCCATACCCTCCAACATATCTCTGATGAAAATAGAGATGTCCTATGGAAAAGCAGGACATTCTGGGAACAAATCAAAAACTGTGATGGTTTCTGTAAACCTGAGACTGTCCCTGGAAGACAGTGACATTGCCTATCTATCAATATTCCATTGTGTAAGAATGGATGTGTGGATGCATATGGTTGCTAAGAGTGCAAATAAATAAATTGGAGGGCATCAAGTTAACTTCCCCTGGATTCTTGTCTCAATTATCTTGGACGTTTTTCCGCTGTTTATAGCAATAGACACTGAGGCCCTAATGGTTTTACTCTCATGTAGGCTCATGGCTTGTACACTAAATACATCATTTCCTGTACCCTTTCATGATTTTTGTGTTCAAAGGGAGCTGAGGGAGTGATACGAAACTCTGGAGGCCTTCATATCTTGCAACCATTGCAAGGTCAGATCAGAAGAGTCTTTATTTGCATCAGCTACTAGCCATAGCAATAAACTAAAATGTACTGAAGATAGAGGCAAAAACTTAACTAGCATAGTGTAGTGGTTAAGAATGGTAGACTCGTAATCTGGTGAACCAGGTTCGCGTCTCCACTCCTCCACATGCAGCTGCTGGGTGACCTTGGGCTAGTCACACTTCTTTGAAGTCTCTCAGCCTCACTCACCTCACAGAGTGTTTGTTGTGGGGAGGAAGGGAAAGGAGATTGTTAGCCACTTTGAGACTCCTTAGGGTAGTGATAAAGCGGGATATCAAATGCAAACTCCTCCTCCTCCTCCTCCTCCTATACAAAATACATTTTGGAGGTTTACATCAATATAATCAAATAATAGAACTTATTCTAATTGCCCCAGCTAAAAACCTTGCAGTTTTTGCAAAATATTGATCCAACGTGAGTATTCAGGGTATCTTTTAATTGCATTTTATATATACAAAGCACAGCACTTTTTTGCTTTTGATAAAAAGGTTATTAATGTTGTCACAGACACTGAATGCTGGGAACAGGGCATGTTATGCATAAGCAGGGTGAACACTTAAAGCCTTTCATTGCTCAGCGCCCCGCTAGCTATTCCCACTACTGGCCAACCTTTTTGATAAACTGAGATCACCAGTCAATGATGTTTACCCCATTAACTGAGGAAATTGGACTAATTGCTAGAGCTGAGCAGCATATTTGATAAATAAATAAAGATTAATAGCTGTGCTGCCCTCTGCTGAAAAATGTTCTTTTTATAGGTTGGACGAGAACTGAGCGTTTATTATCCCTATTCATTTGCAGCCAGCAAGTCTCTCCAGTTGGATGTGTTTGTTACGAAACCAAAAGGTGTGTGGCAGGCAGCTCTATGTCATTTGGTGATTCATAGCTGCTTTTATGAGGCCACATCTGTAGCATACTATGCCACTAAGAGCAAAGTTGAATGTGAATTTTCATAAAAGTATTCTTAAGAAAGGAAAGATGACTGAGTCCTCTTGCATCCTGTGTGCATACAAATTGGGCCTTTGGGGGATTTCTGCAAATCAAAGAAGCCTTGAGCTGAGCTGAGCTCATACTGGTTCACTCCCAGTCCCTGCAACAGCAGCAGAGGACCATAATTAGGTCAGCAAGTTCAGCACATTGCGTTCTGCAGCTCTATCCATGCTCTGATGTTCTGTAAATAAGTGACTGGCTAGCTATCTCATTGGGGTAGTTCATACTCCCACACAGCATGTGTGTTAACTATATTGCGTGGTGCATCACTGGGATTATGAACTGCAGAAAAACACATCTCCTCTGTTTCCTGATCTGGAGTTTCCAGTGTACAAGTTCCTCTTGTTTTTCTTCCTTTCTGTCCCTTCTGCAAGTCATTTTATCTCCAACTTTCCTATTGTCCCCCTTCCCCAACTCCTTTGTCAGCCTTTCCCTCTGGTCTGCATCCACTCATCTTCACAGCTTCTCAGTCTGTTTTCTACTTTGCTATCCCAGGTGAGCTCCATTTCTTTCTAGACCCCCTGCATCCTAGACCTTTTCCCCACAGCTTCCCATTCCTCATCTGCTCTCGCTGTTAATGGTTGCTTGCACACTAGCTATTTTGTCTTGAAACTGACACCCTTCAATTAATCACTTTTATACAGGGAGCCTAGATGCTATCCAACCAGGGCCAGATTTAGGTTTGATGAGGTCCTAAGCTACTGAAGGTAATGGGGCTCTTTATATGTCCCACTATCCTTTGTCAACAACAAATTGTCACTGTTTTTTATGTTGAATATATGTTATATGGTAATTTATGGACCTAGTAGGTATCTAAAGCCATTTGCACAACACAAAATATGTATTTTATCAAAGTAATTGCATTTTTCCCCTTTAAATTCTTTTGTGGTCCCCCAAGAGAGTGGGGCCCTAAGCTATAGCTTGTTTAGCTTATACATAAATCCAGCACTCTATCCAACACATTGCGTTCCACTGTTTTCTGTGTTGTCTACCCTTCCTTTCTCAAATCCAGCTTGTGGATTTACTTTCCACTTAAAAAACAATTCAAATGTGGACAGGAAAAACATTAACAAGGTGTTTCAGGGCTACTGTACCTTTAATAAGCAGCTTTCTCCTTCAGAAAGAATACTTTCCTTTGCCTTTAATTGCTTTCTGTTCAGCGTCAGGCAGAATTACAGGTGAATTGCCCATTCATTATCCAATAATTAATCTGTTCCTGGTCTCCATGATCTAGACACTAGATTCTAGGCTGATGGAACCATGGAAAATCAAACAGGCCTATAGACCACACAGGCTTTTCCAGACCACTACAACCATTATCGACATGCAGATGAACAAGCATATGAATGTACCTTAAAATGTTATGCATATACTGGCTTTCTGACAGCATTTAAGAGTTACATTATTCATATAAGAAAAATGAAAATCATGTTGAAAAGATCTCCATTTGGCTAACACATCAAGTGTGTACCCTCCAATCGTCTTTGACAGAGGGAAATAGATACACTCTTTACATTTTACATTAAGTGTATGAGGGATTTAAAGAATGACAAAGAGCAAGCCAAATGAGGGAGCCACTTCCATAGGGCTTGGCAGCGTGCCCTGCCAAAAAATGTCTGAAATAATAACTTCAAAATGTACACTTTCCTATAACCAGGAATTCACAGCTTTTCACGCTCTCGGGTCATAAATTTGTGCATTGGCATTGTCAAAAGTTTTGTGACTCTCCAAATATATGCATTTTTATTTAATACACATACATCCCTGCCTTCTTCCCAGGAGCTCAAGGTGACACATGCAGTTCCTTTCCACCACTTCTTTTACCCAAACAAAAAACCTGTGAGGTTGGTTAGGCTGAGAAAGAAACACTTTCTTACAGGTCTCTCTTTGTCACGGTCCGGTCAACGGGTGATCAAAGTCCCTGCTGAGGACGTCGGGACCAGGGGCAAGATGGCAGGGTGGGAGCAGGAACGAGAATTCAGAAGTCAGGGGTTTGAGGATCAAGAAGCAAGGCGTCAAGGAGCCGAGGTCTGAGGATCAGGAAGCAAGGAGCCAAACGCAGCAAACCAGGAAACTTGTTGCTGTGGCAAAGAGCTGAAAGGAAATGGTAACCTTATATCCCTTCCCGGCACTTGCCACCAGGTGCAGTGAGTTACCAAGTGGCCTCACCTATGCGGCCGCACCTTGCCTCTCCAGAACAAACTTAGGAAGGTCCCAGTCCTGCAAAACCCTGCTGGTCACAAGGCCTGGCTCCTGCACGCACTCCTGACACTCTTGTTTTAAGACATAAATCCCATACAATCCACAAAGTATTTCCCTGACATTCTAGTCAGGGATGCAGGGATGATATTGGTTTGTGTTTTAGACAAGGTAGGGGTTTAAGTAAGCAACAATTTCTGTTCCTGCTACTTTTTTGTCAAAATCAGCCCTGTTTCTATTCCACTACAGTTCACTTTCCACCAGATTCTATGATATTCATCTCACTGTCTGTTATTTCTCGTTTCTTAAGCTACATAACTCTATCAGTAATGTAACTTACATTCATTTCAATGCAAAGGAAACATTAAAACTAGTTAAAAGAGTAATTTGTTTGTTATCCTTTGCAGACTTAAAAAAACAACAATGTGAACATGAATACTGATTGCATTTTGTTGACTGATTTCCATTCCTGACTACAGACAAACTATCGAACTGCAGCAATTTCTGCTTCATTTTCCATTTTTGTCAGGATTCTCTGATACTCGTACAAGATGGGGCATTCAGATGTATGATCTCCCATGTGGAGTCTAGAGTGTCAAAGAAGACCTAAAAGTCACTTGTAATAAGATGAAGAAGGTTAAAAAATGAAATATTAAGTTATAAGGTTTTAAGGACGTGTGTGAATGAGTATTAAACAATGAAACCGAGAAGAGGAGGGGAGGGAAGTCAACCAAAATTATGGTTTAAAAATTTGTTGATGAAGCTTTAGCTGTTATTTTTGGAAAAATTAATAAAATATTATTTTTAAAAATAGAGAGAGCATCAAAGAAGACCTGAACAAAGTGCTCTTTCTGCATGCTTAACTTGACCCTGAGTATTCTCTGTCACAAATGTTCCAAGTGCCTCACAGCCTTTATTTTGAGGTCAGCATAAGAGATACAGAAAGCTTCCACCAAGATTTCTTTTGCTGCAACATTTACTGTAATATTCATCTAAGATGACAGTCCTCCTGGGGATCCGCAGGGTGCTCTCTTTCAATTCACTGCCTCCTTTGCCATTTATTTATCTCTAATGACAAATGGAAAGACAAAGTACTCTTATATGAAGATTGGACATATACCCAACGGTGCCATAAAAGCACGACTTGGGGGGAGAATGAGCAGGGTGATCCTGGAATGCAGCAAGGCTGGGTTACCACATATAGAAGTAGGTGGAGTAATGCATACTGCCATTTTAAAAGAGTAGAGGTGTTAGCACCATCAGCCCAGAGTCTGTTATTACTTAACTGCACAACTGCATAGACTTCCAAGTTATAAAATGAATGAAGTTCAGACAAATTGAGGGAAGTAAAAAAATGGAATTTAGAGGTAATTAAGAAGTTTGAATGTACAACTTTGTTTTCTTTTTTTGTATTTGTAAACCAATAAAAATATAATTAAAAAAAACAACAACTGCATAGACTTCCTCATTCTGTCCAAAGCTTTACACTGATCATTTCAACTGGATAAATTTAAAATGGGTGAAAATAATAATATGCCTGGAGAGAGAGAAAATAACTTTACACTTGGTGCTGGGGTTCTTCCCAGTTCATCACCTTTGCGGCAGTCAGGTCTGGTAGTTGGCCAGTTGTCAGCAAGAAATATTTAAGTTTTACACTAGGACCTGTGCATGCTTTCCCCTTTTAATTCTTCATTTTTATTTTATTAAATTTATAGACCACCCTCCACCTGAAGATCACAGGGCAGTTTACAACATGAAACCAGAAAATTAAATCACAAGATACATAACATAATGACCAAAAAACACACCCCAAAACATTGAAAAGGTCACAGGTTGTTCAATCAGCCAAAGCCCTGGGAGATGAGGAATGCTTTTGCCTGGCATCTAAAGATATGTAAAGAGGGTACCAGATGAGCCTCCCTGGGGAGAGCATTCTGCAAACAAGGAGCCACCGCAGAAAAGGCTCTCATGTTGCCACCCTCCAGACCTCTTGTGGAGGGGGCACACAAAGATGGAGCTCAGATGATGACCACAGGATCCAGGTTGGTTCATGTAAGGAGAAGCTATTTCCCAGTATGATGGAACTTGGATGACATCCGCACCATAGATTTAAAGCAGTCATATACTGATTTTACCGTCATGGCTTCCCTGGAAGACTCCTGGGAACTATAGTTTGTTAAGAGTGTAAACCTCACAGATCTGCAATGCCCAGCACCCTTGACAAAATGCAGTTCCTAGATTCTCCATAACCATTAAAGTGGCATACGAGTGCTTTAAATCTATGTCGCGAATGTGACCATTCAGTGTACCACAAGGAGCAGAGTAATGCTGTTCTCATTTGCTGAAATACTCTTATATTTTTATTTGTTTACTTAAAAGCATGTATAAGCTGCTTAGCATTTTTGTTAAAAAAAATCCCTAAATACTGTACAATATAAGAAACAATATAATGAAAATAAAAACATGGCATAAAACTATAGTATAGAGCTTTGTTTAAGAAAAGAAATTAAACAGGAATTTGAGGACTTCAAAAACATAAATCAAGATCTGATATTAAGGGTCAGTTAAAGCCTTGGCAAAAAGAAGACATCTGTTGGTTTTACATATGGGAGAGGAAATGACATTGAATAGCACAAAAGAACAGAAGAAAATACCTGCTATTGAGCAGAAATCCCCACACTTTTCCAGATTAGTGGGGTTAGAAACAGATTATTTTCTGGAAGCAAGTAACATGAAAATGTGTACCAAACTTCTGGAAAACTAGTAGAATAAAGCAGTAGTGAAAGATAATATAGCATGATGGGATTATCAGGTAAGGAAATGTCAGGGAAACAGAATAAAGTGCTGTCTGGATGCAACTTCATTGGGCCCAACATTTGATCCACATGGCTTCAAAAAACAGATGCACAAATAGTAATTACTGTGTTACTGGGAATAAACTGTATTCACAAACAAGACGGCCCCTTTCTCCTAACAAGACTTGTGCAATGAGATACAGAAACAAAATACTTTCTTCTCTCTCTTTTGCTTCCAACCCCTTTGTTGCTGTTGTTGAAAATATAAGCAAAATTGGTTTCTAGTATCAAAGAACTACTTTGGCTAATTGAAAACTCACTTGAGCTTCCTCAGCCATTGTGATGCCAGTTCTTGCTTCAGTCTTCAAAGCAATCCCTCCCAGGTTGCTAAGGTGCTTCAGGTGTCAATAATTAAGCAGCCATTCTACCAAGGGGAGGTATTCCCTGCAGGGTACAGTGAATTGAAAAATGTCCTTTGTCATGTGGGCCCTCCAGATGTTGTGATATTTAAAAAAACAAAAACAGAAAAGTTGATGAGCTTTATGGGAAAAAATTGGCCAAAGAAAATTGAAGTTTCAGCAATTCCCATCTGGACACAGTTTCCAACAGCTGATTGCCACCTATGTCTGGGAAATTCTGGACATATGTCAACCCTAAATTAGACTTTCTTCATCCCTGACCAAGGGTGCTGGCAGCTGAAGTTCACAACAAGCTCCCCACTTCTGATTTAAATTATAAATGAGTCAGTTGTTGTTGTTGCTGCTGCTGTTGTTTTTACCCTGCCTTTTCCCCCTAACAGGGACTTACAGATAAAATAAGGTAAAGGTAATGTGACCCCTGACCATTAGGTCCAGTTGTGGCCAACTCTGGGGTTGTGGCGCTCATCTCGCTTTATTGGCTGAGGAGACCAGTGTACAGCTTCCGGGTCATGTGGCCAGCATGACTAAGCCGCTTCTGGTGAACCAGAGCAGCACACGGAAACGCCGTTTACCTTCCCGCCAGAGCAGTACCTGTTTATCTACTTGCACTTTGATGTGCTTTCGAACTGCTAGGTTGGCAGGAGCAGGGACCGAGCAACGGGAGCTCACCCCGTCACGGCGATTCGAACCGCCGACCTTCTGATCAGCAAATCCTAGGCTCCGTGGTTTAACCTACAGTGCCACCCGCGTCCCTACAGATAAAATAGGAGCAGCTAAAACATAGGATGGATCATTAAAAAACAATTACACATTAACAGAATTAAAACTTTTATATATTTTATATGCAATCTATTAAAACATACAGATAATTACAATAAAAACAACACGGCAAACAACAAAACAACATTTCAGGAGAATAAAAGAATAACTTCTCACATTATACATAGTTTCGACCTGAAATGCAATGCGGGAATATAACTCCAAGGAAGGTTGTGCAGTATTATTAAAAATGTCTAGAAAGCGGCATGTAATGCCTTAAGAGAGAATATTATGAAAATGATATACAGGTGGTACATAACTCCAGTCAAGCTTGCAAAAATCTATCATTTGCCCGATAATAAATGTTGGAAATGTAAAGAAACTGAAGGTACATTTTATCACCTTTGGTGGACATGCCCAAAGATTAAGGCTTTCTGGGAAATGATATATAATGAATTTAAAAAGGTATTCAAATATACCTTCCCCAAGAAACCAGAGGCCTTTCTCCTGGGCATAGTCGGCCAAATGGTGTTAAAAAAGGATAGAACTTTCTTTATGTACGCAACAACAGCAGCAAGAATACTTATTGCAAAGTATTGGAAGACACAAGAGCTTCCCACACTGGAGGAATGGCAGATGAATCTGATGGACTATATGGAACTAGCGGAAATGACTGGCAGAATCCGTGACCAGGGAGAAGAGCCGGTGGAGGAAGATTGGAAGAAATTCAAAGACTATCTGCAGAAACATTGCAAAATTAAAGAATGTTAGAGTGATGTTGGATTGAAAATAAGTGGCTTCCAGCTGTACAGGATTTAAAGTTATATATAGATTAAGATTAAGGATTAGGACTAAAAAAGTTTAAGGAAATGGAAACTTGGTTTTAAGAGGTAAAATTTTAATGTTATATTATATTAAGATTAAAGATTGGGATTAAAAAAGAGGGAAAGAAATTGCTGGACAAACAATTTGAACTGGAATACAAAAGAGGGAGGTATGAGGAGGTCCAGAAAATAAGTAAATTTAAAAATGGAGATGAAAAGGTGATATTGTTTTTAACTGGTTTTTTTTCTTTTTTTTCTTTTGTTTTTTGTTCTTTTTTTTCTTTTTTGGATTATGTATTGTGTATTTTTAAATTGTGTATTTCCTTTTTATGTTTTTATGTTTAATCTTTTATTGATGTGTTCTTTTTATTGGAAACCTTAATAAATATCTTTTTTTAAAAAAAAATGTCTAGAAAGATCTCAGCAAAGGCTATGAAACAACCAGGATTCCCCAGTTTGAGTTCTTTTTTCTTTTTTCTTTTTGGCCAGCTCTTAGCAACATAAAATGGGGAAAGCCTAATGGAATCTAGCAAAGTTTAGCCATGCCCTAAGAGGGTAAGACTTATGCATAATGCAGCAGTACAAATGTTAACGGACTCTTCCAAGAGCGTTTACATTTATTTTTTATGACCTTGAGAAATTGATCTGTAAAACGGTCCTGCTGGAGGGTGCATTTGGGCCCTGAACGATGCCCAGAGAGAGAAGGCTGTCTTCCTTCCATCGCATCTGCTATGAATTTACAGATCTCAGAAGAACAGGGGATTCACATGTCCACTGCTGGCTTGTTACAGGCAAAAAGTGCTCCTCATGTACAGAATTTGGGTTGTAAAACATCAGTTTAAGCAAGGTGTTCTTTTACTTCCCATCAATCTAAAGCACACCTCTGAGAAGCAAAACATGAATGCCATTGCAACTAATAAAATAACAGTGCTGAGCATCTGTTTTTAGCTACACATTGTGAAAACAATCCATTCTCTTTTAATCCTGTCGTATCTCTCAGCACTGTTCCCATTCACTAGAAATGAGGGTGGAGAATTGTGTTTGTTTTTCTTTGTTTCGGAGAAAAACCCGAACCTTACTGGAAACTTGTGACAGTCATTGGTGTCTGTCTATCTACTTTTTATTAACAGAACTGGGAATCTAACCTGCAGCTCATTGGGAATTATGACAACCTTCCGTTTTGCCAGCAGAAGTCATGATCCCTAAGCCACTGAAGGCAGATTACCTGGATTTCATCCAACAGCTACCCAGTTCACAGAATAGTTAAACTGGGGCATGTGGACTTAAGCTGATTTTGTTTAGTTAGCTTTACAGAGACTTTAACTAAACCAACCTAAATCCATGGACTCTCTACGCTTCTTGGTGGTGGATCAGGTTGCCTGCTTCCCCAACGTAACTGGCAAAGAGCTCTCTTGCTGTTACTAAGCCACGTGTACAAATACTGCGGCTGTGATCTGGTCGCTCTATTCCCCACACTGAACCCCTCATGCACAACGGTTCCCCATTGTCCTCAACAAGACAGACGTTGTGGGAAGCAAGCAGGACCTGCAACAAAATGGCACCATCTGGAGCACTACTGGAATGTTCAGGATTTGAACCAATCCTTTTCTAGGATACTCCAATACTCCTTTGCCAGCAGCCAATCAACATTCTGTGCCCACTGAGCATGCTCAGTCCTCACTGATCTATTTGGGATCCCTGCCTCCCTTTAAGGTTTCTTTCTAAAGGGCTTTGCTTTTTTACTTTTGCACATCTTGGGGTTCCCCATAACCTGCTGTTCCCTCACTTATGTATGTGACTGGAGCTGCTTTGGTTCTAGGGTGGTCTTCAAGGCAGAGGGCCTTCTCAGCAGTAGCCCCCACCCTGTGGAACACCCTCCCATCAGATGTCAAAGAAAAAACAGCTATCTGATTTTTAGAAGGCATCTGAAGGCAACCCTATTTAGGGAAGTTTTTAATGTTTGATGTTTTATCGTGTTTTTAATATTCTGTTGGGAGCAACCCAGAGTTGCTGGAGAAACCCAGCCAGATGGGTGGGGTATTATTATTATTATTATTATTATTATTACTCGACTATGTTTGAATCAGAGTAGGCACACTGAAATTCATGAACATAACTAAGGTTCATTAACTTCAGTTGGTCTGCACCGGGTCGCCTTGCATACAACCCCAGAAGCATCCATTCCCAGAGAGTGAATTTGCTATTATGTGCATTGTATGGGGCAGACCCCAGTCCCTGAGCAGTAAGAGACTGCAAAGGTCTCCACACATACTGTGGTTATCTCCACAGAATTAAGGTCATTTGAGATTCCAGTGTCCTTGTAATACAATGGTACCTCGGGTTAAGTACTTAATTCGTTCCAGAGGTCTGTACTTAGCCTGAAACTGTTCTTAACCTGAAGCACCACTTTAGCTAATGGGGCCTCCTGCTGCCGGAGCACGATTTCTGTTATCATCCTGAAGCAAAGTTCTTAACCTGAAGCACTATTTCTGGGTTAGCAGAGTCTGTAACCTGAAGCGTATGTAACCTGAAGCGTATGTAACCTGAAGCGTATGTAACCTGAAGTGTATGTAACCTGAGGTACCACTGTATATACAGTTCTATTTGCACATATATACAGGATAAGTGGTTCACAGCATTAGCACTCCAACAGGTACTGGTCCCAGTTACATTTTGAGGGCCACAATCCCTCCCTTTTTTCCAGATTCCAGTTACCAATCTGGCTACTCCATTCACAGACCCACAACATCACCTTCAGCCAGGGGAGGGGAAAAAGTGTGTCCTCCTCAGCCTACCTTCTGGAAAGGTCTCCATCTCTTAGTTCCTATGCACCATTTTGACCCCAGTTTAACACAACAAAGGTATTATTTAACATGCTTGGCTAGAGCCATTCACTTAACCAAAAATTGGTTTGGCCTCTTTTAGCAGCCTCTCTTTCTGTAGAATCCAACCCCCTGCCTAAGAGATGGGGTGGGATTTGAGGGGACCCAGAATGACATCTAGAGACTATATAGGATATCTGTGGACCATTCTCATTTTCTCTAATATGAAATCCCTGAATGTGCAAATAATGTTTTTAGGTGGCAGCAGACAACACACACTATTCTACAATAGCTTTCAGTGCAAATCCCAGTGCCTTGAGAAGTCTGCATGAACTTCTTTGAAATGCTGCCTTTAAAAACAGTGAATGGTTTTGTTTCACATATAAATCCTCCTGATTTTAGCTGGGCGACCTGCTGAAGAACAAGTGATGTTCAAATAAGTAACACAATCTGCATAGGAAAGGGAGAGAAGACGTGGCTTATAATTGAAAGAACTTGAAACGTATCCATTTTCTACAAATACATGTGGAAAGAGTAACATTTTAAATCTCAGCTCCTTGTTGCTTCACATTCCAAGGATTGATCTTCCAATGGATCACCACAACCTTTTCTGTTCTGTCTGTTGGAAAGCTACTGCACTGCTATACCCGTTATTGGAAATATTTCATTAAAAGCAACTTTTTAAAGAGGTTATCCAGACCCAGGGCCTTTCTTTTAGTGAAGTGGGTGGTGTGTAATAATACAGCTACAAAGCCAAACTGTGGCACAACGTCTTGGGTGGTGGTGTGGGGAGATAAATGCCCCATTCTCAAGGTCACTAGAACAGTTCTTTAACTGGTAGGTTTCAACTGAATACTTCAGCATTGTTTACTTGGAACAGTATTCCAAGATATAGATGGGTGTGACACACAAAGAGAGAAAAATGAAAAATGATGCACTTATATAATCAGTCAATCAGTCACCTGATAGCAGAGGAACACTGTGGGGCAAGTGGGCACAGCTGGAGGGAAATGGCCATATGGGGCAAATTAGGGCCCCTACCAGGCTTTAGATTTCCAATGCCTGCTTCAGAACAACTAAACTTGGGAATCAATTCATCAACAGTTCCATTTATTTCAACAACTTTTAAAGCAGATAAGTTGTACAAATGTTTTAGCATATATATGAGTGCTTTCAGCTATTGAACTGTAACATTTAAAATCCACAGTAGCGAAATATCTTTATCAGTACGAACCAAAAGATCACAAAAATAGCGAGCAAGCTTTTGAGTTGGGTAGCATTACCCAGTGGCTGGCGTTTGGAATAGGGGTAAATTACACCAGGATAATCTGCCCTAGGCACAAATTATGCTGGTTTCCTATAGCTTGGATTGCTCTGTAAGTCTCACTGACTTCAAAAGGATTTACTCCCAGGTAAGTGAGAATAGGTAAGTGAGAATAGGATTGCAGCCCAACTTTCCTAAATCTCTTAGTTTTAATTATGTCCTGAACTATAATCTGGAAATATATGTATGTAAATCATAAATATAAATCTTCTCCATTTTTATGCAATCTGTTTTGTAGATTTCACAGAGGCAATATAGATGAAGTAGCTCTATTCAAAATCAATTCCAAGATTGATTTTCCTCCAGTTTTAAAATAACCTTTTGTTGAAGGCACTGGAGCAGCCTTTTGCCATTCAACAGATCCCTATGGCCCCTTCTCTCTCTGCAGTGTGCATGATATATAGAACCAGAATTCCCAGCGTTGGCCTCAGAAAAGTGGTTCAAGCAGTTGCTGGAAGATAAATGGTTCCTTCCATTTCAGCCTGAATGTGCTTGATGAGTACAAGGCAGGGAGATGCCAGCCCTTCGCCTCCTAATCAATTCCATGTGATCAACTATGTATAGGGTTGATAAATGATAGTCGGGACAAGTACAAAAAGCTTTTCTAATATCTTCAGCTCAAACCCTCATATTCATTTCAATAAGGCAGAGATGAAGAACCCGCAATTCAGCCCTAATACTTCATCCAGGATTGTTGTTTTGGAGTTGGGGCATGTAATATGTGAATATCCCATCTTCAAATGCAATCTTCCAACCTCTTTGGAAATCCTTCCAAAGTTGCATTATTTTCCTTTCCAGAAAACTATTTTCCCTGCATTAAAAATGCTGGCCAACTTCATATATAGAAAAGTACTTTTGAGGACAGGGTTGGGGGGATAATATTGTCACCTTTGTTATACATACATGCAAATTAATTTTCATAAAATAGTTCTTTTGAAAGATCACACATTCCAGTTACATAACAAGGTGTAGCTGAAAGGTTATTGAATCTGCTTTCATTAACTGGCTGTGTGAGTACGGATGGGGGAGAAACAGAACTCACATTTAAAGGTGAACCTACCTAATTCACGCTTTCTGAAAGAATACAGGAACTGATACACAGCCAGCCTTCGAAAGCCACATTTCTGAGAATTTTCTGATGTAGATCTCCAGCCAAGTGGTGTCTACAGAAATGTATAAATGACTGGGGTAAAGTGTGCCTAGAAATGTATATATTAGCAAATATAATGCACAAAGATGTCATATTAGCAGTAATTTGCAAAAAAAAAAAAGGATATATTAGTCAAAACTGCATACAAAGATGTGTGTAGTGGAAGAAATTCATACAAAAATACTGATGACAACTTTTTTCTTTTCTTTTTGCAAACTGATGTGGAGAACCAAACTGGAAAACCTGACAGATTTGCCCATCCTTATGTATGAGGATGTGGAGAGAGGATCACTTTTGGTGGTGTTTAGGGCTGGCATTCCACTGAAGAAGCTGAAAGTCATTTTCTGATTTACAAGGCAAAGGTTTTCAGGTAGCTGGAGACTGATTCTAAGAGAGAAGCCTGATCTGTTGCTTCCTTTGCCAACATTGGTAGACCACACTTCCATTGCTCAAGCTGGACAAGAAGAAAAAAGAGAACAGTTATTCTTGGTGTAAAAAACTTCAGGAGAAGGCTAGTGTGCTCATATCCTGCTTGTGGGCTTCCCATAGACATCCGATTGGCCACTGTGGGCGACAGAATATAGGACTAGATGGGCCTTCAGTCTGATCCAGTTTTTCTTATGTATCCAACAAGTGTGCAAATGGCTTCAGAAATATACAGGAATGGCAGTTCTGAGAGCCGGTGTGATGCAGTATTGCAGATATTAATATTGTACAACTTGAAGCAACTGGATGCATAAAAACTGAATCCTTTTGGAATAAAAATTGTCCAGACCCATAAATATTATTCAAAGCTTTACTAACCAGAACTTCTTCAAAACCGGTGCAAAAACCATCAATGATGCACCCAGAAAGCTGTATAAAGGATATACATATTCAAGCATAGGCTCTTCTTCTTAGATATATAAATAACATAATTAGGATCAGAGCAAAGGCCAAAACACTGTCTCTCCCATAGCTTGCATTAGTCTGCATCCAGCCTAAGGGTATGCAGCTGCTGGAGAGGCATCTTATCACATCCTTCTCTCTCTGTGCCTGAGAACAAAAAACCTTTCAAAATGGAGATTTGCAATTGAATACCTTAATCGCATGTTTCAAGGTTAAACACTTGCATGACTGCTAGTAGAGAACATCAAATGTTAATTATCAACTCAGCTAGAAGCTCAGAGAGCCCTCTTCTAGCTTAGTATGCTCCAACGGAATTCTTCAGTGTTAAACCCTTAGCAACACACAGGCATTCTCCATTTCAGTGTGCAATTATACTTACCATGTAAGGGATGGTGCCAGAAGAGTGGGGCTTTGGGTGAGCTGGAGAGGATAGGCAAGGGGGTGGGTGAGGTGTAAAGAGAGCGGGTTGGGCAGATGGGTGGAAGGGGAAAGGGATAGGTGGGGTTGACAAGTAGAGTGAGCAGTGGCAGTAGCCTCAAGTTCTTTGGTTTTTAATGCAAAGTCACATGGAAAAGTGAAGAACTGAAGTGAAGATGAGAAATTGAAAGGAGCTGAAATTGACAGATTCAGCCATCCCTACTTTTAAGGCAGCCATTTCTCAGAAGTCGCTTCTCTTGTAGTTCCAAGTAAGGATTGTGATGGTACTCAAACTACGCAGACAACTGAAGAATCTGACCTGAATAGCTTTGCTTATCTTTCCTTTTGCTATACTTTCGAGGTAAAGACATTCCCCAAAGATAAAGAAAATCTACTCACAGGGTTCTGAAAGGCAGAAATAATCAAGATATTTCGTATCACAGTCTGTTCCATCAGTGGTTCTGCCTTCACTGTTGTCATCGCATGCCATTACAATGAACTACAAAACAGGCAATGTGCACATGTGAGTTTGTATAGGCACATAATAATAATAATAATAATAATAATAATAATAATAATAATAAATTTTATTTATACCCTGCGCTCCCCAGCCAAGACCAAGCTCAGGGCGGCTAACACCCAATATAAAAACAAGTTAATTGAAATACAACTTAAAAACAAAGTTAAAATACAACATTAAAACATTAAAATATTAAAATACAGCCTAATTCCAATGGAAACTTTATTGCAAGCTTTATTGAAATGAAGGGGACTCATTCATTTCAATATGGCAGAGATAAGAGCTCTCCAGATGTTGGACTGCAATCCCTATCCTCCCTGGCCAAGTTGGCTAGAGATGATGGAAGTTGGAGTGCGGCAACATATGGACTGCTACTTATTCAGCCATCCAGCATATGGAGAGTCACAGGTTCTCCAGGTTTCCATTTTTTAAAAATTATTATTATTATTTCATGGACCACAAAAACTTAAATATGAATACTCTTCTACCAAAAAAATAATAATCCCTACTTCTTATCCATTTTATTGTATACCTGAAGATCTTCCTACTGACCCAATGATGAGGCTAGACTAACAGAATTTGGATCCTACCAACTGCTGCTAATAATTTCACTATCAAGTAAAGCAACGCACCAGGGAGAAAATCAACAGTGAAAAATACATCACAGCAGATTAAGTTAGATTTGATTTTATTGACTCAGTCCACTGTTTAGATGTTTAATTAACCCTCATACTCAACGACAATTATATTACTAGCCAAGATTAACTGCGGCAGGAACCACTGCAAAGGGCAGCCTTATTCAACGATAACAAACAGCTTGACGTGAACAAGTTGGTTGCAGTTCTAATACATCATTCTGGTTCTAGAAGTTCTAGATGAGATGACAAATTAGGTTTTTCGCCTATTGCCTCAAATAACGCAGGTCGTAAAATAAAACCTTTGGTGCAAAATGCAGCATTAAGGCACCTTTATTCTGTCAGGGTGGTATAAAACTGGCCTCCATGTAAAAGTTAACAAGGAACATGAGGTGATCTCATCAGCTCATTTATCATTCTCTTTGTTTCACTCCTCAGCTGCCGAAATAAATTCAAAGCTGCTTCTGGTGCAAAGGCATTTCATCCCTTCCAAACCAAACATCCCTAGGTAGCACGCAGGATCCGTGAGCTGCAATTTGGTACCAACTTGAGCATGCTTCGGACTCCTGGACTTGGGTGGCGAGCAAGCATGCCTAACTGGTTTCAGGATTGCAGGCTCGGTCTCTAAGAAACGGAACCTGTTTAGATCTCTGCTGTGAGAATCAGGCATGTCATCACATCGGTATTCCTTAATTTAGAACACATCCCCTCCAACTGTTGTGTGCCGAGCTAACAATAACACTGTCTCCTGCCTGCAACGCACCCAGGCAGCTGTGAACTTAGAAGGATAACATAACAATGAGGTAAGAGGGACTGGGGTTCATAGCTAAGCACTTGATGACCCCAGCAGTTATTTAATATATTTAAGATGTGAATTATTTGATGGATAATCTCAAGTGGATCCCTAATGCCCTTTGATCCTTTCTCCTTCTCTCACCACTCCACGTGTTAATATAGAATTACCAGCGGCTCGTTGCTGGGGAGCTTCGTGTTCCTGCTGTCAGCACTGCTGCTGCTAGTATCTTGTGTTGATTCTATGTATGGCTCCTTCTTGAAAAGCCTCCTGTGTCTACTGAAAAAGAGAAAGGAGCCAAGGAAATAAAACGCCCTCAGGGGAAAGGGATACTGGCCACACAACACAGCTCAAACACTCCGTTTGTTTTGGCAGCTGAGCTTTGTTTCATCACTACCAGGAACCAACGTAGTCTAGCATTGCTCTTCAGCTGATGAGTCGGCACTCAATACTGCAGGGGTAGCCAATGGGATGGCTCTCCAGAGGTTGGCGGACTACAACTCCCATCAGCCCCAGTTCAGACATGATGGGAGCTGTAGTGCAGCGGCATCTGTAGGGCACCACAAGCTGGGACACAATTCAACCTCCAGTTAGATGCAAAAGTGGTTGCTCTCTGCGGTGGTCATCCCCCTGTCAGAAGCCTGCCACTAATTTTCTTCCACCTTCAAATGCCATACCCTTCCATATGAATCTCTGGGAAATGGCGTCCATATCCCCAAATGCTGGCCAAATTGTGGGATATAAAATTTGGGAGGCTGGACTCTTGAATTCAGCACACTTTCCCCCATAAACAACCACCTGAGTGTAGCACCATTTAGCTAGCTATGGATTACACTGACACAGAGGCTCATCCTTCCAAAGCCTACTGAGTTAATTTTTTGTATGTGCATCCTTGAACAGCACAATGACCACACAAGATGGAGCTTTAGCAGGCTTAGTATAAACCATTTTTTTTAGAAATACATTTTTTTTAGAAGAAAACAACTAGGGCTCCCCAATGAGGACTGAACATGCTCACTGCCCACAGAATGCTGGCTAATTATTTCTGGGGAACCTGGAAGCAGGAGTATCCTTAAAGATGGCATGTCTGAACAAGAGTATTCCACATGGCAAACGTTGGTTGCAGTACTCTCCTGTAAATGTTCTGAATAGGTAAATACAGGGAAGTTGGCAGGGAGTGTGTGTGTATGTTTGTAGGTCTTGGTCTTTAAAAAGTCTTATCCCAGCAGCTCATTTTTTATTCCTGCAAGCCTCACATTAAGGGGCAAGATGAGTTTATGTTTTATGGATGAAGGGAAGGACTTTTACTGACCTGCTCATAGAACTTAATCGATAGGTCTTAAAATACAGCAGAGTATGAGCAAAAATGAAATAGCAATCCCAATCCAAATATTGGTTTCTGGACTCCAGTTAAAGGGGGATTTAGATCAGTGGTTTCATTTTGATCTAGTTAGGCTACTAATAGCTGTAGTACAAACCCAGCCGAGCATGTAATTGAAAACTTGCTTTCAAGATAAACAGTTATATTGATCAAAACCATTTGGTAAAGGAGGAAAGTAAATCAGGGCAAAACAATGACTTTTTATTTTTGTTTCTAAGTGAGAACAGGTTGCAGAAGGAGAAAGAAGAAATAAGAGTGCATGAATCAAGGCACCCAAATTTATATATACTATATATATATATATATATATATATATATATATATATATATATTCTCAACAATATTTCCAGTGTTGTTAAAATGACATTTTTAGTGCTAGTTCACCAACAAATTTAGGAGCCTCAGTGTCATGTAATGATTCCAAGTATATCACTCAGGTTGTTGGGAAGTGGTGAAAGCAGAACAATCAGCGATCAGTTTTCACTATTGAACTCTAAAACCAGGCCACAGAATCTATGAGGCACAAAAGCAGCACTATGTATGAAAGCAACACGTACGTAGTCTAAAATACTGCATATACTTTGCATTAGAATAATGCACTGGGTGACTCAGGGCCACTCTGAACTGGTACATTTTTGTGGGTGTATGTATGTCATTGAGGCAATAATAGTGCATTAGTGGTGGACTTTTAATGGACCCTCCAGACAGCATTCCATGATACTTCACCAACCTTATTGCATTATTGCAGCCTATTGTTCACTTAATAGTGATATCCCTGCCGTGAGGTGTTATTGGTCTACAACTCCCATCATCCTGGGCCACTGGCTATGCTAGATGGAGCTGGTGGAAATGGCCACAAACAAATCAGAACCAATGCTTGCTAAAGACTGGATATAACCTAACTTCTGTGTAAGCTTTGTGCAAGCAAATCAGGGTGAATGCTCAATAAAGAGGTTGTCTGGAGGGGCACTGTGGCAGGCTTTGCAGATAGTTTTACCTGTAGCAGTAGACAGCGGCAACTCCAAGGAGGAGGGCCAGGAGCAACATGGCCAAGCAAGCTGCAGTGACCATGTTCTGGTTGTTTCTTTGCATCACTTGCTGCTGCTCCCACCACTCTAAGTCACTGAACTGGCAGCGCTCTCCCAGGTAGCCTTTTGGACAGCTGTCAAACGAGGAGACACAGCAGCCAGTAAAGGAGAATACTACAAAGATCACCATCATGGTTTAATTCCACCAAATTCAGCCATTCCAGAAACCTTGGATTAGGGTAATCTAAAGCAGTCGAAATCAATGTGGGCTTTGCTAATGGACCCAGGAGGGTGTCAACTGCAACCAGTTGAGCACTTTTAAAATGAGGTTCTCTTGAAACCACCAGTAAAGGAAATTAAAATGAGCTATTTCCTGCTGAGCAAAGACACCCTCTGGAGCCAATTTTACTCCAAACTATACTGTGCAGAGAAGCCCAACACAAACCATGAACAAATCATAAACACTAAGGGTGTTTGCAGATGGATGCTGATTGTGGAAAGGCGCTCCTCATGCTTACACATTTTTCGCCACAGCAGAATTGCCATTAAAATTAGGGTTGTGCACAGACACACCTGTGGCCCCTGGATTGGACCAAGCCTGCCCCCCATCCTGTGCCAACCTTGGGACCACCTACCCCAGATCTAGTGCCAGATGGATTTGGGGATCATAGAATCATAGAATCATAGAATCATAGAGTTGGAAGAGACCACAAGGGCCATCGAGTCCAACCGCCTGCCAAGCATGAGATGAGGATGAGGCTGCTTAGTTAGAGTTTTTCAAACACTACTTAAACATACAATGAGGAGAACAGAAAGAGTATTATTCACTGCATCTCTTCCCCGCTGCAGGCTGCTGCTTGCTCACCGTTGCCTTCCTTGCAGCAGAAGCGGTTTTAGGGAAAGGTAAAGGTAAAGGACCCCTGACCATTAGGTCCAGTCACGGACGACTCTGGGGTTGCGGTGCTCATCTCACCTTATTGGCTGAGGGAGCCGGCATACAGCTTCTGGGTCATGTGGCCAGCATGACTAAGCCACTTTCTGGCGAACTAGAGCAGCGCACGGAAATGCCATTTACCTTCCCGCCGGAGCGGTACCTATTTATCTACTTGCACTTTGTGCTTTTGAACTGCTAGGTTGGCAGGAGCAGGGACCGAGCAACGGGAGCTCACCCCGTCACGGGGATTCAAACCACCGACCTTCTGATCGGCAAGCCCTAGGCTCTGTAGTTTAGGCCACAGCACCACCCGCGTCCCTGTAGCTGTTGCCAATGATCCGTCTCCAATATCAGAACTACCCATTTGTAATATTAAACTCCCATCTAGAAGCACCCTCACTTTCGTTGAGCTCTGTAAATTCATCATGCTTTCCATCTAGCGGTACCACCACACACATCTGAAGAATTAAGTTAGCTTTACAAGATAGTTTATATCACTAGGCTAGGAACATATATATGCTGATATCTAAACACTAATCATGCCATCTGCTCTGCAAGAATGGCATAACATGAGCAATATTAATAACTTTATATTTCGTGTATGCTTCCCAAAGTAAGTCAGAAACTATGTAGTTTTGTCTACTTGAAACATATGGCAGAAGAGAGTGTGTGTGTGTGCGCGCGCGCGTGCGCACACACACACACACGCACACGCGCATTTCCTGCTAGGTTTTCTGTGGGACCAAGAGTGTGCATGTGTTGGTGAAGAATGGTGAAACACTGCCACCTAGTGTGAATTTATTTTCAAAAAATTCACTAACATATTTATTATAGCAGAATCTTTCCATTTAATCAGATGCATGAAGTGTCATCCTGAGTTGCAAGCATAGGAGCAGGGGTGAATTGTAAACAGGGAGGTCAGGAGGAAAGGAAATTCAGAAATTACTGGAAGTGAATTAAGTTCTTATCCGTTGTTGGTGATATCACACATCTTGACATCGTTAAGATGATTAACTTGGGGGGCGGGTTCTCATGGAGAATGTACATATAATCATTTCATGAAGAGGGAATTGTGTGCCTCTCTTGGTCAATATCTCTGCTGAATTCTGTACACGAAAAAAGAGTGAAAAGCAAACCTCCCTTCTTCCTGCTGCTTGGCTGATCACAATTTCCTCTTCACAGAAGAATTATGTGCTTATTCTCCATGAGGTTTCGTGAATGTGCCCAATGGCTGACTATTATGGGCTCAAATTATGGTCCCCTATGCCTCTGCTAAACACTAGTATATTATTAACATGTTCAGCAACACTGTTTAACCTAGATGTTATTCCACTGAGCTCCAAACAAAATATTTTATGTCATGGATGAAAGAATTCCCACTGCAACAAGCAGAAAACCCACAGCAGGGCCGGCCCTGCCATTAGGCAGAGTGAGAGGCCTCAGGTAGCCAATTTGAGATGTCATGAAAGAGCAGCAAATTGTTAGTTTATTTAATGTGTTATTATGGTTGTATTTTTACTGCCATGGAGAAAGAGAGGTGCTTGTGGGATTTTCTGCCTCAGGTTTCAGAGTAACTCAACTGGCCTATGATACTTGCAGGATGGGGGCAACAAAATGTCTTGGGCTGCCCTTGCAGCACTAGAGTTCTCCACTTACTTGCATGCAAAAGCTTGGAGATCAAAAAAATAAACACAAACTCCCTCATGGAGACAGTAAGATGGAGGGCAGCCAGCAGAACTTTCTTGCTCAGATACGGTGGACTCATCACGTGTTGCAGTGGTAGGAGACATGGCAGGTTCTGAAACACAGTATTCCACAATTGTTTTTGTTTTGTTTTGTTTTAAGAAAAAGAGAGAGAACTGGTTTGGACAAGCTGGTGATTTACACTATAATGCAGGGCAATTGCGATGTCATGGAAGAGAAGTTCTAAGGACCAGTAAATTGACCTAGAGGGCTTTCAAGATAAAAGAAAGACAGAAATGTGAGAAATAAAAACATTTTTTTATTATCTCATACTACTATATTGCAAAATGGATTCATGAATTGTTTTAATTGTTTATTTTAATTATATTTCAAAGTCTTCTAAGATGACAATGTGATTTATTGTGGCATAGCTTGTTATTTCTACTGTTTGAGTAGTCACATAGAAAAGCAGCACACATGCTACAAATGAAATGAGAACAAAATACTGAGATACTGGGAGAATAAAAGCCGTATACAGCATAGTGATAGAATAATGTCAGACCTAGTTGTGGGGATCAGTGAGTCTGGCCTTAATTGTGAACATGGATTTAAATGTATTCAGACTGTAAATGTCAGCACTCTGAATCTCATGACTATTAAACCAACATAAAATTATTTGCTGAGTATTATGACTGACTCAATACTTTGCTTTCGTTTATATGCATGGTAATGATTTCCAATAAATCTCTGTTGGGTCATTCCCCACCCCCACCCTCCTTCCATTAGATCTGCCTAACAAAAGGAGAAAAAAACATCCAGTTGACAAGGTGGCTTTACATATAGATGAAGTGTTGAGGCTGCACATCATGAAGAACAGGAAGTGCTCAAAAGGAGAGCATCATCAGAGCTCAGAAGTTTAGTTTTGGCACAGAAGGCCCTAAAGGCTAGTTTATATAGGAATTACAAACACATTGATGCATTTTTTAATTTATTTTTTACATCATAATGTTTGGATGTGTGTTGCAAGGAAAATCTATCTTCTAACCCACTAGCTTAGAGGTTGAAAAGCAAGGCTTGTGGCAGAGCTGCTTGGTGGTACAGGCTAGAGCAGGGCTTGTCAGCCTGGTCTCTACCACCCACTAGTGGGCGATTCAGGATTCTAGGTGGGCAGCAGGGGGTTCTACGGCACAAGCTGAATCCTCCTTCCATCAAGCACTGGTGGGCGGTAAGGAAATTTTACCATCAAGAAAGATGCATGTGGGCGGTAGGTATAAAAAGGTTGACTACCCCTGGGCTAGACTGTACCACAAAAGGTGAATACTTAGAATGCAAAATCAACAGGTAAAGTTGCATCACTACAACCCTAAAAAAAATAGCTCATGTTCAATTTGGCTGTCATTCAGAAGCCTGCCACAAAAATCCCTTTGCAGAATATCAGCAAATCATCCCAAAGTGCAAGAGTTTAGAGGACAAGCAGGAACAGCCTCCCATCCACTCACCAGAGCAGCGGAGCCCGTCTCCCGTATATCCCACAAGGCACTCACAAAAGTAGCTGCCTTCGGTATTGATACAACTCGACAAGCTCCGATCGCATGTGTCCACGTCGAAAGCACACTCATTAACATCTACAACAGAAACAAGGTTAAAAGCTGCAAGAAGGAATGGAAAGGGTTTTTGGTTTTTTTGGTTTTTTTGGTAAGAACTAGATTGAAAACAGTGTTGACTGCATTAAAAAATGTAACTGTTTTTAAGTCTAGATCTAGCTTTCTCAACCTTGGGTCCCCATTTGTTTTTGGACTATGACTCTCATGATCCCTGACCACTGATATTTGCTTTATTGTATATTGTGGGTCGCACCCAACTAAGTCATACTCAGCATGGACCCATTGAAATCAATGGACTTGACTACCACAAGCCCATTGATTTAAATGGGTCTTCTCTTAGTGGGATTCAACTCTATATGTGGGAGGGGGTAAAGATGTACATCTCCTTGGGAGGGCCAAATAGTCCTTAAAACTTGTATACAAATATCCACATGAATAAAATAATAAAACAAAACAAAACAAAATAAACATATGACACTAAAATTACCATAGCACAGTTGGCCTTCCATGACGAACCCTGCCTGGCATTGACAAGTAGTGCCATCTTCATTCAAAATGCACTGGGCGTTGATATCACATCCCAGCCATATGCAATTGTCCTGGTCTGTGGCACAAAACAAAGCATGCTCATTCTCATTGTTCATAGTACATGTGCTCAGAATAGGTCATTACTCAGGACAAATTAATTAGAGCCAACCTTTCAATACACTTCTCACTGAAGAAATTTGCAAAAAGTTCACCCCCCCTAAAATGATATGCCCTACTAGGACATTCTCCACCACTGAACCTGGATTTCCTCCATTTTCTTGCTATGCAGAAACATGTCCTCAAATATACTTGCAACAAATTGTTTTTGTGTTTAATAGCAGCACCCATGCCCTGGGACTCCCAGCCTTTTAACATCAATAGTTGTTGGTAAGCCTATTCAGGGCATATCTGTCTGAAACCACATTGCCCAACGCTTGATGAATCAACCACTTCCTGGAGTTATGAAATAGGGAATTGCAATCTTTACTAGACACCACGATTTCAGCAGTCAGCATCGGTTTCATCTGTTTTGCATCTCCTCTGCTATCTCCGTATGAACTGTGACTCTGAGGATGCTGGTGGGGTGTTTTCAGGGTTAATAATGTCTTGTTAGTCAGCACTCCTGCCTTGGATGTGACTCTGCAACCTGAAACAATAACAATAAGACTCAAAGCATTTTGAAGTTTAGGTCTAGGGTGGCATCCAGCTGGGGCTCACGCACTCAGAAGGGCTTTTGATCCAGCACATGCCTCCACCAGTAACTTCCAGATGAGAATATGGCAATGCACTCTACATGGCGCTGCCCTTGAAGACGACTCAGTGATTTCAGCTGGTCCAAAATGCGGCAGTCAGATTACTGTTGAGGTTGCCACATAACCCCGGTTCTGAAACAGCTGCATTGACTTCTAGTTTGTTTCCAGGCCTAATTGAATGTGCTCACATTAGTGTTTAAAGTCCTAAATGACCAAGGTCCCAAATATCTGAAGGCTGCCTCTTTCCCTATAGACTTTCTCAGGTGTTAAAATCAGCAGAGATGGCCCTTTGGGTAGTTCCACCTCCCTCAGAAGTTTGGGAGGGTGACCCAGGAGAGGGCATTCTCTGTGGCAGCCCCTAAATTGCTCTTAACACCTGAGATTTGTGTTTTCAGGACCCTCCCTAATCCTGTGATAGTACTGTTTTTAATTCTTCAATTTTAAATTGTTATAACCTTCCCTAGAACTTCATGTTGAAGGGTGGATAAATTTCTTGTTGGTGATGATGCTTATAGAAGAGAAGATGAGAAAAGGCAGTTTTTGCTGATTCATTCTTTCCCCTTTCCCTACATTCTCCTCCTCCATATTCTGCAGAGTCCCCCAACTGTATAAAGTTAATTTTCAGAGGCTGCAGGGGGAAAGGGCCATCTTCAAAAGTCCTTTCATGCATGCCAAGTCAATGCATTAGATTTCTTGCATAGCTGACTGGTGATTAGCAAATATCACTGTCGTATATGCAGCTTTCCAATTTATAAAAGAAAGCAAATGCAGCTTGTTTCTGGGACCAAACGGGTTAGTAATAGCTGCAGGGATCTGCATGTTGTGAAATAACACACATTTATTTCACACAGGATTCCTGTGACACACAAAATTCAGAGTAATAGCAACAACATTCAACTGATAAGATACTTCACACATGGGTTGTTGGTCTCTAGCTCATTTGCCACCAGGGGTTCGTTTCTGTCTTCACTATCTACAGCATTCGCCAAATAATACCTAGCCCACCACTCTGCTGCTCATTCAGTCAACCTACCTAATAGGCCCTGTTAGCTGGAGCTAATAGGAAAACAGCTGCCTAACCTTTGAAATATACCTGGTTTTGCTAAGGGGTGAATGACGATCAATGACGAGGGTCTCAACATGCTCCCTCCAAGTCGGACCCTATTTAGGCCAGTCTTCTTGTCCATTCTCAGCAACGAAGGCCTTGCCCAGTCAGAGATCCAAATGTGATCCTCAAACACTGTTATGTCAAATGGATGGCCTAAAAAATATAGATATGTATGTTCTTTATAATCCCATCACACCAACATACTGAAGAAAACATCAGTGAATATGCACACAAGCATCTATTCCTCACATTATACTTAAGATTGTATATAAATCAAGGGCTGTCATAGATAGGACAAAACCCACAGGTCACCCAGTTTGACCTCTTTTCCTGAGGAAGCACATTCAGCAGGGGTTGACAACCTTTTGAGACCACTGAGTGTGTTTGGAATTTTGAGAACATGCTCTGGATGCCAATCACAAAATGGCAGACATGGGGGGGGTGGCTTGTAAAAAAAATGGCTGCCATGGGAGGGCATGGCATGACACATTGCCGAGCCCTGATCCACCACCAAGAACTTATTCAGTGCTTAAAAGCCTCCAAGGAAGGAGCTGTCACAAACATGCTGACAGCTTGTTCCATTGTTCAAAGTAACTTTTCTGGAGTTCAAAACTGCTGCTTGTTGCATTATGCACAGCGGATAGGAGGTCAGCTGCTCTTTCTTCTCTGTGGCATTTTTTAGACTGCTGTTACCTTGCTTTTGCATTTCTGCTTTGTGGCATACCGTGGTTGAGATGGTCAAAGTTAATTGCAGTAGCAGCTAGAGGTAAACTGGACAGAGAACTGAGCTTTTGGTAGTGGATAGGGCGAATGATTTTGTATCCCTTTTCCAGCCCTATAATTCTATATCAATCATATTGTTTGAGTTTCACCATAGACTTAATTCTTTAACTCAGTTGTTGTTTTCATATGACCTAATTCCATGCCAATTTATGAAGGACAAAAAAAAAAACACCTTCCTTGTCCAAATCAGGAGCTATAATTTTATGATATATTTTCCGCCCCTCATAACAAGGGCAGCAAAACAAGGAATGTAAAGCCATGCTGTTCTTGCAGTTGATGAGTCTCATTATTCACAGATTACGACACCAAGAGCAACAGTAGATGGCAGTAGCACTGCAGCAAGAATCCTTGCTCTAATAAATCTGCAGTCAAAGCATTTCCATATTAATGGTACTGCTGAGCCAAAATGGGGCTGTAGTGGAGTGAACATTTTCCCCCTGAAAGAACATGCCCATTTTTCCAAGATTTTTCACATCTCTTTCCAAAACTGCAATGAAGTAGGTGCTAAAGGTAGGAAGGTACACATCCCCATTGCCAAGGCAACCACACCAACGCTGGAGAGCCAGTGTGGTGTAGTGGTTAAGAGCGGTAGTCTCCTAATCTGGGGAACCGGGTTCGCGTCTCCGCTCCTCCACATGCAGCTGCTGGGTGACCTTGGGCCAGTCATGCTTCTCTGAAGTCTCTCAGCCCCACTCACCTCACAGAGTGTTTGTTGTGGGGGAGGAAGGGAAAGGAGAATGTTAGCCGCTTTGAGACTCTTTAAAGGGAGTGAAAGGCGGGATATCAAATCCAAACTCTTCTTCTTCTTCTTCTTCTTAAAATTATAGGAGGATAGTGTTGAGGGGGGGTCTTGTAGGTCATCTAGCCCAACCCCCTGCTCAAAGCAGGAAACCCAGAACTAAAACATCTCCAACAGATGGCTGCTCAGTCTCTACCTGAAGATCTCCAGCAAGGGAGAGCTCACCATCCTTCTAGAAAACAGGTTCCAGTGTCAAGGCGTTCCTCCTGATGTTCCACCAAAACCCACGCTCCTGTAGCTTCCACCCATTTTAACTAGTCCTGCCCTAGTCTTTGCCCCAATACAGTCACAGATTGTTGACTAGTTGGGGCAAAAGGGGAATGGGGATGTGGACTGGGAACATCCAATTGAGAATAATGGTGACAACCCAAGACCTTTGCAGCATAAACTGAAGCCCAACTCCTTCTTCATATATACTTCCTTCCTGGTTCTTCCTGAAGTACACCAGTTCACCCTGCTGCATGGCATGGCCAAGCTATGTATCACAGATGGCAGATCCATAGATGCAAATCTGAATGTGGATAGTATACATTTGTTCTCCACTTTCAGTGGAATGTACATCTGGATGTGTGTTCCTATGCATAAGCTCATCCACATACTGCCCAATTAGTCATGAGTAACTGAAGCGTTAAACCACAGAGCCTAGGACTTGCCGATCAGAAGGTCGGTGGTTTGAATCCCCACGACGGGGTGAGCTCCCGTTGCTCGGTCCCTGCTCCTGCCCACCTAGCAGTTCGAAAGCAGGTCAAAGTGCAAGTAGATAAATAGGTACCACTCCAGCGGGAAAGTGAACGGCGTTTCTGTGCGCTGCTCTGATTCGCCAGAAGCGGCTTAGTCATGCTGGGCACATGACCCGGAAGCTGTACGCCGGCTCCCTCGGCCAATAAAAGCGAGATGAGCGCCGCAACCCCAGAGTCGGCCACGACAGGACCTAATGGTCAGGGGTCCCTTTACCTTTACCTAACTGACTACCTGCACAGAAATGGAAAGTTGTGCCAGCTCATACAAGTCTTGTCATACAAGCACTGACACAGCATGGCAAGCCAGTGATCCTCAATTCAGCTGACAGAGGAATAGGGACATATTCCCTTATTCCCAACTCAAGTGAGAACAGTGAAACGGCTTTGTTTCCTCAAGAGGCTGGGATAATGCAGTGAGGAAGTTCTTTTCAAGTAGCACTGAAACAAATCAGGGAAACAATGGCTGTAGGCTGATAAACAAACTGCAAGAAAGAGGTTTCTGTCTGAAATGGCAATGCTTGTAGCAAAAAAGAACAAAATGCCATGAACTTTCAGCAGAGAACTAGTTACTGTATATTTTTAGTTGTCTCTTATAGACCTTTCCATTTTAAAAAAGAAAAGCCTGTTCCCCTCTCATATTATTACACATATCTCTTTTCCCTTTGCAAAACTGCAGCTTATTTCTATAGTTATCTTTGAATATATGTATGTTTTCACCCACCCCACCCCAGTTTGCTCAAAGCAGTTCATAATATAGACTGATAACTTCAGTAAAAGCATAGAAAAAATATGCAGGTTTCCTGAAACTGGGTTAAGAATTTACTCCTTTTTCAACTGGCATCAATCTGTAGAATTCACAAGGCACTGGTTAACTCAAAAGGTGGCCTTTCACTGATATTTCTATATGTGCAGCATACCAATGCACTGAAACTCTTGCATCTATGGTCAGACAACTGTCAATCCCAAAGCCTCACCTACATCATTCTGTGTGAGTATTTGCCGTTCAGAACCATCCAGATTTGAAGTCTCAATAGCAGCTTTTTTTGCATCACACCAGTATAGCTTGTCAGCAAAGTAGTCAATCGTTATTCCACTGGGCCAAAGCAAATTGGAATCTACTATAATGAGACGATCAAAGCCTTGTAAGGAAGACCTTTCAATCCGTGGATTAATCCCTACGTCTGTCCAAAATAGTTGCCTTTATTGAAGAAAAATAGTTTTATTTTTTTTTATAAAAAAAATACTTTCACCTTGCAGTAAAGAGAGAGAGAGAAAATACTTAAAACATTGTATACATTACAGGATTTATTGTTGTGGATGATATAAATGTAAGCAATTATACAGGTAGGTTATTATTTTGTATGTTAAATTCTCTCCCTGATCCTTGAGCTGTGACAAAACAAAACAAAATTCACATGACAACTTCAACAAGCACATTTCAAGCCACAGTGGTCACCAAGAGAATTATTTTTATTTTATTTTATTTTTACAGAATTTATATAATTTGACTGTTTTATTTTTTTGTAACTGCTTAGAGGCTATATTTGCAAACATTAGCATTGTCAATAAATGACAGGGCTAAAATACGAATTATTTTTTTAAATGAAATAATGATTATAGTCTACAATAAGCCAAAACCAGAATCATAGAATTGTTGACTTCTACATGTCTGGATAGGTTTGATTGAAGAAAAATGTTTTAAGCAGGTGCCAAAAAGAGTATAGTGAAAGTGGCTGCCTGAGACTAGGGAGTTCCAAAGGAAAGGTGCTGCAACACAAAAATATTTATTTCTTACAAGTGTGGAATGAATATTATGTAGCACCTATAACTGTGCCAGTTCTGCAGATCAAAACTGTCAATTATGCTTTTCTCGTGATGAGTGCAGCACATGACAGCTGTGAGGAAAGCCTTTGGGTTTAACTGAGGTAGACAAACCCACCCCCACGTGGTTAATTCAACGTTGCCGTGCCACTACAACCCATGGTTTAGCATCTGCTTTGCATGCAGAAGATTCCCTGGTTGAATCCCCAGCATCTCTAGGTAGAACTGGGAATGTTTATGGCCTGAAATCCTGCAAGTCAATGTAGGCAGTGCTGACCCAGATAGACCAATTGGTCTGACTCCTGTGTACACTAACAGTTGACAAGCGATTGCCATAAACCCACAATTATCCTACAGGCTGTGTATGTCAATATGCTTCAGTTTGATGTTGCCTTACTGGAAAAATTGACTCCCTTATCTCCCATGTGAACGTGATTCCCTGTATTAGACCACCACAACCTCAGGTGTCATTCTGGACAGATGCTCTAGGGATAAAAAAACCCTTTGAATTATTTCAATGCCTATTTTTATTTCATCCCCCTCTGCAGGGGTGCCAACTTGGATAAAATATTGTGGGGGCCCAGATAAGCCCCGCCCCACATAATCAATCACATAACGCAGTGCAAAAATGCCATTTGAATGGGAATGCTCATCAACTTTGTGGGCAAAGTTTGTGCTCAGCCCCCTCAAATATTTTATTGTGGGGCTCAAAGCCCCCATAGCCCCTAGGAGTTGGTTCCTATGCCTCTCTGGGATCAAAACACTCACACAAGAGCAGGTTATAAATACTTAGAAAGAAAGAAATGATCCATGTTCTGAGTGGCTTAGCTTTGTAGACACACTCCATATAGGCATTCATGCCAAAACATGTATCTAAATAACAGTGTCACATACTTTGTTCAGTGGTGCATTCTGGGCAGGATTTGGGGGCAGAAGTCCAGAACCCCACTCAGCAGAATGATCATAATATCAACCCCCCCAGCCCCACCCAACACAGCAGGGCTGGCTAACCACATTTTCTTTAAATAAAGTTATAAACATTCCCATCTAATGAGCCTGTAAGGCTGCAATCTTAACCACATCTTCTCAGAAGTAAGTCTCACTGAATTCAACAAGACCTGCTCCTAGGTTAATGGGGCTAGGATTGCAGTCTAAAGAAGACATTGAAGCCCAAAATCTAAAATAATCTAATTGCATTACTGGCTTTATTCTTTAGTCTGTACACCTCCTGCTGCCAGTTTCAAAGAAAGTTTCACTTCTTACTCAGTGAATGGATGGACAGCAATTCCCCGAGGCTGAGACACATCTTCCCAGATAATTACTTTCCTCTGCATTCCATTCAGATTGCTACTTTCAATTTGGGACTTCCTGCGTACACATGCGGATAGATTAGTTACTACAGTAATTTATTACCAACAAAATAAACTGTTGCTCTTTTCGTTTGTGGCTACAGTCAGTTCACGTACCATCCATATTTCCATCCAGTTTTGTTCTGCTCCATCACTCCTATCTCCCTTCCTGATTTCTCCTTCTCAGTTTTGCTTTGTCCCTCTTACATAAGTCATAAGCTGTCTAGCTAAGGGAGTTTCTATTCTATTTTGCTATGCAACCAGCCATTCTGTTAATGTTACTGCATATAACTGTAACAGTAATTACAGCTTATATGAGGATCAAGAACCGGTTTAGCACAAGCTGTCTGCGGACAAATGCCGGCTCCCTTGGCCTGTAAAGCAAGATGAGCTTTACGACCCCAGAGCCATCTGCGACTGAACTTAACTGTCAGGGGTCCTTTACCTTTTTTAAGAGCATGAATTGCCCTGTTTAAAAACCACAAAAGCCATTGTTTATCTTAAGCAAGCCTTATCCACCCCCATCCATAACATGGGGATAATATTATTAGCCTGCATCATAATTTGCTGATACATAGCACACATCTCCTTAAAACATGCTGCACACTTCTTTTTAAGCACCACAGAATTATCACTGAATGCAAATGATATGACATCAGGGCATGGCATGACATGACATGACATCATAATTCTTTGGCCTTGGCTCAAAAAGTGTGCAGCTTCTCCCACATCCACTCCATTGTGATTTCCTCATTTAACTAAAAAATTGTTCCCTTCCTTTATGGTGCCCCAGAGCTGAGAAATTTCTGTAGAAATGTCAGAGCAAAGAGGCATAAGAGAATTTACACACAGGGGACACTGATCCACCACTGATTTTATTGCCCCAAAAGGTATGGATCTGCTCTTCATGCAGACACTGCCTTCCATGACCACTTCTATGCAGAATAATGTTCAGCAAAAAGGTCTGCCTGACCCTTCGACATTGGGCAATGATGGCATTTTCCATTTGCTAAACCTTTCTGTTATGACTTAAGCACACAAGAGCACACTGGCATCTTTGAGAACAACATTTCAATTACGCCAGTCTTTTGCCAGTCATTCATTTACCACAATGTCTTACGCCAGCATTAAGTTTGCTGTAATATGTGTGAGAGAGAAACCTACCCCCAGTCAGTCCAATACAATTTGCGGTTAATCCAGTCGATGGCGAGTCCTTCAGGTTTCTCCGTTGCTTCGCGGATAACATTTTCACGATCTGAGCCATCCAGATTAGCTCTCTCTATCCACTTCAAGGCTGTGTGAGCAAAATAAATCTGTAATGAGAAAAACAGAAGGTTTATAGCTGATTATTGCTCATCTTATTAGAGAGCAGGATTTCCTTAGCTAGTGGCTTTACCATCAGCAATGAAATTTCTTTAGGGCGGGGGGAAATAAATGAGTAATTACAAAATTGTAGCCCATGATTACAGATCAAATAAGCAGGCACTTATCCTTCAACCAGAATGACTTCTGCAGCCTGAGCATGCTTAGCAAGTAAATCCTGACTGCCCTATATACCATCTCTTCAATAACCTGTGCTTCTCTTTCAGCCAAGCAACTTGCAATAGGAGAAACAAACAGTAATCTGTAAAATAATTCTGAAATCTGATAGGCTTTCACTAAGGACCTGCAACAAATGGTTACAGTATGGACTGTTCCTGTTCAGTGCTCCAGTCAGTTAGTTACCCCCTGCTCCAAAATACTCCATTCCACGCCCTCTTCCACTCAGTTTTCCCACCTGGCAACTGTCAGTCATTCCATGGCTACTGCTCATTCTCAATCTTTCTTGGGTGTTTCTGAGGCCCCCCCCCCATTTTAGTTTTCTAAACAGCAGCAGTTTTTCTTTTTGTTTTAAGTTCTGCAAACCATGGGGTTCCTTTGAGGCTGCTCCTGCCTCTCTCGTGCATTGATAGTACTGTTTTGGCTACATACACATTGGCCTTTATCCCTGAACACTAAAAACAGTGGGTATGGTTGCTGATACCTTTTGAAACAAATTTGGAAATGCCAAGTATGAAAGATAAGTCATGTTAGTGCATTGAGAAAGTCAGAATTCCTGGTTTTTTATTCCAAGAATAAAATAGAAATTGCTAACTGATTCTAAAGAGAGAGGAGGCTTCTCTTTGCCAGATTTGAAGTTATATTATGAAGCGACCTGTCTCTGCTGGTTGCGGGAATGGATCTTGTTAAAAAATGCAGATTTACTAAATTTGGAGGGTCATGATAATAGATTTGGGTGGCACGCTTATTTGTGGTATGATAAAACATATAGGAAATATAAAGAGAAAGAGGGCACTTTCTATCATATGTGGTGGACATGTACATTGGTAAAGACTTTCTGGTAAATGATATATAATGAGTTAAAGAAAATATTTAAAAATACATTTGTCAAAAAACCAGAAGACTTTTTACTAGGTATAATAGGTGAAGGGTTCCCAAGAGAAGATAAAAAACTTTTTATGAATGCAACGACAGCAGTGAGAATGCTACTAGCTCAGAGATGGAAAGAAGGAGAAGTTCCAACAAAAGAAGAATGACAGGTGAAACTGATGGAGTATGCGGAAATGGCAAAACTGACAGGGAAGATCCAAAACCAGGAAGATCAAGTATTTTCTAAAGACTGGAGTAAATATGTAATTTATTTAAAAGACCACTGTAAACAGTTAAAATATTTGGCAGGTAAAGACACTCGTAATGTGAATTTTTTATGGTAATTATGGTTATATAATAGATAGATAAGGGTGAAAGATGCAGTAAATTTAATCTTAAAGATGGAACCCATGGAGGGAGGGAAGGAGGTCTAAGGGTTTGAAAGAACTCTGTATTTTAATGTTTGAAATGGTTTTGTTTTATATGTATAAAAATTTTCAAAAACTTAATTAAAAATAAAAAGCAAAAGCAAATGAGGAATTCCATTTAACCATTGATGGATTCTTAAGGATCATAAGACATAAGCACAAAGCAACTGTGTCCAAATACATTATCTGAAAAGATAGCAGGTCGTCAGCTGTTTCCAAGAACTCTTCTCATTGTGAGATTTTTGTGGGTGAGTTGTGAGTTTGTTGGACCCTGGGTGAGAAGCCGGAGGCTGACAGGGTGTGTCTGAAGCAAAATGAATTGATAATGTAACATTTTTATATGTAATTCTGTATTTCTGTAATATTGCCATTGTTTGCGTTGTGCCTCATTCCCAAAAGGAAACACAGACCTTGCGTAAGTGCCTGGAACACCATGAATCTCGTACCACTCAGAGAACAGCGTGGCGTGCAACAATGTTCTGTTTAAGTTGTTTGATTTTGCTTCAGTTTTCTGTACCAAGCTTAGAGATATTTTTAAATATATTAAATAGATCTAATCTAAACTAATGTGCATCAAGGAGAACCAGTAACCAAGAGGTTAAAATGCAAAGAAGCAAAAGCCAAGTGTCCTTGCAACACTTCAAAATCCTCTAGTTTGCAAATGCCTTACCTTATTTTCAACAGGGTCATAGTCAAGAGCTAAGACTATTCCCATCTGCCACTCGAGTAAATTTGAGTAATCTGTTCCATCAAAACCAATACGGCGGATCTCTCGGCTCTGTGCAAACAACAGAAACGGCTTCAGCCCTGTTTGTGACAAATTTCATAGCATGTTAGCTCTTCTAGTCCCATAATAATCTTTAGAGAAGAAACCTTGAGGATTACAGAGTTACTTTTGCCTTTTGCGCACTGACAAACAGTGTTGCAGACCATTTTTTCCCCTAAAAAGTTTTCTTTTATATGAAGTCTACAGAAAAACAGAATGTGACATTTGAATGGTATGGCATATGCTTCTTTTTCCATATGGAAAAGAGCAAAAAGCCACAACGCAGGGAAGAAAGAGAAACTTTAGAGGAAATTGGGGGAAATTAGAGTAACTCTCTCTGTAAGGTCAAACTCAAAGGAAAACTGAGTTGTCAGTCTTATCTCTCCACCATGCTTTTATCTGAGCTGTACATTTTTATTTTTATAAAGAGCCACTTGTGCATTGAAACCACATAGACAGATATAATCGTTAGAAGACATCTGAAGGCAGTCCTGTATAGAGAAGCTTTTTAATGTGTAAAGTTTTATTATGTTTTTATATACTTTGGAAGCCACCTGAGTAGCTGGGGAAACCCAGTCAGATGGGTACAAATAATAAAATTATTATTATTATTATTATTATTATTTGAAAATTGCTTCAGAGGGAGAGGAGCAAAGGAATTATGACATCACAGCTGTCAGCCAATCAACATTGTGCACAACCAACTTCAGAGGTTGAATAATAATAATAATAATAATAATAATAACAACAACAACAACAACAATTTATTATTTATACCCCGCCCATCTGGCTGGGCTTCCCCAGCCACTCTGGGCGGCTTCCAAAAAAATATTAAAATACTGTAATACATCAAACATTAAAAGCTTCCCTAAACAGGGCTGCCTTCAGATGTCTCTTAGCTCAACCTAAGGAGAAAGAGTGATGTCAGACAAGAACGTATTCAGTCTACTTCCAGAGTTTCTTCACTACTGAAATCATGTTTGCTTTTAATGAAACCAACTGATGTGCTACTAACCTGCAGCAGTACAGTGTCTTTTGTCCTCCTGGAGAATATAGCCAGGAAAGCAATCACATGCCCAAGTTAATGGACTCAGAGAAACACAAATGTGGCTGCAACCACCATTATCAGGAGATGAACAACCTTTAAGAGACCATGGAAAAAAATTGAACACTAAAATTATATTACAACAAGGCTTACATTAAACATCACCACCCACCCTAATGAAGCCTTATTAATTGTTACTAAACCTTCTAAATATTATTAAACTTTCTAAAACATGACTGTTCTTTTGAAAATGGTGAGTGTTTGCTTCCAAGGAAGGTAAGGACTAGGGTTTCTACCATATTGTCTCTCACTGGAGCTTCAAGGCAAGGAGGTTCTTCCAAACTCCAAAAAAGGAAGTCCATTCCTTATGGTTGGCTGTCTCTGACAGTTAGCAAGTTTGGACACGATGTCTAGATAACTTCAGAAAGATTTGCCACAGTTGCTAACCACTCTAATTTAGTAATATATGGAATATTCTAAGTATAAGAAGGTTTACTCATGCATCACCTGTGTACACACTATATGTTTAAAGCTCATTTGAAGCACATTATTTTCCCTCGAAGAAGAAGAAGAGAAGGAGGAGGAGGAGGAGTTTGGATTTGATATCCTGTTTTATCACTACCCTGAGGAGTCTCAAAGTGGCTAACATTCTCCTTTTCCCTTCCTCCCCCACAACAAACACTCTCTGAGGTGAGTGGGGCTGAGAGACTTCAGAGAAGTGTGACTGGCCCAAGGTCACCCAGCAGCTGCATGTGGAGGAGCAGAGACGCAAACCTGGTTCACCAGATTACGAGTCCACTGCGCTTAACCCCTACACCACACTGGCTCTCATTCTGGACACTGTAGTTTACCCCTCACAAACTTACAATTCCAAGAAGGCCTTAGCAAACTAGAATTCTTTGAGGGAAGAGGAGTTATTTAAAGTTAACCTGTATACAGAGTCTTAAACTCAGAAGATAGTGATCGTTTACAACACTTGAAAGGCCACATTCTCATGTCTGCCCATGGTCTATGAAGTGCTGCAAGCACTGCCCTCTGAATGTGGAGTGACAGTCGGAAAAGAAAAATGATGAGTGGTGGGGAGGGGGCGGGATTGGAAGACTAGAACCCTAAACAGGAGTTCTTACTTTAGGAAGGTTGAAACACTGCAACGTTTTGCTGCAGTTCCTATGTGTCCACTAAGCAAGAACCTCTATGAGCCAATCTGCATGCCACATGCAAACGTATGGTTTGAAATCTGCTTCTTTTAAGGAAAAACAGCTTTGGGAGAAGAGATTTTGAGTAGAGAAGAAGCAGTCATCATGGTGGGGCAGTGTTGTCACTGAAAAGTGGTGGGTACGTAAAGGGTTAAAAACACTGCTGCTTCTACACTTAAAATCACCCCTTCCCAAACCATAACCCTCTCCACCACCAGAAGAAAGATTTTAAAACATACAGTTGTGTGTAACATTTAGTTCAGCCCTAAACAATTAATGTTATGGCTGGACAAAGACTTAAGGAAAACGTTTCATCCATAAGCTCCATAAAACATTTGCAGTAAAATGGATGAATATCACACATACACCAGGGAAAACAGTATTTTTTGTTAAACCCTGTTCATGACAGACAGAAGAATCTCTGCCCAAAAAAGCAATGAATTCTAGCAGATATTAAGCACCCGAACCTCATTTAATGACACACCAAATGAAAGTCGTTCACACACCGCAATATGAAATGGCTTTGGATAATGAAGCAGTGAAACCCAATGATCCTGAAACTTGTCTAGAGGATGCTTCATGTTTTATTGCATCTTTTACTTTTAAATCCGTGTCTCATGATGAGTTGGGGGGGGGGCTTTAACCCTTTCCCTGCCTTCTGTTTTTCCATTTCACAGGGTTGCTACTGTAGATGATGAAAATCTTGTAGCAGGCTGGGAAGCAGTTATCTCAGTCAGAACATTTGGGTTGAAGTCCAACTTGAAGCTTACCTGTTACATGATTTAGCTGCTAATAAAAATGGGTTTCTTATTCCTAGGATACCAATCTGGACAGTGCAAGAGTGGTGCTGAGTACACACAAACACACTCACCTCCCAGGCAGGTGACTCACTCTCCACATGCTTACCTGTGCATGTTCTTCCATCTGCTTGGAGAACTGATCCCTCAGGGCAAAAGCAAACAGGCCCCTTCACTGTCTGCCCACAACCATGGCTGCAATGAATGTAACTGCTTGGACAGGGAATTAGTTCTACAGTAAGTTTAAAACAATGGAAATAAGAGTTAAAGGGGGGACAGATTGAACAATGGAAATAATGGTTTGCGGGAATTTCAAGGAAGGGATAAATTTCAGCCACCCTGGCTCCTCAAGCCTCAGCTCTTTTAACATATGGCAAGATGGTCTCTGAGTGTATGATTTAATACTCAGTACCCCTGCCTTTAGAATTAAGCTACGCAGGTCTCTTTAATCAAAATAATGCATCTTGCCTCCAAGATAACGGTTTAGCCTCTGGGGTTTTTTGGAGCAAGGACTGGCACTGCTGTAAGTAAGGAGGGAAAAGACTGGCTATTGGAGTCAGAGTGTCTAATGGACCAGGAGGATGTGGGGAAAGGAACTGTGCCTAAAGTCCCATGTCCAGATAAATGGAAGCAATTTATTTGTCTTCTTCCAGCATTGCTTGTGTGTATCATAACGTCTGCCTTTTGAGCTACTGTATGGTGCACCTGGGACACAGAGCAATTGCTGCATATAAGCAACATTTGTGTGAATGAAGGAAGAAGACCAGCCCTACCCAAGTACAGTGATGTCAGCAACATGAAAGCTGAACACAGGATAAAGTGGAGGACTCCATGATCCAACAACGATGTTTGATCTGGAGGAAAATCTCATTTGTCCCCATCTGTTCAGACCATTCATGGCTGTTGTTTTTTAATCTCACAATGCACACGTTTCTCATTTTGCTGAATAAGATTTTAGAATTTGGAAATAATAGGCTGATAGTAATAATGCATACTTTTCAACTCTAAATTCTGGCTTTTGTCCTTCTTAATATCTGCAAGTTTGAGGAGGAGCCCCGAGCCCCTCTCTTTTTCTCCCCAGGCAATCACCTATGAGGAAGCTAGCCTGATCTACATTTTAACACTTGCTAGGATTATAGGGATTAGAACTCTGGGACCCACAAACTCATAACAATACATTTGAAGCAGTATCATACCACTTGTGCCTTCCCTCAAAGAATCCTGGGAAGTTTAGTTTGTTAAGAGTGCAGAGCAGTGTTAAGAGACTCCTATTCCCCTAACAGAGCTACAGTTCCCAGAATTCCCTAGGAAGAGGGATTGATCGTTAAACCCCTCTGGGTTTTGCATTCAGAGTACCCAGGTTCACTCCACAGCTTCTCCAGGGTAGGGTTGGGAAAAGCACGGCCTAGAATCCCAGAGAGCTACTGCCAGTCATTGGAGACAAGACTAAGCCAAATGGACCAAATATCTGGCTCAACATAAGACAACATCCTATTTCCCTATGTAACAAAATTGTCGGATTAGCATGGCTGTGCTGGTAAACTTCCACTGCTATAAGAAGAGGACTTTCAGAAGGCAGGAGCAAACATGCTAGTATTTGTGTCTGACAGCTACCTACCGTGGCAAGTTTTCTTGTCAGACAGTAGAACAAAATTTCTTGGACATGTACAATAATAGGAGCCTGGGACATTGACACAACCTAAAGTACATCCATGGTTCCAAAATGCACATTCATTGACATCTGATGGGGAGGAAAGAACAATTATAAAAATTCAAGGGGGGTTAATAAAAAAAATAAGAGAACATCATTAATGATATTATGGGCTGTCACTATTTGGGCATGGGATTCAGTCACATGCAAATGCAGGTAACACAATTAAAGCTGATTTGGAGTTCCTGCACAACAAACCCAACCCCCACAAAGATCAGACTTCTGTGAAAAGGAAAGTAATGGGGAAATGCACTAGAAAGTGTATGATAACACTTGCTTTGATGTAACATTACCTAACCTCTGCACAAACAAATCAGAGTGAATGCTCATTTAATAGTCCATGCCTTCTAATCTCACTGCAAAGAAAATCAGCAAGCAGGTCATCTGCAGGTGCCCAATATTCATATTTAGATGTCTTGAGTAAGAGAAGACAGCTATGCTACTTTTGGGAGGTGAGGGTTATTGGCTTCTTTTGTTCTCATTTTTATTATGTATTTTGTGTTTTTATGCTGTAAACTGCCTTGAGATCTTCAGATAAGATGCAGGATGCAAATTCAATAAATAGTAATAAAACAATGCTACACTGGAAACTTCCTGCAACTAATGGGAGAGAAAACTGAGCTAGATGAACCAAGGGACCCAACTCAATATAAGGCAGTTTTTAATGTGCTGTCCAGAAGAGCCATAGTACGACAAAGCTGGGACCAAAAAACCCCAGAATATTTGTGGTATGAAAAGTTATGCGGTTTTAGCAGGAAGTTACAGGATACACCCTATTTGGAAATGAAACAGTATGACTGCCCCAAAACTCCGCCCACCCCCGAAACAGTATTAAAAGCAGGATCCCATGTAACCATGCAAATACTATTGAAAGTGTGGTTGTGTGTGACCATCCCAATAACATCATGCACACAAATCACAATGAATGTGCAATAAAAAGCATGAGGAACCCATAGCATGATCACAACCAAACATTTTATCACTTATCTGTACCTAGCTCTGTGTTTAGCTTGTTGGCCACAAAACCATGCACCTCAGGCTAAGAGACCCAACACCATCATCTGTCTTGGTTCACACATGCCTATGCTTGGGACAACTCATTCTACAAAAAACTGGCACTCTTTTTATTTCTGTGTTAAGTGCTGATCAGTTTAGAGTGCTGCTTCACTCTGAACAAGCCAGCACTTGAATTATAAGGGACAGCCTTATTAGTAACTGTATCTAAAAAGTGTAGGGACTCATGATTTGGCAAAAAAAATGGAGAGTCAGGAGCTGGGACTTGTGCATTTCACAAACGGCCTCCTTGCCCCCCACCTCTAATTAGTCTAGCATTGTGAACCAGACTGAAAGATTTCAAAAGAGGTGCCTTGCGGTCTGACATTTTTGTCCCTCTGTTCCTAAAATATATATGGTGGAGAAACACCATCTATTTTTCTAATTTAGTGCATCTGTTTATAGTTTAAAGACTAGAGAGTAACAAGCATGCCTGCCTACCCACATCATTCAATCACAAGCAGTTATCCTTCATTACCTTCACAATATTGCTTTGTTTTGCTTAAGGTAAACCCACTCATACATTTACAACGACTGCTCTTGGGGTCTCGCTTGCAGGTACTTGTCTTGCAGCTTTTTTGAGTTGAAAGACATGGCCTTCTTTCTGGAAAAGAGGATTATATCAAGATAAAGAGTGACTCAAAATGCACCCAGTTTTTATTTATATATTAGGGGCTGATGTCCCTGGTGGCTTCCCTCAACAATCCCTTCCCCACAACCCTTCTCCCAGAACCTCCTTCCCCTTACTCTTTGCCCAAGCCCCCATCCCCAAACCTCTGCCTACTCTACCACACTGCCCATCTCACCGAACCTGCCCTTCTGATGATTTGCAGCATAACCCAATTCCACAAGGACCTTTGCTACAATGCTGTCCTCCTGGAGAATAGATTCACTTGAAGAACAAATCTGAATTTCAATGCTCCATCTGTGTCTCAGTTAGAAATTAGGGAAATTAGAAACTGAGCTGGATGCAAATATATCTACAAAAAAGGCCTGTGTGTAAAAAAAATTGAGCAGAGAAAATTAGGTGTGTTTATGCATGAATGAATTTTGTGTGTATGTGTGTGTGTGTGTGTGTGTGCAGACATATACAGATAAATGACCTATCTAAGGCATAGGTAGGAAGATTAGATAGATGATAGATGATGATAGATAGATGATAGATAGATGATAGATAGATGATAGATGATAGATAGATGATAGATAGATAGATAGATAGATGATAGATAGATAGATAGATAGATGATAGATAGATAGATAGATAGATGATAGATAGATAGATAGATAGATAGATAGATGATAGATAGATAGATAGATATAGATAGATAGACACACACTCACACTCAAGTAGAGGAAGCCTTGGGTTCTTTTGATAGTAACATTGTGCAGAACATGGCTGTAAGTGGGTTCATCTTCAAATGCCACTTTGTCACTGTATACAACTGTTACTTCATAAAGGTGCACTGTTTATGAATAGAGCTATGACATTGCACAAATGCATTGCATTGGTTTTGAAGCCAACGTAGTTCTGTGCAGTGCCATGAAATAGTCCCGGTAAAGATAAGTCAGAACGCCGAGGGAAGGGCAGGTAAAACAGTAGGAGGCATCCTGGTTTGACCTGTTGGAAGCAGAACACTAATCTAGTGGAAGGAAAAGAGCTTGCAACTAATAACCCAAATTTGACCTTAGCAAGCATTTGACAGCTAAAACAGTTTCTGTATTGTACGTGAAAAGCACAGCAACAGCTATTTCCTTTAAAAAAAAGAAAAAGGAAACAATGTTAGATTGTGCACTTTTAACTCCAGCGCACATTGACTTAGCCTCTGCAGAGCACTGAATTAATGCTCACATGATTTCATTTTCAGGTTTCCCTTGTTGTAAAGATCCCCTTATAAATCTCATTTGTACTTTAGGCTAATTAGCCTTCCCTCAATCCAGGTCCTTGGGCTGGATAAGCTAAACAACGCACATGCAAAGTCCAAAGGCTTCATCTGGATTGGGCTACTTAAGCTTCTTTCCACCCCCTCAATGTTTTATAAGAAGTCATTGGTGGGGGAGGCCTATATTACATCCATTTCAAATTCCTATGCTCTAGTCTATCCTGCCGTAAAAGGAAGATTCCGGAGTCAACGAAGAGCTCGTTTTAAAAGTGAACTAATTATTAAGGTGGGAGAGAAGGGAAATTGCATCTCATCTCAACAGCTTTATACTATGGTAGCCAAAAAGGTCATGAGAAAAGACAACTAGGAGCATACACATGAGTCAATAAATTGCACCTTACTATGTACCTTCATTTGGATGGACAATTTACTTTCCCAGAATCCTCTGCCACTCTTGTCAGCCATTGTGACCCATGTCACTTACAGTGTTGATTGCCTGTTCCCCAGCTTAGGTAAAGGTAAAGGTACCCCTGCCCGTATGGGCCAGTCTTGACAGACTCTAGGGTTGTGCGCTCATCTCACTCCATAGGCTGGGAGCCAGCGCTGTCCGCAGATACTTCCGAGTCACGTGGCCAGCGTGACAAGCTGCATCTGGCGAGCCAGCGCAGCACACAGAACGCCGTTTACCTTCCCGCTGGTAAGCGGTCCCTATTTATCTACTTGCACCCGGGGGTGCTTTCGAACTGCTAGGTTGGCAGGCGCTGGGACCGAACGACGGGAGTGCACCCCGCCCCGGGGATTTGAACCGCCGACCATGCGATCGGCAAGTCCTAGGCGCTGAGGTTTTACCCACAGCGCCACCCGCGTCCCATTGTTCCCCAGCTTACACACATGCAAATACACTGGCAGGCCTCCAGTCAATAAGAGCACAGGCTGACTGAGGTGGTATTATGCAATGATGCTTGCTAAGCTTAGGTTGACTGCTTGCATCATCCTCCGCAACAGGACGGCACCTCAGCACCAGCGCACAATCATCTTTATTTGGCTGAGCGCGCACACAACTGATTAGCAGTGTTCCATTTACAAGGATAAACTGCAACAAACTCACTGTCTACCATATCCAAAAGAGCAATGGTCCCCAAGGATACAGGTGGACAGGTTTTACATATTTCTTGAAGTGTCATAAGCTTTGCAATTGCCCAAACATTCCCTTCTCTCTCCTCCTGTTTGTAAAGGTCCTGCATATGAATGGTCCATAGATGGGCGGACTATGCATGTACAATGGTGATGCATGTACACTGCGGCATTCAGACTTTCAGGCAACACCGGCAGTGAAAGCAGTACACAAGCATAGAGTGTCATCTGACAGGTTTGGGAATTAGGCTGAAGGGAAGAGAAGCATGATCAGGAACACATCCATCAAGCCAAGGTCCTTTGGTGTTCTTCCAGTTTTATTCCTATTGCTTAAAGTAAACCATTGTTTTAATTTCAATCTTATATATTGGTGGGTTTGTGGGGAAGAAGTATCCTTTATTCACAGCCATTTTATACTTCCTCAATAAATTAATCCAGAAGTATCCTCAGTGACATCTATTTTTAAAATAAAGAATTTATAATGAAGGGTGGTTTGAAAAACTACAAAATTTGGGACACGTTAACATGCAAACATTTGTTCCAAATGGATTTCTGGTGGTTGATTATTATACAATATGTCTGTGAAGAACAATGGGTATTATTATGACTTATTCTTAGAGGAGGAAAAACTTCAGATAAATAAATGTAAAAAGGAAGAGAATGAGGTATATTCATGTTTATCACATTATTGGAAATGGAAACAAAAGTAAGTTGTAAGAGCTATTTTGTGCCAATATCAAGGGAAGGGGGATACAAGTGTGAGTGTGAGTGCTTGTTTTACACAAACATGCAATCTTCTTTTTAAAATGAGGTGCTGGAGAATGTGATATTGCAGTTTTTATACTTACATGATGAGCATGCTTAGCTAAGCAATGTTGAACAGGGAGAGAGATGAAAGAAATTTCTAGATATAGAAACATTCAGTTGCAGCATTGTTAAGGCATTTGAAAGGTTTGGTTGGAAAACGTGAACAGGAATTATCATGACAGTATATTCCTTGAATATCATGACAGTAGCAAAAGCAGGGTGGTACAAGATAATTTGAGGTGTGATCCTAATGACCGAGCAGAACAATTATGCAACATGAAACTTACCAAATGTTTTAGAACCCATCTTTATGCTGAGCTGTTTTAATGGGTGCACTACCAGTATTTCAGCAGGTGGGAGAAGTGACAGCTGCAGGTTAATTGCAACTATATCTTTTCCTGTATATTTATTGGCTCTCCAAATACTACCAGCGGTTGAGTCGGAATAGTACATGTGGTCAGCAAAGAGGAATATGTCAGAAAGTTGGTTTCTATGGGAAAATAAAGCAAATAGTTGCATCTGTTCATTAACTTGCTGAAAGTTCATTAAGTCATAGACATTCTAGCCCATTGATGGCCAAACTCGGCCCTCCAGCTGTTTTGGGACTACATTTCCCATCATCCCTGACTACTGGTCCTGTTAGCCAGGGATGATGGGAGTTTTAGTCCCAAAACAGCTGGAGGGCCAAGTTTGGCTATCACTGTATCTAGCCAGTTAGGCAGCAATTCAGAGATAACAGGGCAGATCCTTACTATACATTTAAAACACATCCAGACACATTTAAAGCACATGAATTCCCCAAAGAATCCAGGGATTTGTAGTTTGTTAACGTTTCTGGGAATTGTAGCTCTGTGAAGTGAAAACTACAATTCCCAGAATGCTGTGCAGGAAGTCATGTGGTTTAAAAGCATGTTGGGTGTACTTTAAATGTATGAAGTAAACCGCATATGTCTCCTGGCTAGATTGGGGCAATTTATTTTACACTTTGGCATTATATATTCACTACCATATATATAAGTTATATTCATTAACATACCGTACTATGTATTTGTGCAAATGAACAGAACTAGCATTGTAGTCACAGCTTGCAATATGTGAAACTTCATCATTGGCATCATATTGGATCCAGAAGAGCTTCAGATCAATAAGATCTAGTGAGATACTTCTGATTTTTCCTGTGCTCCTCAGAAGTCTCCATACGTCTTTCCCATTCAGAACTGCTCTGTAGATGCTGTCAGTGGTTCCTTCAGAGGACCAAAATAAAAACCTGTTGATAAAATCAATTATTGTCATTATTGTTATTAAAATTACTTCAAGAGCAGCAGATAATAAATCTCTCACTTAATTCATTTGCAATCATAACTTGGAGGCTCACCAAAATTTAGCAGTTCAGACATAAGAGGAACCTAGGTTCAATCATGCCAGGAAATTACTCATTAAACTGATACATAAGAGGAGGAAGGAGAGAGAAGATGAGACGGAATATCAAAGTACATGACTGTTTCCCAGTCCTCCAAACCACAGAGGATCCTTCAGTCTACATTTCATCTAAAGCTTTTTGTTTCAGCACTGTGTCACTATAAACCATAAAGACAATCTGAGTTACCTTCTGTTTGGATCAACCACAATACTTGTGGGATGGTGTCCATCATTTATGATGATTTGGGAATGGTTTCCATCCATGTCAACTGCCTCAATTGTGGCCTTCTGGTAATGAGCGAGGTAAAAGTTGTGGTTTATCCAATCCACTGCAAATCCAGAAACATCTTTTTCTATGTGGTAAATTGTCTGTAATTGGGGGGAGGGGGGACAATTGTCACCCAATTGTCATTATACTAAGACACCAGATCACTGGTTGAATCAGAATGCCATACAAAGCATTGGAATTCATGATCCTTATTCAAACAATTCAGGAAAGCCACCTGAGATTACCACTTCAGGATATACATTTATGTGTTTACCAGAAAAGCAAGAAAAGGCCTGTTAAATATGTAAGCAGCTATGCTATTTTTTCTATCACGAGACCTTCCTTGCTTGGACATTTTAGCCTTGGCTTTGTCTGCCTAACAAATAGCAGCTTTCTCCTAGCATCTGTGGGGGGAATTGTCATTAGGACTGCTATGGGGAGATGTTTAAACCTCTGTTCCTCCTCAGAGGAGTAGAGAAACAATAAAATTAATGACTCATTTAACATCATGTCTAGTTTGGTTGAGTGGCTTACCAGATATCTTACTCAAGATATTATTTCACACTACATGTACAAGTAAATGCACAAAACACATTTAGCTTAAAGTAAGGACAAGGTAAGGAGAGATAATTTAAAAATATAAACACAACAAACAAGCAAACAAACAAACATAAGGATACGCAACAAAAAGAAAACAGCTTTCCATTAAAATTGTAATTTGTAAGTATAGATACAAATTTAGAAATAATTACTCTAGTTTATATAGAGCTACAATACATCTCACCAACTGTGACCCAGCGATGTGTATGCCTGCTCAAGGCTGCTGTAACTTCAAGGCCCTTTCTCTTCCTTCTTCTTCTCTTACTTATCTTTAAAGTGGGCTTTTTTTTCACTTCCAAAACAGGACTCATTGAAATAGAGGGTGCTCCTCTGCCAGTCCTTCAATTAGAGGACTACTCTCTGTAAAGTTGGGTGAGTGATCACTCTAGTTATGATCATTAGTAATAGACTGTCCATCACTCCTACTAATAGTGAATTTAGTTGGTGAGTGCTGAGAGGGCAGCAGCTAAAATGCATTTTTTATATTGTAATTTTATGTTGTGAATTTCACTAACATCTATGGAGGGCAGTGTACAAATTTAATAAATAATAATAATAGAGAAACAAATGGAGGTATCAGCATGCTTCAGGGAGATGCAGAGGTTCTCAGAATTTTGATGATTACATTCCATTACCTGTTGATTTGAACCATTCAGGTATACTCGCCGGATAAGACCTTCTTCAGTGTCCACCCAATAAAGGCAATCTTCTTCATAATGAAAATCTATTAATGTTGATAAACTAGCATCAGCCACCAGTCTTTTGTGATTGGTTCCCTCAGTGTCTATTCTAAAGATTGCATTTCCTTGGCTGAAAACTAGGAATGGTGCAGGATCTAAAAAGGAGAGAGAGAGAGAGAGAGAGAGAGAGAGAGAGGGATGTTAAATACAAAAAAGTAGAGAATTTTGGATGTTATAGAATTTTAGTGACTTCTACTCAAACATCAAGACTTCTTCCTCTTTTTCACCTCCACCTGTTCCCTGTGTGTTCCCAAAATTTTATCCAAGGAGTACCTCAAGCCTCTGGTGCAGATTTTGGGAATATATAGGTTTGTTGCCCCAACCACTCTGGGCAGCTTCCAACAAATTATAAAACCACAGTAAAACATCAGACATTTAAAAACTTCCCTATATAATGCTGCCTTCAGATGTCTTCCAAATAGGTGTTTGCATGTAGAGGTGAGGAAAGGAAAGAGAAAAGCTTTCAGGGACTTGTTTCTTTTGCCTTCACCCTAAAATTCAAGTTAACTGTAGTTTTGCTTTACGTATCTGAGCTTCAAGCACATCATTGCTATCATGCAGCTAGTCATTTGGGTTTTTTGTGCTCAAAATGATCTCCAGAAATCTAAGGTTTTGCTTTTGAGTTATCTAAAACCCTTTTAATAAATATTAGACTGGCTTATAGTTTTTATTCAATGGGTAGTCCTGGTTTTTGGCTACGCAAGAGAAAACAACACAAAGTGCGGTTTATTTGGGGGGAAGGTGTTTTTGGAGCGTTCAGAGTTGCTCCTGCATTTGAAGTGATGTTGCTTTCTGCTGTTTGCACTGGGAGAATATGAAACTATGTAGACTTGCTTTGTGTACATGGTAAATGAAGGCTGAACTGCAACAAAGTTGATTTGTCTCAGGAATCTGACAGCTGTACTGCTTGCACTTTTTCCAGTTACTCCCTTGACCAAACATTAACATACATTTTGTTACTAAGTTGTTTGAGACATGGAATTTCACACTGAGGTAGGCTAGTCCTACAGGACTTTGGAGGGGCAAATAGCTATGATGGCAAAAGTATTTTTGCTGTTGCTTTGCTGATATTCTAAAATCTGTTTTTATGATTTAGTTATTGTCCTAAAATGTTGCCATAAGGCACCTTTGAGTATACGGGGAAAGGAGTATAAATATATAAAATGCATAAATACATTTATGCTATTTTTTTCCGTGTGAATCCTAGAGACAGAAACACTGGTCAGCTAAAACCATTACGCCTTAGTTGAAACAAGTCAGCAGCTTATGTATCTCGATCAATTTGAGAGGATCAATATATCACTGTTGCAAGTAATCACCATCAAAAGCTATTTTCAACAGGACACTAAAAACCAAAGTGATATCCCATTAAGAAAATTCCTACCATGCACTTGGCTGATCCATGAATTTTGGGTGACTCAAGAGACCATTATGTAATAATTACCCACTTAAAAATATCTCTCCTTGCATATGTTTTATTAGTGGGAGTAGGAGAGGTGGGGGGGGGAATCACATCTGGCAACCAATGCACCCCTTTGGTTTCAGATAGTACATGGGTAAAGGTAAAGGTAAAGGTACCCCTGACCATTAGGTCCAGTCGCGGACAACTCTGGGGTTGCGGCGCTCATCTCGCTTTATTGGCTGAGGGAGCCGGCGTACAGCTTCCAGGTCATGTGGCCAACATGATTAAGCTGCTTCTGGCAAACTAAAGCTGCGCACAGAAACGCAGTGGTACCTATTTATCTACTTGCACTCTGACATGCTTTCGAACTGCTAGGTTGGCAGGAGCAGGAACCGAGCAACGGGAGCTCACCCTGTCGTGGGGATTCAAACTGCCAACCTTCTGATCAGCAAGCCCTAGGCTCTGTGGTTTAACCCACAGCACCACCCACATGCCATCAGTACATGGGTAGATGAGTCTAAAAAGCCCGGGACACAAATTTCCACGGCCCTCTAGTGGCTATGGTGCCTCATTTACCAGAAGTAATGTACCGTATTTTGCATTAACTCTGGAAGCGTATACTCAACTCTGACCAAACTAAGCCTCCTAGAGCAAAATATACATTCATCAATATCTATAAAATAATCATTTATAGGTTAGAACACAACGGTAAACCACAATCCAAACATGTTTCTGATTGTTCAAGTATTGGAATAAGTTAACTACCAATTGCCAGTTTTTGATTCCTGTAAATAAAGTAGTATGAGTTATTGTCTTAGATTTAGCTGTTCATGACACCTGGTAAAGAAAGCAAGGAATGAGAGTTGGTGATCGGCCTAAAATAATGTTCAGGTACTTTTTGAGGGCAAAGAGTCATACTATCTCCACTCTCCCTGCATTTATTTGTGTTGATAATTTGGCCCTCATCCAGCTCATCCAGAAATGGAAAGCCATGTGATCTGAATGCACCTTGAATTGAAAATGTGTGCTGTCACTATTAAACTTGATAGATACATCTGATGTCACATCCTCATTCAGGTCTACTAGTCACATATTATAAAGCACAAATAGAACTGGATTTGGGCACTGGCTTTTGTTAAATAAAATAGGTACTCTATTTAGTTTGCTCTACATCTGGAGCTCAGTAGGCTCTATTCAATAAAGTCTCATGTAACTCATTTTAAACATGTGCTTGACTGTCAATGTATTTCCATCTTTATCCTACAGATTTTTGTATTCAGACAATTGCAGATAAAAAAACAGACCCCTGGAATTCAATCCAAACAGCAGCTGAGATTCAAGCACAGACATCCAAGTTCTGCAGGCTCCAACTAGATCAGCGGTTCTCAACCTGTTGGTCCCCAGATGTTGTTGGACTACAACTCCCATCATCCCTGAGCTCTGGCCTTGCTAGCTAGGGGTGATGGGAGCTGTAGTTCAACAACATCTGGGGACCCACAGGTTGAGAAAGGCAGGTTGAACTAGATGTTTTGCATGTTAACTAGCTAGAGAATTGCATGTAAAAGAAACAGCAAAAGTTTCACCCATCCCATCATCACCTGCTGGCCCTGCTTGTAGATCAAAGGCGGTGGTGAGATGATATGATGGTGTCATATATCTGTGATGGACAACTCTAGAATGTTACAATTCTATGATGTTGCAAGTGATTTCTTCCCTACAGCCACAATTTGTCTTTGTTCGCTTTGCTAACAAATCAGGCAATTCTGGTCAATGCAGGGTGCTGCACTGTACAAACTAGACATCCAATACCTTGGGTGAAGCCTATCCCAAGAATTTATCCAGTTACACATAATTCTGCAGACTGAAAAACACGCCAATTCCACAACAGAGGGGGTGGTGTTTTTGTTTATTCCATTTGGCAGCTCTAGGCTTGCCCGTTTTAACCAGCAGCGGAAACATCTATCTTTTTGTAGAGAAGATGCTGTTTCTTAACATACATCCCACAATATCAAGTGCAACCAAGTCTTAATCATCATCAGCTGCCTGTTTCTACCCCACACCCATGAAAATAGTGAAGTAGCTGCCATCTTCCTGCAGCTGCTCTGGATACCCTGGCAACAATTTCCCTGTAATGAGAACTTTCCCTGTGTTAAATAAATCCTCTTAGGGAGAACAAAAGTTTCCTACAATGCTCTGGCAGGCAGCGCAGAATGGAAGAATGAGGTTCTGCTCCCAGCTCAAAGGCCTCTTTATGCCATCTCAGCAGAGGGTCTTAGGAATGAGCAAAAACGATGAATCATGTCATTGCAATGCTAGTAGCCAGTCCTTAGCATCTTTATACACAAGCAACCTCATTTACCAAGAGTCCGAAAGAAAGACCCAGTTAGAGAAGGTGAAGAAGCATTAGTATGCCTGTCAGGGAGGCAGAGTCCACATTGGTGTATTGTGAAGTGAGCCAGAGTCTGCCCTTGTTTATTTCCTCCCTAATGCCAAGGCCTATACAGAATCTTCTAGTATGATAGCAATATTCAGCTATTCCAAATTTAGGTTGCTACATGCTGCTGTTGAGTGTTATCTGCTGTGCTGCTACAAGTTTCTTCCCACCCCCTCTCCCCTACTCTTCTTTTCAATTTCAAATCATATGCTGAGGAGAAAATATACTTCATGTTAATGCAGATGCATTTTACCTCACCTCCAAAAGACTGTGGCTGTGCAAACATTATTTGAAGCATGTTCGAAGCACATTTCCTCCCTCTCCAAAGGATTGTGGGCACTGTACATAGTTTCTTAGGGGTTGCTGGGAATTTTAACTCTGTGAGAGGTACTCTATGGTGCCCAGAATTCTTTGTGAGGTGGAAATGTGCTTCAAATGTGCTTTAAATGTATAATGTTTATGCAGCCTCAGTCTTTTGGAGGTGAGGTATGAGGGACCTCAGATACTGTGGTGTCTTTATGATATATGGTTTATTTACACACATATACAACTTTACTACAATGAAGAGGCTCACACCTCAAGAGGTGTTGCTTCTCCCATAGCCACAGCCTTGAATTCCAGCAGAAACCAAGCATGTCTCTGCCTCACAGGCTTCTGCCTGCCCCCTGCTTCTAGCTCAGTCCTGGCTTTTGTACTTCTAACTACCAGCCAGTTGAGGGAGGTGGCACACCCATTTGATATCTAGCCAAAGTCTCTTCCTTTGTTGCCTCAATGACCTACCTGTACATAGACTATTACCAAGAAACTGACCGGGCTATTCCAGCAATTGAATCCTTGCTATCAGGAATTGGAAGGGACTCGGGCATACAACCTAACTCCTGCCCCCAGATTCACAACACAATGTTTACCCAGATGCTGCACTCTGATTCACAATTTTCTGATTGGTGGTCCTTTTTTTCTTTTTGAGCAATGCTAAGTTTTATCTACGGTACATAGTTTCATTCTGTTTTTAGTCAGCTTTTTAAAAGTTTTATTTGATTGTTAATGTTGCACTTCTATATGAATTTATATTGAGTTTCCCCATTATTATCTCTTATGCCTTTTTTACATTAAGCAGCATGGAAATTTCATGAACAAACAAACAGTGTGGGCAGTAAACAAAAGGACCTCATGCAACATCTATAATGGACTCCCATCCTGACTGTTAAATCCTGCCTTTTGTGGATTTGAACTAAATGTAGAATTATTCCCAAGATCAGTGTCTTCATAGGGTCTTGAACTGCAAAAATTAAACTTGTAGTGGATAAAATGGTCATGTGAATTCACCTTCAGTTTAAGGAAATCAAAGGATTGCTAGTATATAGGCCTTTTTTAAAAAACACCCCAGTGATGGAGAAGCAACACACCTTTCAACTATTTGATCCATCTGATGAGAGCTCTTATTGCTATGGTTTTAGCTTTCATGGGTTTTGAAACACTTCTCAATAAAGATATCTCAGAGGCAAATCCTGCTGAGTTAATGGGATTTACTCCCAAGTAAGCAAGTATGATTGCAGCCAATATCTATTATATTTACACTGCAGACTTACATTCCTTGGAAATGGTAGTTCTGTGAGAGGGGAATAGGCATCTTTCACAGATAATGCTCAATGGCAAATTACTGTTCCCAGTATTCTTATGGGGAAGCAAGAACTCTTAAAGTGGTAGAAAGAAAATCAATAAAAGTTTTTTGAGTCGCTCAAGAAACAATTGCTGCAAATTAGTTACTCCAAGGCACATATGAACCTAACTTCCATGAAATGTATCAATACTAATGTCTCCAAACCCCCTCACCCAAATATTTCTCCTGCATGCTTTTGTTTTGTTATTTTTTCTGACAAGTTTCTTGGCAGACGTCTCAAAGCACCTGTTACTATTCCACTGGAAACTTATCAAGGTTGTAGTCCTAGCTATTTCTTCTAAAAATGCACAGCAAACATAGCAGAGACTTCAAAGAATAAAGGCACATAAACATGGTTTCTTTTTAAGAAAATAGCGTTGAACGAAAAAGCCCTGCATTGCTAAGCCTCTTAACTGACCTGAAGTTTGGAAGGGGGGAGGGACCAATTCACTCACCTACACAAGAGGAATTTTCCTTCTGTATTTGGTATCCTCTGGGACAGCTCCAGAGCTTCTCAGCTGACAGACTGACCAAACTGATTTTAAAAGCCACAAGCAAAAGATCTGTGAGCAACATAGTCTTGACCCACTTTTTCAGTGTCAGTAGGACAGGCGAGACTGCTCAATTTCAGGCATCTTCAAGATAAAAAAGAAGCAGGTGTCCTCATTCCCAAGGTGCATCAACGACAGCAGAGACACATCACCTCCCAGCTCAATTCCGTGGTCTGACTAAACTTGACACTAGGAGAGCAGAGGGGCTGGCTGACTCCAGTTCTCACCCTCAAAGAAATTCCAGGGTGATCTCTTCTTTGCTCATGCACACACTTCTTCTGCCTTTTTTTTTTTTTTTTTGGAAGTGAAGTATGAAATGCCTAACTCCCTTGTTACAAAATTAACATGGCTTTTTAAAAAAAAAAAGTGCTATTGCAAAATTAAATACCAAGACAATGAATTTGTTGCAGGTTTATATGGATATACAAAGGCACTAATTTTTAAAGTAATCTTTTGAAAGTAATAGGTAAGCAGAGACACTGTAGTCCCCAAAACATAGATCCCATTTTTGTACGCACGCTGGAATGATGGTCCTTCTCTTCCTACAGCTTCTTGCCCACCCCCTCTTTCTTGTATTGTTAGTGCCACTTGAGTGAAGCTTGTGTTTGCAAATAGAACTGTAGCCAGCTCCATGGTCCAGGGAAGTTAGGCAATGCATCGCTAGACAATCGCTCCCAGTTAATTGCCTATTTGAAGGAAAAGGGAAAGGGAAAAGAGAGGGGAAGCAGCAGCATGGTGTAGTGATTTAGTGTGTTGGACAAGGACCTGGGAGACTAGGGTTCAAATCTCCACTCAGCTCAGGCGTGAGAGAAGGAGCACAGAGATTAGGTGGGCAGGATGGTGTGGCAGGGGACGTCCTGCTTTGCCCTCCCAAAATGTTGGAGGATATGCAGCCTCCAGTATTGCTGAAGAATGCTGCATGCTGACTCTGGGCCTGGAGGGGCGCCCAATAGTTTGGTAGGCAAACCGCAGCAAAATTGTGCCTAAGATGGGCCCAAGATGAGAGCCAGCGTGGTGTAGTGGTTAAGAGTGGTGGACTCATAATCTGGTGAACCGGGTTCACTTCCCCGCTCCTCCACATGCAGCTGCTGGGTGACCTTGGGCCAGTCACACTTCTCTGAAGTCTCTCAGCCCCACTCACCTCACAGAGTGCTTGTTGTGGGGGAGGAAGGGAAAGGAGATTGTTGGCCGCTTTGAGACTCCTTAGGGTAGTGTGATAAAGTGGGATATCAAATCCAAACTACTACTCCTCCTCTTCTTCTTCTTCTTCTTCTTCTGTCACTTGGAGCCAGGGCTTCTTTCTCACAACAGGCTTGGGGACCTTTTTTAGGCCTGAAAGATTCCTCTCATGGGCAAACATCCAGACCAGATGCAAATGGGGGCAGAGCAGATGGATGGTACTCTTACACTTACACACACACACCCTCCATTTTCCAACAAGGCAAGCAAGAGCCATTATCACAGTTCAAGGACACATTCCAGCCAGGCAAAAATACTCAAGGATGATGCAGCCTATGGGGTGGTTTGCAAATTGGGGAAAGTCCTGAAACCCAAATGAGCAGGTTGGGAGAAATGCATTTGGTCCCCAGCCTTGAGATTCTCCACCCCTGTCTTAGGGCTGTCAGACACCTATGGCCCTTTAGCTTGATCAGACAAGCTGCTGTCTTGTCAGTGCCTCTTTGCTAACATTGAAGTCTCAGTCTCTTGGGTCCTCTAAAATTAATTTGCTCTTGAATAGACACAGCTCCTTGTTATCTTCCAGGCCTTTGTTTCCAAATATTGCAGAATGGGTTCAGCATGACACCTAAACATGACTTGAACTCTTGAAGAAGCATCTCCACCCCCATTGTACAGCCCGGACACTGTGGTCCAGCTCCAAGGGCCTTCTGGCAGTTCCCTCACTGTGAGAAGGAACCAGGCAGAGGGTCTTCTCGGTAGTGGCGCCTGCCTGGTAGAATGCCCTCCCATCAGATGTCAAGGAAATAAATAACTATTCGACTTTTAGAAGACATCTGAAGGCAGCCCTGTACAGAGAAGTTTTTAATAGTTGGTGTTTTACTGTGTTTTTTAATATTTTGTTGGGAGCCACTCAGAGTGGCTGGGAGAACCTGGTCAAATGGGCAGCATATAAATAATAAAATATAACAACAACAGCAATAATTCTGTGCTTCCTGATTTGCTCATCTCTAAAGAAGTATATTAGTTAGTTGAGACCCTTCAGGCAACTCCTTGTGAAATGTGAAGTATATTATTATATGATTAGCAGCATGATACAAGTCCCATTAAGTTCAGTAGGGCTTACTTCCAGGGACATGGGCCTAGGACTGCAGTCTGGAATTGCACAACACAGCAGCTGGCAATCCTGGCCGCACCCAGGAGATGCCACAGCTGTACATGGAGCCATTCCTAGGAACACTAGCTTTGTTGACCTTAACTGACAGAAACTGATAAGCGTGTACTCTTGGAAACGAAGAAATAGCATGAAATAGCAGATTAGAAACTGTGCCACTAACAGCAATGGCACGAAACTGTTTCATTGTTGTTTATACATCTATGCACACTAAATCTCCTGTTTATGTAATCCATTCCATCCATTACTGGAGAGATAGGAAACCTTTTGCAGCCCATGGTGGGTGTGTCCAGAGGCAAAAGTCAGCAAAGCCGTGAATGTAAATGGTTTTGTGGCACTCTCTTTTCGTCTTCTTTTTAAAATGTAGTAGCAATCCCCCACAGCAGCAATTTTGTGACCCATAGCGCTTCCTCAAAATTCCAAATATGTCCACTGACTCAAAATGGTTGATAACCCCTGGCATAGATGATCTAAATAAATAAATCAGGTTCTGGGCAGTAACATTACACAGCTAAGATAAGGTGTGTTATTAAAACAGACTAGAAACTATTACAGTTGCTTTAGGAGTGAACTGTGTTTCACCCAGAGATTATACTATTAAGAGGTGATATCACAGCCACCTTCAAATATCTAGTGGCTATGACTTGGATGATAGAATAAATTTGATTTTATTGCTCCTGAGGGTAGGACCTGACTCAGACAGTTCAAATTACAGGAGTGGAAATTTCAACTAATCCAGGAAGACCACTGTTTGACAGTGAAACAGATTGTCTTGGAAAGGTAGTGAGTTGTCCTTTGTTAGAGCCTTTTAAGTAGAGCTCTGGGTTGTCTACCTAACAGGGATGGAGTAGCAGCAGATTTCCTGAAGGAACCTTGGAGACAGGGATGGGGCAGAGGAGGAGATTTGATTCAGTTCACATTTAAAAGTGAACTTACCTCATTTGCACTTTCTGAAATAATACACGAACCAAAACACAGTCATCAGATGAAATTTGCACTTCTTTGCCTACCCAAACTACCCAAGTAGTTTGTACAAAAATGCATATACTAGGGTAAAGTGTGCATTAAAATGCATATATTATTGAAAACGAAGTATAAAAAACTGCATTAAATGAGGGGAAATTCCTTCCAAAAATATCAGGCAAATTGGCATACAAAAATGTGTATATTAAAGGAAATTCACACTAAAATGCAGGTGAATTTTCAAGAGGACTTTTTGTGGAGGGCTTTCTTTTAAAAATGCAAACTGATGTGAAAATATGGAGAATGTAAAACTGGAAAAACTGACAGTCAGAAACTGAAATTGACATATCCACCAGTCCCTACCCAGTAGTTCCTTCTAACTCACTTCCACACCAAACATTTAGGGGATTTATACTGCTTTAACAGTCATGGCTCCCTCCGCCCTCAAAGAATCCTGCGAACTGTAGTTTGTTAAAAGTGCTGGGAATTGTAGCTGTGAGAGGGAAACAGCAATTCCCAGGATTCTCTGGGTGAAGCAATATGCATTAACTGTGCATTAAATGCATGTGTGGATGCGACAGATGATTCTCCACAACTGGGATGAGAAAGCTGAGGTATAAAATGCAATGTGGAGGAAGTGTTTCACCTTGTGAAGCAAACAAATCCAGTATAAGATATAGTGCACTAGCAATGGCCAAGTCTTGTTTATTTCAAGACAGTCTGAGACCCACATTCTCCTAACATTAGCTCATTGTGAACAGTACCTTTACTACAAAAAGTTCAAGTGAAAAAGGGTGAAACTTGGCATAAACTAGGTAACTCAATGCTGGGCATAATTAAAAGCAATTGTAAGTAAAACATATATTTAAATTATGGCTTTATTTCTAATCAGGAAGTGAGAACATATATTTAAATTATGGCTTTATTTCTAATCAGGAAGTGAGAACATATATTTAAATTATGGCTTTATTTCTAATCAGGAAGTGAGATAGTTTTGTTCCAAATTAGGCCAGATTCAGTTGCATCTGTGGAAAATAAGTGAGATGCTTTGAGGTCAATATGAAAAGAAACAGGATGATTTATCATTCCATCAAACTCAACTATGAACTCTTTGAATGCCTTTTCCATTTGCAGTCAATGCTTGATTTGAATTGACGAAACAGGAATTTTTTTTAAAAAAAAAAACCTACCTGAAAATATTCCAGATAACATTTTATCTTATCTTATTTTTGAGATATTTTGCTTTCTGTTTATTCATTTGATGCAACTTTGTTTTTTAAAAAATATCTATTATTATTTTGACTTGATCAGATAGATATAATTCTCAATGCACCTCCAAACTGATCTGTCCTTATGAAGCTAGAGTTTTATTAGAAAACCTTTTTCTCCCACCTAAAATTAGATCCCAAGGAAAGGAGAACCTCTTTGGAAACCGTGCCCAAAGTCAGGATGATTTGTTAACCAACATCTTCAACGCTGCTTTTCCTTGACCAGTACTGCAACCAACACTTCTAGAATATCCTGGAGTTCCTGGGTCCCTGGAAGTGGACCCTTTCAACAAGGTTTTAGTTGCAGCAATTGTAAGCAGTACAACACCACTTTCAAGTTAACAGTTCTAAAGGTCTTTAACTACCGATAAAATTGGGACCCAAAGTCTGTAAAGTATGTATTCAGGGGGAACTAGTTGATATGGAAACTGAACATGCTCTGTCTTCATTGAGCTATTTTTTGTTATCCCCAGTGGGAGTTTCTAAAGACGTTTGTACATCTGCCTGCTGACATTACTCTCTTGTGCAGATAATGTTGCTTAACATAAATCTGGAGTGGCACTGACATCTGAACATTGGAAAGAGAAGGGAAAATGTTTTGCATTGCCAAGGATATCCCTGGCCTTGAAAACCTATATTTATTAATTATATTATTATTATTATTAAACAGGATTAAACAAAAATCATGGAGTAATAATGGTCGGCCAACTGCTATAAGTCATGACAGCTGAAATGGACCTTCCACAGTCCACAGCTGAATTGCAGGTGCTGAGGAAAAGCACTGAGGGAGAGCTAGTCTTGCCTATATCGAAATATCTACCTCAGAAGGCCTATTTCAGTGCCTGTCAGCAAAGGCTTTAAACTGGTTAGCATACTTAGCAGGGCCTTCTCAGCAGTGGCTCTGCAACCAGAAGCCAATTCCCCATCTCTTTTCTCAAACAGTTTTGAATGGGGTGGGGCATGAAAGAGGGTAGTTAACTACTATGGTATCGCTGAATGATTGTTTTCTACTGGTGGTTTTAATGTTGGTTTATCATTGCTGGCTGTGTTTTAAAAGGTTTTATGGAATGGATTTGTATTTTAAAATATTGCAAGCTGCTCTGTGGAAGATTTCTTCCAGAAGGGAAGGAGAAACCCCTTAAATAAACAAGCAAAACAAACATGCCCTGCTATACCCTTTAGACATCTGGACCAAAATTTGTTTGATCAAATTTAACTTGATTTCCTCTTTTATCTTTAGCACTTATGTCTAACCTGGATTACAGTCGAAATAAAAAAATTCCTTCCTGTAGCACCTTAAAGACCAACTAAGTTAGTTCTTGGTATAAGCTTTCGTGTGCATGCACACTTCTTCAGATACACTGAAACAGAAGTTGCCAGATCCTTCTATATATTGAGAAGGTGGGGAGGGGTATTACTCAGAAGGGTGGTGGGAATGGGAGATTGGCAGATAGCTGAGATGAGCCTGCTGACGACTCTTAACGACTGTAATAGGTCTTACGGGAAAAGGCAAGGGGTGAGAAGGTGAGAAATGGCTTAGTCATGTATAATGAGATAAGAATCCGATGTCTCTGTTCAGACCAGGTCTCTCCATTGTTTTAAGTTTGGTAATGAGTTGTAATTCAGCAGCTTCTCTTTCCAGTCTATTTCTGAAATTCCTTTGTAGTAAAACAGCTACTTTGAGATCTTGTATAGAATGTCCTGGGAGATTGAAGTGTTCTCCTACTGGTTTCTCTGTTTTTCTTACTGTATAAAACAGTAAGTTTTTCTTACTGAACAAAACAGAGAAACCAGTAGGAGAACGCTTCAATCTCCCAGGACATTCTATACAAGATCTCAAAGTAGCTGTTTTACTACAAAGGAATTTCAGAAATAGACTGGAAAGAGAAGCTGCTGAATTACAACTCATTACCAAACTTAAAACAATGGAGAGACCTGGTCTGAACAGAGACATCGGATTCTTATCTCATTATACATGACTGTCAGGGGTTCAGGAGCAGAGGCAAGGGCAAGGGAGGAAACAGAGAGCGAGGGAGAGGAGGCAGAAGAAAAGATGAGTGATGACGACGACCCGAGATCTCCGAGTCTTTCCAGTGAATCAGAAGATTCACAGAAAGGAGCACCAGTGGCCAGGGCAAGGGGGGAGCCTAGGGGGACACCCCAGGAAGATAGAGCCAGAGGGGACTCAGAGGGGAGCAGTTGGAAATCAGGACCAGCGTCACCGCCAGAGAGCAGGGAAGAGGAAGGGCGCCAGGGATCAAGCGCTGGCAGCTCACAACAGGGGGGGGCACGAGTCAGGAGTGGCCACACCTCCATCGGGGAGCAAAGAAACGGTCAGACGGAAGGTGGAAGGTTGGGCGCGCGTGCCAAGTTCAAATGCACAGGAAGGTGGCGCAGTAGGCAGCCCGGAAAGGGAGCTAGGTCCTAAAGCCCGCCGAAAGGAGGGAGAAGAGTCAGGGGGGTCAGCGTCAGCGTCAGAGGAATCCCGGAAGGAAGAGACCCCGGGGGGCAGAGGGACCCAGAGAAGAACAGTCAGGCGGAAAAGGTGGAGCAAGGCTAGGATATTAAGTTGGTGTACAAGGGGCGGAGACTCAGATGGAGCTTCGCCGATCTAACCATGAGACGTAGAGTTGCACGCAGCAGCTTGAGAATGGAAACTGTAACTCAATAAAGACTTTTATTTAATGATCGCTGGCTAGCGTGATCCTCTGTGAGCTAGGATCTGGAAGCAGCTCTGACAGTAAGCTCCATCCCTAGATTGTGGGCATCTACGTCCTCGCGGAGAGGAGAGAAAGCGGGTGCCTACTAGCGAGCTCACGAACGGCAGACAACATGACGGCCGAACAGCAGATAGTGGAACTCAGAGAAGCAGTGACACGACTGAATGCCGAGGCTCTTGCATCCAGGAAGAGAGAGGAGGACGCAGCTGCCGCCTACAGGGATCTCCAGGTCAGGTTGGAAGTGCTTACGAAGCAAGGGCAACTGACACCCAAACCGGAGGGGATTGGGTTGGGGAGACGAACAGGCGGTCTGGTCTCTCACTTCGATGGGAATTTGCAACAGTACCCCAACTTTAGAGCAGATGTAATGTGTGCACTGCAACTGCTGAACAAAGACTTTAGAGATGAGCAAGAGAAGGTGGGATTCATCATGTCCCATTTGCATGGAGATGCTAAAGCATGGCTGCGCAATTTGTGGAGAGATAAGGATCCGGCGCTCCAAAATGCGGATGCCTTTATTAAAGCGATGGATGGGTGCTTTTTATCAAGCATTGACATGGATCTTGCTCGGCAGGAGATACATGGACTGAAGCAAGGGAGGGCCAGCGTAAGGCAGTACCATGCCCGCTTTTTCGCTTTGGTCAGTGCCCTGGAATGGGACAGAGATTCGGCTCCTGTAAGAGACCTGTTTTGGGAGGGATTGCACGGCTCGGTTAAAGATGAAATTGCGAGGGGGGAGAGACCCCGGACCACGCAGGAGATCGTTCAGAGGGCGCTGGCGGTGGGGGTGCGGCTGGAAGGACGTCCGTGGAGCAGGGACGAAGGGCGTGGAGGGCGCGAACCAGCCAGGGGCTCCTCCTTCCTTCCCAGAGAAGCAGCGCGTGCGCAATCCACGCCTCCGCCAGGAGGAGGAGCGGAACCTATGGAGGTTGGAGGTGCAAGGGCTCAGTCAGCAGCCAGAGCCCTAGCACCGGCAGCAGTGAAAGCGAAGCCTCCTAGAGGGAACAGGAAGTGTTACATCTGCGATGATCCACAGCATATGGCGAAAGAGTGTCCCCAGAGGCTCCACAAGCACACTGCAGCCTCAGCAATGGTAACTGCAGCAACGCAGCAAGGACAACCACAGCAGGGAAACGACGGAGTCTGGTTGGAGGAAGAGGCACTGGGGCCCAGCCAGACGTGTCAGTGAAGCAGTCCCCAGAGATTTTACAGCCCATGGACCCCCTCCCGCCCAAACCGGTAGTGAGGCTCACCGCGTCGCTCCAGCTGCCCAATGGAATCACCATGGACGTGCCAATCACCATTGACTCCGGAAGCAATGCGGACTTTATAGGGCAGGACTTTGTCGACCGGCACGCTATACAGTTGCTGCCTGCCACGCTGCCCCTGCAGGTTGTCACGGTGGATGGCAGGGAGCTGCTAGGGGGGCAAGTGGTGAAGCAGACGCCACCAATGGTGATGCGACTTGGGAATCACAGGGAAATCATCAGCTTCAATGTCACTCAACTATCGGACACGCCCATTGTATTGGGCATGAGTTGGCTGGACAAGCACAGCCCGACGCTGGCTTGGTACCAGAGGCAGCTGACCTTCGGCTCTTCCTTTTGCGCTGAACACTGCATCGTGCCCAGGCAGGAAGGAGGGGAAGAGGAGTCACAGCTGCAGCTAGGCACGCTGCAAGCGGTTCCCCACAAGTACGCAGAATTTTTGGAGGTTTTCTGCGAGAAGGAGGCAGACAGGCTACCCCCCCACAGACCATATGACTGCAAAATTGACCTGCTGCCGGGGGCGGCGCTGCCCAAAGGGAAGCTGTATTCCATGTCTGAGGACGAACTGCAGGAACTCAAAGAGTTCATAGATCATAATTTGGAGCGCGGTTTCATCCGAGAGTCCAAGGCAGCGGGGGGCAGTCCGGTATTCTTTGTTAAGAAGCGGGACACGCCCCAAAAAAGACTTGTAGTGGACTTTCGCATCTTGAACAGTGTGACCAAGCCATCGGACTTCCCCATGCCCCGAATCGACGACCTCCTCGCAAAGGTACGGAAGGGCAGAGTGTTCACCAAGTTGGACCTGCGAGGGGCATACAACCTCATTCGCATGCGGGAGGGAGATGAGTGGAAGACAGCCATGTTCACGCCCCTGGGCACCTACGAATATAGAGTTATGCCTTTTGGATTGCAAAATGGCTCCCACGTTTTTCAAGCTTTCATGCATCACGTGTTGGCGGGGCTCCTCTACAAGACGTGCGTCTGTTTCTTGGATGACATCCTGATCTTTTCGGAATCGCAGCAGGAGCATGACAGACACGTCAAGGAAGTGCTGAGCAGGCTACAGCAACATAGGCTTTACGCCAAGCTGGAGAAGTGCCAATTCGACGTGACCGAGGTGGATTTCCTGGGCTACAAGTTGTCTGATAAAGGGCTCGCCATGGACAGCGCCAAGGTCCGAGCAGTGTTGGATTGGAAAAGCCCACGCAACCGGAAGGAGGTCCAACGGTTTGTCGGCTTCGCGAACTTCTATCGCAAGTTTATCAAAGGCTTTGCGATGCAGACAGCGGCCATCACGGACACGCTCAGCTCCAAGAAAAAGAAGTTCATCTGGACAGAGCAGGCGGAGCAGTCCTTTCAGGCACTCAAGCGTCTCTTCGCGTCGGAAGAGCAGCTGCTTCATGTCAACCCCAGCAGGCCGATGAGGGTGGAGACAGACGCTTCGGACAGAGCCGTGGGAGCAGTCCTGCTGCAGAAAGACCCGCAGGGGGTTTGGAGGCCGGGAGCGTTTTACTCAAGGAAGCTCAGCAAGTCCGAACAGAACTACACCATCTGGGACAGGGAGTTGCTGGCCATTCATGCAGCGTTCAAAGCGTGGAGGCACTTCCTGATCGGCACCAAGCACACGGTGCAGGTCTGCACGGACCACAAGAATCTAGAGCACTGGCGCACGGCACAGTTCCTGAACCAGAGGCAGATACGTTGGGCTGAGTTCTTTGCGAATTTCGACTTCCGAATAGAGTATGTCCTGGGGGACACCAACATCATGGCGGATGCTCTCTCCCGTAAGCCACAGTATCTGGAGGAGGCAACGCCAGCGGCCGCCATGCACATCTTCGCACCGACAGTGTGGGCGTGCGCGGCGGCGACAGTTGACCTGGATGCGGTGCGACGAGCGTTGCAGGATGACTCCTTCGCGCAAGCAAAGATGGCAGAGGTGCACAGGGGCACGGCAGCGACCAACGAGTTCCAGCTGCGAGATGGTTTGCTCATCCGTAAAGGGGCCATCTACGTGCCGGGAGACGAACTTCGCGCCAAGGTACTGCAGCAGCTGCACGACGCGCCCACTGCCGGGCACTTTGGCAAGGAGAAGACGGTGGAATTAGTAGCCAGAGACTTCTGGTGGCCCGGAATGAGAGGGGAAGTCGCGGACTACGTGGCGAGGTGTGACACCTGCCAGAGGTCCAAACCAGTGCACAGACCGCCGGCCGGACTGCTGGAACTGCTGCAAACTCCGTTCGAGCCATGGGAGAGAGTGGCCCTGGACTTTGTCACGGATCTGCCCAGCTCGAGGGGCAAGACGGCTGTGCTGGTGGTGGTGGATTTGTTCTCCAAGATGGCACATTTCATTCCGTGTGCGAAGGTGGCCACGGCGGAACAAACCGCCAAACTGTTCATAGACCACGTGTTCAAGGTTCACGGTCTGCCGCGGTCTATTCTGTCCGACCGAGGGCGACAGTTCATCTCAAACTTCTGGCAGAGGCTGATGGGCTTCCTGAACGTCAAGATCAACCTGGCGTCGGCTAGACACCCGCAGACCAACGGGCAAGCGGAGCGGGTCAATGCCATCATGCAGCAGTACCTGAGATGTTATGCGAATCAACAGCCTGCGACGTGGGTGGATTACCTGCCTCTCGCCGAGTTCGCCTACAACAACACGAAGCACGTGTCCACGGGGGTCACGCCGTTCTTCGCCAACAACGGGAGGCACCCTAGAACCTTCCCGGGACTGGAAAGAATGGGGGAGGGGGAGCCGCAGACAGCAGATGCGTTCGCGTCGGAGTTGCAGGAGGTCCACGATCAGCTGCGGCGGCACCTGGAGCTGGCTAAACACGCATACAAGGTACAAGCGGACAAACACAGAAGGGTTGGCGAAGAGATCCATGTGGGAGACTGGGTCTGGTTAGCAGCCCACGCAGTGCCGGCCAGGTCGTTGGCGAAGAAGAAACTAGGGCATAAACAACTGGGGCCCTACCAAGTCGACGAACAGGTCAACCCGGTGGCTTTCAGGCTGGCTCTTCCGGAGGGTTCCAGAATGCATCCGGTGTTCCACAGATCGGTGCTCACTCCCTACAAGGCACCTCACAGGTTTCAGGAACCAGGAACGGCACCGGGTCCGCTCCGAGAGAGAACCGGGCAAGGGGGAGTGGCACAGGAGGAGCGCATCAACGAAGTCACGGAGATTTTGGACTCCAGATGGGGGGAAGAGGGGGTAGAATACCTTCTCGCCAAGGAGGGCACCCCGGCCAGTGCCAACAGCTGGGTGCCGGGCTACGCTTTAGACGAACCTCTGCTCAAAGAAGAGTTTCATGCCCTCTTCCCACATAGGCCAATGCCAGCAGACTTTTTCGACGACTGGCTTTTCACGCCCACGCTTTCAGCCAGCACGTTCCGGGGGTTCGACTCGGACGAGGAACCGACACGAGACGCCCGTTCCCCGGAGGGGTCACCCTCGGGATCTGCTTCAGAACCCTCGTATTGGTGGGATGATCGACCAGAGGAGCAGTTCCGCAGAAGGTGGCTGGAGGGTCCAGGACGAGCAACGTCTCCAGAAGGCAACGAGGGAGAGACGGACATGGACGTTTTCGGGGACGACCCGGGTTTCGAGCACGGCGGCACAGAGATGGAAGCGGAGGTGACCGTCGTCAACGAGAGCAGGGAGGAAGAACCGGAAGACTTCGGATGGCGGCCCGCCACGGGAAGCGAACTGTATCCGACATTCGTCCCCCTGACACGGCAGCACCCAGATCCCGCACCGGAAGGAGGGGAGGGGGGAAGAGGGGGCTTCGAGGGGGGGATGGATGTCAGGGGTTCAGGAGCAGAGGCAAGGGCAAGGGAGGAAACAGAGAGCGAGGGAGAGGAGGCAGAAGAAAAGATGAGTGATGACGACGACCCGAGATCTCCGAGTCTTTCCAGTGAATCAGAAGATTCACAGAAAGGAGCACCAGTGGCCAGGGCAAGGGGGGAGCCTAGGGGGACACCCCAGGAAGATAGAGCCAGAGGGGACTCAGAGGGGAGCAGTTGGAAATCAGGACCAGCGTCACCGCCAGAGAGCAGGGAAGAGGAAGGGCGCCAGGGATCAAGCGCTGGCAGCTCACAACAGGGGGGGGGGCACGAGTCAGGAGTGGCCACACCTCCATCGGGGAGCAAAGAAACGGTCAGACGGAAGGTGGAAGGTTGGGCGCGCGTGCCAAGTTCAAATGCACAGGAAGGTGGCGCAGTAGGCAGCCCGGAAAGGGAGCCAGGTCCTAAAGCCCGCCGAAAGGAGGGAGAAGAGTCAGGGGGGTCAGCGTCAGCGTCAGAGGAATCCCGGAAGGAAGAGACCCCGGGGGGCAGAGGGACCCAGAGAAGAACAGTCAGGCGGAAAAGGTGGAGCAAGGCTAGGATATTAAGTTGGTGTACAAGGGGCGGAGACTCAGATGGAGCTTCGCCGATCTAACCATGAGACGTAGAGTTGCACGCAGCAGCTTGAGAATGGAAACTGTAACTCAATAAAGACTTTTATTTAATGATCGCTGGCTAGCGTGATCCTCTGTGAGCTAGGATCTGGAAGCAGCTCTGACAATGACTAAGCCATTTCTCACCTTCTCACCCCTTGCCTTTTCCTGTAAGACCTATTACAGTCGTTAAGAGTCGTCAACAGGCTCATCTCAGCTATCTGCCAATCTCCGATTCCCACCACCCTTCTAAGTAATACCCCTCCCCACCTTCTCAATATATAGAAGGATCTGGCAACTTCTGTTTCAGTGTATCTGAAGAAGTGTGCATGCACACGAAAGCTTATACCAAGAACTAACTTAGTTGGTCTTTAAGGTGCTACAGGAAGGAATTTTTTTATTTCGACTATGGCAGACCAACACGGCTACCCATCTGTAACTGGATTACAGTGTAAATTAGGAATATATTACTGTAACTATTACTGTAACTATTACTGTAACTATCTTCTACGCTAGCTGCCACCAACCAAGTCCCTCCAGATGTTTGGAACATCAACTCTCATCACCTCCAACCAACATGAATGTGTTGGCAGGCAGGCAGGCAGAAATGAGAGTTGTAGTACAAAACATCTGAAGTGCCCTATATTGGGGAGGCTATTATGCACTTCTGTATAACAAAACACTTGTATCTTACAAAATTCTATATATTCTATATATTCATCCTTTCCTTAAATTCAGAATGCAGATAAAACTTCTCCCAAATGTATCCATCATATACAGCTGATGCATAATTTCTCACAAGGAAAAAAAAGCCATGAATTTTGACTAAGTGGGTTGGATCCACAGTTACTTAGTTATCCTTCCATTCCTTTGAAGTGAATGGGACCTAAGTAGGTCACTTAGTCTGGATCCAACCTGCATATCAAACAGCATATCAAAACAAGGCATTATTTAATGTTCAACTGTGTTCTACAACACAAACCACATTTTTATCACCAGACATCTCGCCCACAATTCAAAAAGCAGAATTAAACCAACGAATCCACACTTATTTCAATGAGTTGTGCTGGATTGTGGCCCTTTTATCTGTCAAATGTCCATGCATAGAAATCTAACATTTTAACTGCACATGAAAAATGTATTTTTTAATGCCTATTAATCTAAAGTTAGTTTATATAAAAACAAGAAACATAGATAGCAATGGACAGGCTGGTGGTACATGTTTTACACAAAATCTTTCATTTGAACAAGAGCAAATTGATAAAAAGACAGAATATAAACAGGCAGAATGCTTCAAAAATAATAAAAAAGTTCAAAAATGTCACTTTTCAAAGAGGCATTCCCCCCCTATTTGTCCCACCAAAGACGATTCTGATTTCTATTCAATGCTGCTGTGCTTAATCCTCACATTTTATAACTGGCACTGATCCAGCATCTGAAACAAGGCTGCAGTCACTCCCCTATTCCCCAGTAGGGATCTTCAGATGGTCCGCAGAACACCCAGAGTCAGCAGAGGTACTCTGACCTTGAGCCTTCACTTTTGAAGGTCATCTGAGAATCCATACTTGACCTAGAACACAGCAGTAGTCTTTCTGACTCATCGGTGTTCCGCCGAGCCCAAAGCTCCCCACCTGCCACCACGGAACGTGGTTTGAGGGAAAGGGTTTCAAATTTGACGTAAGTCTCTTTTTCAAGGTCATCTTCCCTGACAGGTTTTGGTTTCCTGTGAAGCATTAAGACTTTATACAGTAAGAAAAATATCAACGGTAAGACAACGGCACAGGCCACCCCACCAGCTACCAGCAAAATGGGAATCTGATAATCATCTTCCATGGTAATTCCATCAGTGGAGAAAATGATGCATTGGTCCTTCGTAGGTGGGGTCCCTTTGGGAACAACACAGGCCATATATTGTGTGCTGGGTTCCAAACCATCTATGGTGACTTTGTTTTTCGAGGGGTCAGTGCTCAGGGGCAGCATGTCTTTCTCCCCATACTTTGAGTACAACACAGTCAAAGAAGAGTTGCTTGTGACATTGGCAGTTTTCCATGTTAAGGTCACTCTTTCGTCAGTTTCAGGAATTACTCTTAGGTTTTTTACTGCACCGTTTTTTTCAGCTCCTGCTGCTGCGCTGAGGGATGTCCCGTCATCCTTCTTGCTGACATCACCTGGTTGTTTCTTGCCTCCGTTTGTATTTGATTTGGCGTTCTTTCTTCCATCTGGCATTGACTTGGGTGGTTTTTTGTCGCTGCTTCTGTCAGTTGTAGGCCTTTCACTGGTAGCCACTGTTGTAGGAGAAGAAGTGCTTGTAGGCAGTGTTGAAGGAGAAGCGGTGGTTGCATTCAAGGATTCTTGTTTGACCTCTTCCTGGGTGGTGTTTTGCTGGTCTGCTGCAGTCTTTTTCCCGTACTTTTGTGGAGAAACAGTTGTGGTGACAACGCCAACAACAGTGACTGTAACAGCAGCTTCTGACATTCCAGCCAAATTTTTGGCCTTGCATCTGTAGTCACCTGCATCCTTGTAGGAAATGCCTGTCAAGCTGATGATGGACCATCTTACACCTTCACCAGGACTTTCTTGAATAACTGGAAAACAATTCAATGCAGGTGAGTGTGATAACCTGAACACGAAGCAGCAGCATTCATACTACCTTAGTGTGCTTTTTGTGGTGTTACAACATACATTTCAAATGACAAGGAACTTTTTTCATAGGGCTACAACATTTCACTGATTAAGATCAATCAGTTGATTAAGGTCAACCCGTCCCATTGAAAACCTTTAAGTCTGATTATTCAGACACCATCTTAGAAGAAACATTTCTCCTGCAGTATATCGTATTTTAATCCAAAATCCACTGGACTCTGTAGGACTTGATTCTAAACAAATGTATGCAAGGGTGGGCTGTAAATCTGTTTCAGGTATGTGAAACTGGTTGAATGGCACAGGATCCAAGTCAGCCCTACATACAATGATCTATAAAAACTGATTTCTTGTTCTGCCTCTCAGACCAGCAGCATCCAATAAAAAAGATCTAATACATTTCTAAAAGGAAACACAGACCCTGGGTAAGTGCCTGGAAGCCCTGGAATTTCACACCACTTGGAGACTGGAGTGGTGTTCAACATAAGGAAGGAGAGGGCAGCAGGAGAAGCATCATTCATATCCCTGCCATCCATTTCACCACACTTCCTCTCTACACATGAGTAATGCACGAAGAGGGCTATAGTGGCTGGCCAAGACTACCTAATGAGCTTCATGGCTGAGTGGGCATTTGCACTCCAGCCCACCACTCTTGATGACTACACCCCTATTTTGGTTCTCAGTGATCTCACAGGTCACTGTCAACTCAAGGTAAAATGACCTATAGTCTCCCTTTTGCTTGAGACTCAATACCTGTGTAGTTCACCGGCACATTGTCTGACCTAACCCAGGTGAGTTGTGGGGTGGGGTAGCCAGTTGCATCACAGCGCAGTAGGACGTTGCTTCCCAGGGGCGAGGTGATCTTTGTGGCCGAAGTCATGACGGATGGTTTCAAGCACTGTTCCAGTTCTGCTCTTTGGAACAAAATCCCAGCCAGGCTCTCAGGTCCACTGCAAGCCACAAAAGGGTCCAGAAGCAAAATGGCGGTGTCCACAATTTTGGAAAATTCAATTAGCTTGGAAATCCGACAGTCACAATACCATGGGTTGTCTTGCAAGCCTGAAAACAGAAGAATAGTATGCTCATAGTCTTGCTAGCAATGCAACTCAGTGTACATATTGCTGGCTTAAAACACAGCTAGGCCGTTCTTTTTCTCAATTCAGATAAAAGCTAGCTTGGGAGAAACACAATATTTCATAAGAAATGACAGGGAAGGGCCATAGCTCAGTGGCAGGGGGTCTGGTTTTCTATAGTGGCCAACTGAATGCCTTCCAGAGATCCACAAGCATGAGGAAAATACCAACTGCCAGCTTCTGCGGGCAACTTGCTTACACAGCCAATGCAGGAAGCTGATGGGCAGAAGAGGTGAAGCCTGCTTTCTGCAGGCATCAGTTACATGGGCAGGTTCTTGGCAGGGATAGGAGCGTAGGAAGCTGCCTTATACTGAGTCAGACCATTGCACAGCTGGGACAAAGGGCAGGGAGCCCAACAGCAGGTAGAGACAATGAAAGGCAGAGCAAGCTAATTCTAGCCTTGTCCCCATCCTCCTCCCTCCTGAGTTTCTACAGGGTCAACTCTGAGACTCGGGAGGAGGAAGCCAACAGGCAGTGCCAGGCCCTGGAGTGGTTGTCAGTAGGAAAGTGGGCTTTGAGGACTCAAGGCTCAGGTTGGTGGGTTGTGTCCCATTTGCCCTAACAGAGAAGCCTCCACTAGACACTAGAGGCAATGTCTTAGCAATAAGCCTACAGTGCCAGTCTATCTGGCGCTGTTCTTTTAGCCTCATCCTGCTTCTCATTTTTTAAGCAGCTGAAGTTATGTCTGACAACATGGGGGGGGGGGGAGCTTAAGTTATACCAAGCCAGGCCTTTGATCCATCTAGTTCAGTACTGTCTGCAATGACTGACAGTGACTCTCTAGGATCAGTGGTCTCTCCCAGCACTGTAAGATGAGGACATCTCCCTCCCTCCCTCTCTCTTCTCCACACCCTAAAATGTTTCTGTCAAGGTGGAAGTCGTGGAAGTAAAGAGGACAGATAGCAATGGGCCAACTGCCTGAAATATTTTGAAATATCTTCCCATTGTACTTTCTCCTTTTAGCCCACTCCAAAATTTGAACCACATTACACTTCAGTGAAAAAAGGATGAGTCCAGGTACATCTCACTAACCAATCAATGTCCCCCACCAATCCGTGTGCCTCATTTTGCTGCCTGCTCCCCTTTTTCCTCACACTCAGATGTATCTGTCAGTAGTGACAACTGGAATTGCAAACTCTTAAGTTTGTCCTTACAAGCCTTTTGGGAAGCGTAATAGCTAAGTGCTAAAGCTTCTTCTTTGCATGCAGGTGGTCTCCAGTTCAATCCATGTCATCTCAGGAGAGAACCTCGCCTGACATCCTGGAGAGCTGCTGCCAGTCAGTGTAGACGATACTGATGGACCAATAGTCTGACTCAGTAGAAGGCAGCTTCCTATGTTCACTTAATTCCAAACTTTGATGCTATCATTAGAGTAGAAGGCACCAGTAAATATATTTAAATCTGTGCAGACGGGAAGCCAACCCAAGCATTCAAATTAGAATGAATAATCTGTGCACATGGTTAAAGATTTGAAGAGAGAACAATGGGGGGGGAGGGGTTATAGGGGAGGGAGGGAGGGAGGGAGGGAGGGAGGGGGAAAAAACAGGATAAATGAGTAGGGACAAAAGAATATACTGTAATGCATAACTAATAGGAGGGTGATTTTGATGTATGTTATAGTTAGATTTTCAACTGAATGATTTTTTTGTAAGTTATTCAATGAGCCTGGAGGAAAGTGTGATTATAAAGAATAAGAATAATAATTAAAAAAAACAACTCGTGCAGATCTGAACATTGAGAAAGGGCCCAGCAGAAAAATTCAGAAAGAATAGGCACTACCGAACAGGAGAAAGAAAGATGGGGGAAAGGAGAGACAAAAACAACATTCTAGGCATGAATCTCTATTGCAGCTGATTCAATAAATGAATCCCTAATTCAGGGCAGTTGTGCACCAGCTCCCTTGTGCAGAAACAGTGCAAGGAACCTTAAATGCCTCCCAGAATTTCCAATACTGAGTTTTATTTTAGAATTGGAGATGCCAGACTTTTGTTTTGTTGGCTTTTGGCACTGCCAATTCTGCATGCAAAACAAGATAATTTGTGAGGAGGCACCTGATATTGAATCAGGATCAGCAGCAATGATTTATGAGAAGATAGTGCAAGAGAAGAATCAATCCGCAGGAGAAATGAGGAGTGATTTAAAAGTCATGTGTACAGCATAACCTTCAGAGTGGCGCATTCAGAAACTGGTGCTCAGTTCCAACTATAAAAGGAACAGCACCCTCTGCTGAACAGCGATTTGTACTACCTAAGTTGTCTAGCAAAGTCACCCGCAAGGATAACTTTGGAATTTGGACAACCCAAAAAACCGTGTTTCCCAAAGCGTAGTGCATGCATCCCAGGGGATACATGAAAGGGTCTTAAAGGGTGCACAGCAGAATATTTTTATTTTACTTTATCATAGTTAAATCGTATTATTAATACTACCCCCAAGTTATATTTGTCCTAGAAGGGGTATTCAGGTAAGACTAAACTCTCAGCAGGGATATGCAATTCTTGAAGGATTAGGAAACACTGCTATATAACACATAAAGTTAGCAAACTCATTCTCTGAATGTGGACAATGGTGCATATTTGACCTGGCACATATTTGTATGTGCTACTTGAACAGCCCATCACTGCACAGGAGAAATGTAACAGCAGGCTTTGTGAAACCTCGAGAGTTGCCCCCATGCATATTGTAGAACACATGTGCAAAAGTACAATCTTTAGAGAGGTGGAAAACTAGGGAGCCCACTCCAAAGCTGCTCTGTGAGGAGCTCAAAGGACATGGAATACTGACTGCCTCTTGAAGAAAACAGAAAACTGGGGTTGGGAATTGAATGGAATGTCCTGGAAAAGAGTATCCTGAGCAGAATCACATGACACTGCTACATTTTGTTGCAGAACCCACATGTGTGGTTATAATACCAAAGCCAATGACTTTGTGTATGCCCCGCCCCCACCGGATCATGAATGGAACTTTTGTCAGGTCAGTTCCTTTAAGACGCTTAAAGCAAACATGTCACAGCAATGCACATCTGCAGGGGGTTCTGGTCAGCACATCAAAAGCTCACAAGGCACACAAGCAGTGGCAGTGCTTCCCGCTAGTCAGCAAAGCAGACCATAGGAATTGTGGGTGCTCCAATCAACACAATAGACAGCATTGATCAAAGTATTCTAACCAAGTTCCAGATCTTGCTGTTCTCACATTCCTTTCATGCTAAAATGCCAAACTAAAATTTAGGGAAACAGCAGTGCAAGAAATGTATGGCCAGAACTATTTTTCAATGGCTCAGGGACTCATTCAAGATTCATGCCAGCTGGCACAGTTCAAAGAAGGAATTTCACGATATTTGCCGGCTTACCTAATATGACCCTCTGTATTATGGAGTCTGCATTCCTGGGTTCTGTGTTTCTGGGCAATCCTGTTTCAGAAAAAGGAAGCAAGATATCCAAGATGTCTGATGGCAGAGAGGTTAATTTGTTGCTAGATATGTCCAGGTAAGTGAGATTCCTCAGATATTTGCCGGCCTCAGCAGGAATGCTGGTCATTAGGTTGTTGTGTAAGTCAAGTGTTCGGAGGTTAGGCATCTCAGCCAAAGATTCCCAAGGGAAACTCGACAGCAAATTCCCATCCAGGCGCAATTCATGCAATAGTTTTAAATTATAGAAGCTGCTCGTGTCAATGTTTGCTATAGAGTTGTAGGTAAGCCACAGGTATTTGAGATCCACCAGGTAGTAGAAGGCTTCAGTCGGGATCTTTCGTATGACAGTCTTTTCTATCCGGAGTTTCACTGTATCCACTGGAACATTTACAGGTATCTCAAACATATCAGGATCATTGCACAGCACAGACCTAAGGTAAAACAAAAAGAAAGAGAGGCGATAATGAATTATTTTCAATGAATTTTTCAAGGAACCCTATTTCCCTCACAGCTATAAGTCCCATAGTAGTTTAACGAACAATCCCATGGAACTCTGGGAATTATAGCTTTTTGAGGGCAACAGGGGTCTCCTCCTAACAACTCCTAACAAATTACAGTTCCCAGGATTTTTTGAGGGAAGCCATGGCTGTTTAAGTGGCATGATACTACCTGAAATGTACAGTGTCAATAGGGCCATAGCACAGTCACATGATGGCAATGGGCCCAGGATGGGCCTTTTCGCTTTGCCAACCTGTGTTGCAGACAGGCATTTTCCTCTTCCTCACCCATCTTCTGCCCTGGCATGTGACAGTGGTTACACCACTGTTAAGCCCCATTGCTGCTAGCCAAGGGCTTGGATTGCAGCCTAACCCAGTCAATAGCACAGTATAAAGGGGGTTATGATGACCCAGGCTTCCTCAACCTCGGCCCTCCAGATGTTTTTGAGACTACAATTCCCATCATCCCTGACCACTGGTCCTGCTAGCTAGGGATCATGGGAGTTGTAGGCCAAAAAAACATATGGAGGGCTGAGGTTGAGGAAGCCTGTAATAACCCTTCAAACCGTCATGTCAAGTCTGCTCTTTCACTGCAGGTTGATGTTAAGTGAGCAGAGGAGGATGTAGCCCACACCAGAGGAAGTCCACATGGTGCTGAACAACACTGGCTGGGGATGACAGGAATTGGAGACTGAAAACAGATGGTGACAACCACTCTTCGTCCCCACTGGTCTCACACCAAACCGATTGCCTTCAGCCGGTGTTGTGGTCCTTCTGGAGGTACATATACAAAGTGCCCATGACACACTTCCTCCAAATTGGGTGGACACAACAGTCTCAGACACTCACCTGGCTTGATGTTTTAGGCAGATTTACTTGAGCATCAGCTACTCTCCTCAGGTGTAAGAAAAAGTCAGAGCTGAGAGGAGGGCAGATGACACCGTCCCTCACCCTACTCCACTGCTTAACCATGTGCTCCCCTCACCTGCCGTCTGACGGTACAATAGTACCGTCTAGGAACTGGTTTAGCCCATCATTTTTTATTTTCTATCTATCCCTAGGCCACCTTTCAGGCCCTCACAAGGCAGCTTACATTTAAAACAACAATAAAACCTAACATCACATTTCAATAAAAATTTGATCATTCAAAGCCTAAAACACCACACAGGAAAACAGCATGATACACTTAATAATAATGGTGATGAAATGTAATCAGACGTGCTAGGTGTCCTTTAAGAGAAAGCCATCCAAAATAAACTGGTTTTGAAAACTAAGTTATAGCCTCTATTACGGGGGTCATAAGCATATTACTCAGGATTTCAACAAGGCCCAGCGCCTCGTGCCTAACAGTCTCATCTGCCGTTTGTGGTATCACCTACCAGAGGCCACAAGCAGAGGCTAAGCCCGATTCAAGAAGGAACACAGGCATGGACAACGCCAGATGGCTGACAGCATACATGATTTAACTATTCTTATTAAGCTGTTATAAGATTGCAGCATATTTGTGCAAGAGAAGAAGAACTGCACAATTCCTAAAGACCCTTTTCTAACTGACCACTAATTCCATGAATCTCCCACCAGAGAAACACTAATGAGTTCACAATAGGATTATGTAAGAACAAATAGTGAAAACGAAACCTTAAATGTGGAGCACCAGAGCCAAAGAACCTTCAAGCACAATTTATAACATATCTAGACTCAAAAAACGTCTGGAATGCTTCTGAATTTATTTTCTGAAGGAAGGGTTTTCAAAACCACTTCATCTAATTGAGCTGACATTTTGTTCCCTTCCCCCACTCGATGGCATTTGGGAAGATAAGGCAGTGCAGTTCAAAGCGTATCTACTCCCACTGAAACCGGTATAAGATTGTAGCATATCTGTGCAAGAAAAAAAGAACTGCACAAGTCCTAAAACCAAACCCCTTTTCTAGCTAACCATTATATCTGGCTTTAGAAAACTAAAATATATCAAAAAAATAAACTAAATGATATTTGCAGGTGCTGAAAATAACCATCCTCTCATGAATTCCATGAAGCTGCTGAGGCAGGGTCCAAAAAGGCTAAGCCTATCATATTAAAAATATCATTTTAGAAATTCTAGACAGTTGGATTTTTACTTTCATTTGTGTTTCACCTTATGCTGTACCATCCATTATTTCCAACAGTTCTTAACATATGTTAGTCACTTTAAGCAAATCAATGTCTCAAAGCCACTCACGATTAAAAAAAAGATAAAACCAATAAGTAGTCAACTATTTAGCAAACAATGTAATACAAACTGCAGATGTTTGTATTGCTTTTATGTCCTTTGTTTGTCCCACATAAGGTACAATACAACTAAATGAACATTGTTTTCTTTTCCAAATTGAGAATAAAAGACATGTTTTGAATCTATCATTACAAATTGTGTTGAAGTTTCCAGACCTTGACTTCACTCCAGTGGTGTTGCTGAGGGACCCCACCCCCACCCCCGCTGAAGAAACAGGCTTCTGTCAATGGATTGCCCCACCATATTTGCAAATGATTGCTGTGGGGCCACAGAATCCACTGCATCCTTAAGCCTGGGTTGCACAAATAGCTTCTGGCCTACAATCAAGTCCCTGAACCTTCTCTTGACTCAGTGCACCATCCTTCTCTATTCCATCATTCTGGAATGGAGCAAAGCTGAAATTCGTGGGCACGATTGCTCTCATAGAATTCTGGACCTGGATATCAGTATCTTCTTTGTTTCAAATATGGCTTCCCTACGGAATGAATAACTGTAAAAAAGTGATGTGCACTGACTAGATGTTCTTTAAAACTATTTTCAAAATACTGGCATTGCAGAAGGATGTAGATTCTAAGGGCATTTGTCTCAAGCAATGAAGGAAACAGTTCTATACTCACTCACTCACCTGTAAAGCCACAATGAGTATAGTGGGGCTTACTTCTGAGTAGACATGTATAGGCTTGTATTGACATTTCCCCCCTGCAGTTTCAGCCCCCTTTACTGCAATCCAATTAGATCAGACTTTGCGGCCAGCTACCCTGCCTATGCACGTAGCTTACTATAAGAGTGCAAAGCGGGGTGGGGGGGTGGGAATTCTAATTTCTCCCCTGGTATATTAATTTGCTGCAGAAATAACTTGCAAAGCACATGAACCACTGTAGCATTTACACCAATCACTAGTAGCATTGGAATTTTTTTTTGAAATTTCATCGGCTGCTTTCCTGTGGTTGTACTGAGTAGCATTTTCTTTTGAACAGAACAGAAAAGAAAAGCCTACCTTGTTCCAGTGTCGTCCCCTCTGCCATGATAGATGCAAGTGCACTGAGATGGGCAGAAACTATCGACTTCTTCCAAAAAGCTCATCACAATGCAGACAGCAGCAATCAGATACATGACTTCCTTCCAGGACAATTGATATACCCAAAACCTAAAATCTTTTATTCCTAGGCACTCCCTCTGTGTGCCACGGCTGTGAACATAGGCATCCATTTAGTAAGAGCAGATTACCCTGGATTAACCAAGAGCTGCAGTTACTTAACCTTCAAATGTATTCTGCAAAGGATCAGTTGAAACAGCTCGCTTCTTATTGTGTCAAAGGAGGAATATATTACCTTTAAATTGCAACCATCCTAAAGAGGGACTCTTTAAATATCAAATGAAAAACTGAAATTAAAGCGGGGAAATGTCACCAGAGTAACTCACAGTTTAGACAGCCAATGCAAGTGAAACACTACTTTTTCATTTTTTAAAAAATGCTCTATGCTTTGAATAACTGTGAAGCACACCTATATTATGCAGCAAAAATAAAACACCAAATTGGCAGAGGCACAGAATGGGGGCAAAAATGCTTTTTGACAGGGTGCTATTGTAAAAGACCAATTATTTTAAATTAACAGCTGAATAAAATTAGCTGTATACAGATGGAGACCCATGAAGCATAAAGGAACTGATAATCATTTAATGAAATATACTTACAATTAGTAGCAGATGGTACCAATAATCTGAGTGCAATAATCTTGAAAAGTGGCTTCCTGTTGATTAAAAACTTAACTGTTTGTCCTTCGCTCTTCTTTAAAAACAATCACATATTTGCTTTTTTAAAAAAGCACAGATTAGCTATCAGATCTACTTACTTTCTTTCAGAATAGTTTCAGTAAAAATCACTTTGAAGCATACAAGAACTGGGAAGAGAAGGTGTATTGCTCGCTACTGTTTTTCTGTTGACATTTGTTTGCTTTTAAGAAAAGAAACAGGAGTATTGGCTGTTTAAAAATATACTTGTTACTGTAATATGGTTTATATTCTTGATGAAAATGTACCATCCCCTCTTCCCTCAACCTAACAGGTACAAAACTGACTAATAATTGTGGGAAAGGATATAAACCAGTCAAAAACGCTAATCTTGAAGTCTTGATTTTTATTGATGTTTTATTATAGATACTAAGGGCACACACCTATGAAATATTGTGCTTGTACAATGAACCACAAGGGTTCTTTTGCTAATACAATGTTGCAGCAGATAGCTTGGCACCAGGGGTCAGCAACCATACAGCCTGGGCCAGCCAGGACCCTGGTACATCTCGGGGGATAAAATATATGGTGCTTGTTACCATCATAGCTACCACAGGATCCAGCTATGGAGTCCAATGACTTGAAAGTAAGCAAAGGCCTTGTAACCCAACTATCCACAAAACAGATCAGACTTGCTTCTTTCCAGGGATTCGGCAAGCAAGTAAACATAGAGGCAAAGCATCCTTAGGTAATTGTGCTTTGAGATGTGCTCATTGGCAAGAAGACATGGTTGATTGTGATCTCCTGCCGTGTTTGACATCTGACCATCGCAAAGATGGCCCTTCGAAACCTGAAAGAGGGAGAAATCCTTTCAGTGTTGGATGCATGAATTCAGTGCCAATCCCTCAAATTCCAATAATTCCACCTCCAAGAAGTGAATGGCTCAAAGCCACCCATGAGCTTCACCGCCCAAGTCTAGCAGTCTAACCACTGCATCACACTGGAACTCTCACATTTATAACACATTCTCTCCCCACAGAATCTCCACCTCTTAAGTTGTGGTAGAAGTGAACCACTTACTTTTTGTTCGCGATGACATAAATACAGGGATTATAGAATGTGGAGGACTTGGCAAACAATGGCGCTATAATTGCCATGGCAGGAGAAATTTTCCTGGGATCCCCAAATGAAGACCATAAACACACGATAGAATATGGTGACCACGCCACCAGGAACATTAAAATCATGACGACGGACATCTGTAAAGGAAAATGAACAAAGTGTGATGTCCCAAAATATTTTCAGTTCTGTTCTAGCATCTCTTTGATCGTTACCTCAGACCTTCATTCTGTCCAGTCCCCGTTTTTTGTTACAAGCCCATCTAAGGTTGGAATGAAGTAGGGATGGAGAGACACAGAGGAGATGTGAGGACGTGGGAGGAGGGAGGCTTGAAGGAGCCGTGAAGATATTTGGTTTTGTGAGGTGTAAAGGAAGGAATTTGGTTTGGCAAGGTGGATGGCGAGGGGTGGCGGAGTTGTCAAGTGACATGAGCAGGGGCGGCAACCCCTAGTGCAGTATTTTTTGACTACTATCATCTCTAACTAGCAAGACCAGTGGTCAGGGATGGTGGGAATTGAAGTCCCAAAGCAGCAGGAGACCCAAGTTTGGGTAACAGTGCCCTAGTATATCATATTTGTGTTTGGCATGAACATATGTAGCTCCGTGGTAGAGCAACGGCTTTTCATGCAGAACGTCCCAAGTTCAATCCACAGCATCTTCTAGTATGGCTGGGAAGCCCCCTTTCTAAAACCCTGGGGAACCACAACCAATCAACCCAATGAACTTGATGGACCTATAGTCTGATCCAGTCTAAGGCAGCATCTTATGATCTGATGATTTGTTTCAGCACCTCAATGTGAAAAATAAACTGATTTCCTCCCCACTGAAACAGAAAAGGGAGCTCTGCCAGAATGACCATACCTTTGTTACATCTACTTGATCAGACCAATCTATGTTGATGCTCTCCAGGCAACTGCTTCTGGCGTACCGCTTCATAGTTCGCGAAACATTGAAGTAACAGTAAAACATGACCGATAGCGGGATGACAAAGTTAACGGCAATCACAGACATCGTGAAAGAAACAAAGGATCTGAAAGTGGGGGGGAAATACGAAGATGATGACTAGAAAACACCACCTTTCATCCTGGTTTAACTGTAAGATTAGAGTGAAACATTTTATGTACTGTGCAACATGTTCTAAAAGTGTTTTTTTATACTGTACCCATCAATAATGGCTCCATTTTGGCTGAGTTTAGACACACAGCCTATTACCCACTTAATAGGGAGTATTTCCCATTGAACCCAATAGCACTTGCTTCTGAGTAAATATAAAAAAGGATTGTGACCTTCACAACTGCCCACAAGGGTTTGTTTACTTGTCAACAGTTAGGGAGTCAGACTTTCTTGAGTCTCTAACTCCAATCTATTCACAGTGCACTATGAAGACTTTAAATATGGCTATTTAATAAAATAAAAAACCTATAAAGAGAAATAATAAAAAATAATTTAAATATAAAATCAATACAATATATTTAAAAAAACCCATGTTTTATACTCTTGGAGGAGAAAACATAGTTTGGAAACCTTTCTTGCCCTCTTTAGAAGCTCTTTCCTCCCCACCAACATCTCAATATTTGCCACTTTTTATGGTAAGGCTGCACTGACACAAGCCCAGTACTAATTTACGAACAAACACACACACGTACTACCCGACAAGTCAAAACATACGCATCGTTTTTCCTCCAGTTCACTGTACAGGTAGCTCCAGTTGGATCTGGGGCATAGCTTGCCCAGCCCACAATCGGCATTGAGGCCCAAAAGACTGCATTGATCCAGGCAGCAAGAATCAGAACTGTGTAGTTGTTAGCAGTAAGTCTACTACCTATGGAGACAAAACAGTGATACCTCTGTTTATTCTCCCTGGTCACTTATAACATTTTACACTGAAGTAAACACGGTGTTTGAATGATAACAAAACTGTATAAACAAAATCAATCTACACTTATTGTAGATCTACATAAGAAAGCCCTCAGACATATTAATACCCAAATTATATACTGGCTTCATATAGTTAATGAAATGGAAGCATTTATTTTCCCCTCCATTAACGCACTTTTTACAATCAAAAGGTGGCCCCCAAAAGACAAGAGATGACAAAACACCATTCCCCAAAACCAGGTGTAGGGAACCTATCACCGCCCACAAGATGCTGTTGGTCTGATAAGTCCCATCTGCCCCAGCCTGAATGGCCAATGTTCAGGGATGATGGGTGATGCACTCTAGCAGCATTTGGAGAGTCACAGGTTCCCCACACCTACCATGAACCTTCCACTAACAGGATTACCCCTGTACTTTATTTTCATTTGTATCACACCTTTCTCCCATGATGGAATTCAGGGCAGCATACTTAGGATTAGGTTCAGCAAGGTAGCTTCATTGTGTGCCTAATCATAGGATTTTAGAGTTAGTAAAGACCTGAAAGGTAATCTATTCCAACTTGCTCAGTGCTGGATCTCCAATGCAAGATATGTAAGTAAAATATTAAAATGGTGCTTTTGCCCACAAAACCATCGTTTAGTTCCCCTGCTCCCAGATTATCAGTGCTCTGAGCCTTGTGGCTGCACTGCAGCCTATGTTGTTTTATGACAAAACAATTTTTTAAAAAATCCTTCCAGTAGCACCTTAGAGACCAACTAAGTTTGTTATTGGTATGAGCTTCCGTGTGCATGCACACTTCTTCAGACACACACATAGTGTGCATGCACACGAAAGTTCATCCCAATAACAAACTTAGTTGGTCTCTAAGGATTTATTGGAAGGATTTATTTAATTTTGTTTCGACTACAGCAGACCAACATGGCTACCTACCTATATATTGTTTTATGACAGTTGAATCTCCCTCTACACCCCCCCCCCCATGCAAACTGGTCACCAAGATTGTCTGCTTTCGTCTTCACCCCTTTCAATTTTTCAAGTGCCGGATCTCATAAACCTTATTAAAATATGACTTGGTTAACTCCGTGTGGGTAACAAAGTTTCCAAAGAGCACTAAGAAAGCAAACAGAACTGCTGGTGCTTTAAATGGCAAAACTCTGTAGCATTTATTTGCTCAACTGGTCCTGCTGTGTGTAAGCGACAATCAACTCAAGCATCTATAACAAAAAGTCTACATGAAAAAACCAGTTCATGAGTTTAGGCAATAAAATATAACCTAAACCTATACTGTGTTTTATACAGTAGTTGCAACAGACTATATTTTTGTTTGTGCAAGAATATAACATACCTATATGTGGCTTGCAGATTGTCAGGTAACGGTCAATTGCAACAACAGTAAGCAAACCAATACTTGCCATTCCGAAAAAGATATTTAAAGCAGCATAGATCTGAAATTGGAGAGATTATATAATCATTTTCAAGGAATAATCGTCATTGTTTTCAAAGGTTTTGAACTCTGATCCTTGTTACTGTTATTTTTGCAGTTATTATGCATTGTTGCATATATCAACCCCAAATAATATCAAGTTTAGCTTAAAAAAATGTAACCCTGAAGTTCCCGTGTTGGATTTTGGCTAGCTGAGCATTGTTATCTGTTTATATCTTAACAAGTTGTTCCAGAGAGAGCCATAAACATATAATACATATAATTTCCTCAAAAATTGTATTTGGGTCTCATGTTTTTTAGAGATTTAAGTTGCTTTGATAACTTTTCCATAAGGGAAATGTTCCATACACTTTCCAAGCAAGTTTCCAGTGTCTACATTAGATCTTTTAAATCATCAGCAAACAAGCTGAACCATGCTATTTGGGGACCAAAGGGTACTGTTTGACCTGTAACAACATATACTTCATTCATAATTAGTTCCCCAAAGGATTGAACCTTCTTGCAGCTCCACCACATATTGAGATAAGCCCCCATTTGCCGACATCCTCTCCAACAGAGTAGACTAGGTTGAAGATTTATTCTGTGATTTTTTATAGGTGGATGGTGCTATCTATATACTTTTTTTGCTGTTTTATTTTTTCTGGTAAATGAATTGCCATTTCCTCTATATATTTTTACTAATCTGACATTTCTCTGTTACAATTCCAGCATAGATAATACTGAGAAGAATACTGGTCTGATAATACTGAGAAGAATACTGGTCTGACTCAGCCTGTTATGTACTGAGTTGAATAGGATCCAAAAAAGCAGCAGTCTGATTGGTCCTAGAACAATAGGATTCAGAATGCAGCAGTCTGATTGGTCCTAGAACAATGCAGCAGTATGATTGGTCCACAGGAGCCACCCAATCCAGCTCCAGGTGGAAGTGAATCCGCAACCTGATTGGCCTACAGGAGAATCCCAGAATTAGCCAATCACGTGTGACCCATTGTGTAAATAATGTATATAAAGCAGATATTTTGGGGAAACTTTCATTCCTCACTACTATGACCTGAATAAAGAGCATGAAATCCACACTCGACTCCAAGTATATTTCACAGCCTCAGTGGGTTTACAACTAGTGTGCCACAGGCAACACTGGCCTCTTTTCTTTCTTTCTTTCCTTCCTTCCTTCCTTCCTTCCTTCCTTCCTTCCTTCCTTCCTTCCCTCCTCTGTTGCCCTCTTGCGTCTCTGCCTCCCAAAGGCTTGCACAGCTGTTTGTTGCAGCAGCCTTGGTTACAAGCTCCCCAGACAATTGGTGCCTCTGTGGCTGGCCAGGGGATGCTGGTTGCCAGGAGCTAAGGAGCTTCAGAGATGGGGGGCGGGGGCAGCAATGGCTGCCTGGAGGACTCCCAAGGAGATGGGAGAGGAGAGGAGGCTGAGGGAACACTCCATAAGGGAGGGTGTTTGAAAAAGGATGAGAGGCTGCCAGTTCGGCAGGCAAGGGGTGACATAACTGGGCTCCTGAGCTCCACAGGGGTGCTACAGAAAGAACATATTTGGCCAAGGGAGCTGTGGACTCAAAAAGTTTGAAAACCTCTGGCCTAAGGCATCATCTCAAGCTCTGTTTCCTGTTCCAGCTGGCAGTAGCTCTCCAACAGAGTTCTTTATTTTCACCTACTCCCTGATCCTTTTAGCTGGAGGCACTGTGGGGCCTGTGGCAAGTGAAGTGTTTTGCCCCTGTGCTGGGTCCCTTATCCACCAGGTCTTCTGCCCATTTGTCGCCCCTAATAGTTTTCACAGCTGAAAAATGTTATGAATAGCTAGACAGTGCTAGGAGTCAGACGTTCTACTCTAGGCAGCCATCTAGTGGCAAGCCCAATTTAGTATGTGTTTTAATTTACAGTTCTGAAATGCCTCATTTCCAGCTTGCAGAGGGGTAAAGGTAAAGGGACCCCTAACTTAGCATGACTAAGCCACTTCTGGCGAACCAGAGCAGCGCACGGAAACGCCGTTTACCTTCCTGCCAGAGCGGTACCTATTTACGTAACTACTTGCACTTTGACGTGCTTTCGAACTGCTAGGTTGGCAGGAGCAGGGACCAAGCAATGGGAGCTCACCCCGTCGTGGGGATTCGAACCGCCAACCTTCTGATCGGCAAGTCCTAGGCTCTGTGGGTAGCAGATACCAAACAGCTTTGTGCTATCTGAAAAGCTAACAGATTTATTGTGACATAAACTAATTTCTCTAGAGCCTATTTATCAGCTATTCACTCTTTGGGAGCATGCATACCCTCCAACATTTTTCCATTGAAAATAGGGATGTCCTATTCCATAATAACTGTGCCTCTGCTGTAACATATGGAGTGGCTGTTAGGACTGCATCACTGTTTGTGCTCAGAATGGAACATGAACAATTGTAGGAATGACCTAGAGGCATCTCACTTGTTTACATGCATTCAAATCAATCAATCAATACTGCCCTCTTATACCTGGAGGTCTCAGGGCGGTTCACAGAACAAAATAAAAATATAAAACCACCAAATATATAATCGAAAAAACAACCCAGTCACCCCCTCCCCCCAAAACCCCACATTTTAAAAGGGCATAGGATGTCAATCAAATCAACCAAAGGCCTTATGTGCACTTTAGCTGGAACAGGGATAAACACAAACACGCTTTGGTCTTTAATTTCTAACTTCCAAGTACCTGGCAGCCTGCATAGCCAAATTTCCAGCTTCCATGCAGATCTGAAGCTGCAGACATGGGATAGCCAATCCCACTCACTCCGATGTCAGTGAAAGCCAGGTTAATAATAATGGCATTGGTTGCTGTTCGAAGTTCCTTATACTTAACAAAGATGCCTAGGACCACTATGTTACTCAGAAGACTTACGACTCCTGTTAAAAGACCAAAAAGGGAAACTAAACAATAGCAAATAATTAACATTGGCATTCTGGGAAAAAACCAAAAACTCTATTATGGCTAATTTATTAAGGGTATCCATAACTCAGCAAGGCATTGTTTTTTTAACATTTCTATAAAACTTGGAAATGTATGCTAATGTTAATATAGTCTTATAATGTTGTGTTGCATGCTTTTATACAAAGCTCTTGTTTGTTTTGAAAATGGATGGATAGTTTTCTTTGCCTCAACCCTTTCCAACTCAGAATTATTCATGCATTCAGCAATATTGTACCCAACATATGTCCTGCTTTCCTCAAGACTGGATTACTGTAGTATGTTCTATATAGGGCTGCCTTTAAAAAGCATTTGGATCCTGCAGCTTATCCAAAGCAGTCAAAATAAATCATGGTCCTGTGTACAAATCAATAAGCAGGAACCATCCCATCACTGAATCTATACCCTTTAGGAACACAATCAAAGAGTTTAACAAGTTCATCAGTGGGAAAGTCGGTAGAGCATGAGACTCTTGATCACAGGGTCATGGGTTTGAGCCCTATGTAGGGCAAAAAGATTTCTGCAGGGGTTGGACTAGATGACTATTAGGCCCCTTCCATCTCTACAATTCTATGATCATCAAGCCCTATTTTCAGCAGTAAGAATCAACAAAGCATCACTATGTGCCCACAGGTCCAAAAAGGTTGGTGACATCTAATTTGCATCAACATGGAGTTGCACTTCAGAAAACAGCTCCTTGCTTTCTTTGAAGCTTTTTCGTCTAAGGCAATACAGTCTGAAGCAAATAGAGCAACAATAAAACATTACTTCTTCATCAGCATATACGCTACTGTTTATTATAAGGTGTCAGACCATCAGTGGGTACTCAGTGTATCTATATATTTTCTCCTCCTACACAAAGTAACATAAGACACAAGCCCAGAAGATAACAGAACATGTTCAGCATTCCTATTGCAAAAAGTGCATTTAAACAGAAAAGTTGTAGAATTTTGTCATGTGTTCAGTTTGTGAATATAAAAGTAATAGTGACTAAAATTTGAGCACTCTGGCAGTAAGATTAACTCTCAGATGGTATTGCATTTGTTATACGCTGTCACATTGACTATACTGCTCAGTGAGTCTTCCCTTAGAAGGAAAAGATTTGCCTGTAAGAAAACTGTGACTCAATTTATCGTGATAAGACTGGCCGAGAGTGACATCTTTAAGCAAAATAGGTCGAAGCATTTATGATCAAACTGCTACAATGAAAAGCATCCATTAAAAATATAGCACTGTAAGAATTTGAATTTTTAAAAAACTTTTCTAAAAAATTATTTAATTGAAAAAAGTTAATGCAATATACTCGACCTATAGTAAAACCACCACCTACTCACAGAATGTGGAATCTTATATTGATGACAGGAGGCAGCCTTTGCATCTATGACCTCCTCCGTTGCTTTGCTGCATAAAATAGCTCTCCAGATCTCCCAGTACAGCCACTGCTTCAGCCAAAATAGAGATGCTCTAGCCTTTTTGAGACTATGCAACAGGCTCTTTTAGAAGCAAAACTCATGACAATGCTTGTTGTACATGTAATAATAAGCTACACAATCTTTAAAGAGAATTCTTGCTCACACTGGCCACCTCCTTTACTGACCTAGAGCACATCTAGGGAACAAATGTTATTTCTGAGTATCCAATATAGATACAAGTCTTCAACAAAACATATAGCTGAAACAAGGACCTATAGTTGGAGCTTTTCCCTCACGAGCAATTCCAACATCTCCCATAAAATGTACGTAAGATTATATTAGGTGGAAATCAATTATGGCCAATCCATGCACAATGTTGTTTTTAAAATATATTCCATAACCACTGCTATGGGAAATGGAGTTAGAGCTGTTGAAATAACAAGCCACTTGCTTCTTGAGGATAGTTTTGAGGCTGTATTGTTTAATCATTCACTGGCTGCCACTTGTGGCTGCAGCAGAGGACCCCAAAACCAAGAACAAGGCAGAGAGGAATGCAAAATGGTGAACTCTCTGTGCTCTCAGACCATTCCAGCCTAGAACTAACAAACAAAGAACTTCATATGGAGAAGTAAACATAGGGCTGAGAGCCAATAAACCTGCATACTTTTTATTCCTCAAAGCTACGGGTTGGAGACAAAGCCATTAATGTTCAGTAGACAAACAGAGGCCATTGGGACTTAAAGTTAGCCATGATTTCAGTTAGCCTACTCTAAGCAAGACTACGTCCAGGTCCAACCTTCTATCTTTATGATAAATGGCTCCCAAAACAGTGACAAACACATCATTTTGCAAATCTAAATAAATTACATTTCTTTTGCAAGTTAACATGTGCCATCTGAGTCATATCCACTCCACATATATGCATATAGGGAATTGCACCCTTAATGTGCATGTTCAATACTTGTTTAAGGTCATAGTTTTATCATTTCACATTTGATTGTTCTAAATCTTACCTATCTTTAGAAAACGCTGGACAAAAATCAATTAACAGCTTTTTTTTTGCACTTGCACAACACAGAATGCCTCTATTCCAAGTCTTAAATCCTGGTTTGTCATCCCCCTGCCACAAATTCCATCAACATTCATACCTGCTGTTATCAAATAAGCTGCAACTATGTTGTGCTCAGTCTGTGAAAAGGCCGAATGAGGTTCATTTTCACTTTCCGAAAAGTTAGCAGAATCATTCAAAAACATTGCAGGGGAAAGAAAATTAGAAAAACACCCTCCAGGGTTATCCTGTAAATGGCCATTCGAAACACACACACATCCCCAGCTTTTGTAGGCAGATCCTTGTCCTGCAAAACTGACTATAAAAGTTCTTCCCTGCTGAAAAGCTCCCAAATGGATTTCCACTCAAGAGCAAAGGGGTTTACATTCCCAAACTATGAAAGGGGAAGGCTTGTTAGCTCAACAAAGAACAGCACAGAGCTGCAAGCGCATTTTTAACAAGATCCTTACGGTTCATGGCCTTATTACTAAAGAGATTAGCGGCTGCATAGGCCCCACACTTTGGACTTCATATTTTCTTTTTTTAATGTTTCAAAAAACCCGGCAGGAGTTGATTGTTCATCATGTGTATGTTTGCATTTGAGAATTCTGAACCAAGTTTTTAAAAGCTATTAAGCAAAACAATAACTATAAAAAACCCCACTATTGCAAAAGACGGGGCAAAACACATCTCAATCTACAGTGGTACCTCGGTTTACGAACTTAATCCGTTTCGGAAGTCCGTTCTTAAACCAAAACCATTTTTAAACTGAGGTGCACTTTCCCTAATGAGGCCTGCCGCTGCCAGTGCCCTTCCACCATTCGGATTCCGTACTTAGACCGAGGTAAAGTTCACAAACCGGGACACTACTTCCGGTTTTGCGGAGTTCGTAAACCAAATTGTTCGTAAACAAGACTGTTCTTAAACTGAGGTACCACTGTATTTGCAAGAAGAGGTTGAAGATTCACATCCTGATTTGAAATCCCAACTCGGAATACCTGTAATGTATCTGCTTTAAGAGCATCAACTTTGATTATTTGTCCATGGAGTCCATTATCTATATCAGGACTGTAGCTCAATGGCTGAGTTGAGGCCCAAGATTCAATCCTCAGCAACTCCAGGTATGGCTGGAAAAGACTCCTAGCTGAAACTCTTCGAAGTTTCATTGGTGGAATGGCATTCATAAAAACATCCAGGGGAGAGCACTTGATGTGTGACACACAGACTGGGACCTGATGGCACAAGCAGCCAAGAGGCCAACCACATATTTTGGATAGCTGTGTATGAGTGAAATAATGCCAGTTTCTTTCCTCCCTGCTGGTTCCAAGTTATTATGGTACATTCAAACCAGATTATCTTGGTTTGTTTCACTCCCAAACAAACCATAATAAGTAAGTCAAGAACAAACCACGGCTACATATTATGGTTTGCTGGGAGTGAAACAAACCATGATGCTTGGTTTGGACATAACACCAAGCAACGGATCGTAACTAAAAGGCCCTCTTAGATGTGTACACAATAAACCATTAACTACGGTTTACTGTGATGTGTGAATGGAAAAATGAATTTAGCAAAAATGCTCATCAATTATACTTTTGAGCTCAAACTTAAGTTATTACCAATTTTATTTTTAAAAAACAAGAAAACTTTTGTCATTTAGACATATCATTCATTAGACAGCCAAGTTAAATATAACTACGAAAGCATATTCAAGTTGTTTTGATACAATTTTGTATGAATCCGTGAAACACTATTTGAAGATTGACAAAAACCAAAATACAAAGACGGATAATAAAAAATATATTGAGCAGACCATCTTCTGTTATTGTTTAGGAAGTCACTGGTTTCCCAACTTCAAGATGAGTTTTTGACTAAAAAAATATAGCTCATAAAAAGTGTTTAAAAACAACATTCTATTTAATGTCAAGAGCACAAGAGGTCCAAGGGGATTTCAAGAGAAGTATCTGTAGATCTGAAATTGGTCCATCTCAGCAGAAATCCAGGAACATGTGTGGGAGTACTTCGCTCCTTTAGACAATAACGTATTAAAAGTCCACTTTACGGCATTCAAGTTCATAAAAGATCTCTCATATTCTGAAGATGAAACCATTAACTTGGAATTTCCCAGACTTCTTCACTTAACGTCCTCTGCCTAATTTGAAAGAAAAACACAAATCAGATCATCATTCCCATCTAGCCTGGAAAAACGCAACAAGTTTTATAACGAAAGGGTAGGTTGTTGTTGTAGTGCCAGCAATATCGTAGACATCTGCATTTGTGGTTTTAACATTCCACTGAAGCACTATAGATAACATTCTACCATTTACTGGTAGAAGTTTGGCTGGGTATTCTATCCAAGGCCAGCTTCACATGTGAGGATCTCCCAGAAAAGTAACATGAAATGGGGCTCCCAAGTGTTTCCCATCACTACCATAAGCGCCTTTGCGCAGGATTACTACCAACAGTAGTAACAACACTGTTACAAACACTTGCAAGACTCCTTCCGTATTGCTGTTACAATGCCCCAACGTAGCAACATCCTACATGTGGGAACATCAAAATGGGCATCTTCCTAAATATTAATTAACTGTTAGTGCCTTGACAAATTCAGGTAAGAGAATATGCTCAGCTTGGAGCGCCTAGCCAAACAACAGCATGTCCTCCTGGAGTAGCTGGACCTCTGCACCTCACCTGTCTCCATCATTATAAACTTTCAGGGCAAATTTGAAAACATTTCTGTTGACCCGGGGATTTGGTGGCTGAAGAATATTGTTGCTGCCAACCTCAATATCATTGGATCAAGTATGTTTCTAGGTGTAACTGCTTTTAGACCTTTACCATTGTAATTGTTTTTGAAATGCTGTAATCGGTTTAAAACAAATCAAATCCGTTTATTGTGAGGACCATGCCTGTACACAAACATCAACACAACAATAGTTAAAAAATATTAAAATTCATTACATACTACGCCAACAAAACCTTCATCCCACAAAATAGAAAGAGAGGGAAAACAAGCAACGAGTTAGACAGACGGTGAAGGGGTCTTTACATTGTCATCCATAAATCTTTCCCTGGCTTTCATGGCCTTCATCACAAAAACCGCTACCACATGGGTAATACGTGGGTTTGCATCAACTAACAAAAATTTTACTCTATCTTCAGGATTGGTTATAGAGTTGGGTATAATTTGCAGCAATGCGTCTCTAAAGCCCGAGTAGATGGGGCAATAGAGGAGGTAATGTGTAAGATCCTCTTTAATTTTCATAAGGCAAGGGCATAAACGATGTTCTACTGAGGTTTTTGTGAATCTACCGGTCAGATATGCAGTTGGCAGTGTTTGAAACCGTGCCATAGTAAAAGCTCTCCGAAGGTTGGGATCAGTGATCTCCACCAAGTAGTTGGCACAGATTTTGACTGCTTTTACTCGGGGAAACCAGTAGGAAAACCCAGAGTTTTTTATCTTTGTGGAGTCCAAAAAGGCGTCTTTTTCAAAGATCCATTCCCGAACTTTATCAGGGCTCCACAATTTGAGGGTATTAAACTCAGGTAGATTGTATCTGGATAGGATATCTAGTAGGTTTTTATGCCAAGTAGTATTATTTTGTAATGATACAAAGGCTTGTTTAGCCAATAAGGTGTTCGGGGCATCTGTGAGGTTGGTGAAAAAACGCAGGAATCTTAAGTGGGCCCTGGCAGACACAGAAGGTAATCCTACTTCCACTCTTAGGAGAGCTGCCGGAGTACTCTGAGGGAGGCCTAGAATTCTTCTGAGGTAAAAATTTTGGAAGATTTCAAGCCGTTCTAACAGCTTCTGATTCCATCCCCAGAGTTCTACTCCATATAGCATCTGGGGAATCACTTTTCCAACAAAAGCTTTTAGTGCCGGGATCACCAGTTGCCCTCCCCTCGAATAAAAAAAGCTGAGCAGAGCACCGATTGTCCTACGTGTTAGAAGGGCTACAGTCTTGAAGTGGGCAAGCCAGCTAGATGTAGCTTGGAAAGTGATACCAAGATATTTAAAAAAAAGACACTGTTCAATTTTGTGTTCATCTAAAGACCATCTAAATGTGTGGCGAGCTCTAGTAAATACCACAATTTTTGTTTTGTCATAATTTATCTTTAGAGAGTTTTGGGAACAATAAGCTGCGAGCCCCTCCAGCATGCTATGTAGGCCCCTTCGAGTAAGTGCCATGACAGCCATGTCATCAGCATATAGTAATATATTCAGGTGTTTGCCTTCCAGGGCAGGAGCTGATGACTTATACTTTGCCATATGTTGAACAATGTCATTTATATAGAAATTAAAGAGGAACGGCGCTAACAAACAGCCCTGTTTAACCCCTTTCCCCAGTGGCAGTGGGTCAGTATAGTTGCCTGACATCCCAGTTCTGATTTTAACTGTGGTGTCTGAATGTAACTCTCTAAGTATTTTGAGAAGTCGTCTATCAATATCTGTTTCATATAGTTTTTGCCATAATTTGTCCCTACAGATTGAATCAAAAGCGGATGTGAGATCTACAAAAGCCACAAAAAGTTTGCTCTTATGTACCTTTGTATACTTATCTATCATTGTCTGTAGTACCAAACAATGGCCTGTTGTACTATGGCCCTTTCTAAACCCTGCCTGTTCCGGATTAAGCAGGTTAGAGTGGTCAGCCCAGTCAACCAGTTTATTTAGCAGGTAGCGAGTATAAAGTTTATACACAATGTCCAGGAGACTTATGGGGCGATAGTTTGAGGGGTCTTGGGGGTCTCCCTTCTTATAGATGGGGGCTACCAGGCTCAGTTTCCAGTTTTCTGGGATTTTGCATATATCATTTATTACCGTAAAAAGTTGGGCCAAAATAGCAGCCCACCACTGGGCATTTAGTTTAAACACCTCAGGAGGAATCATATCCTCACCGGGAGCTTTGCCATGGTTTAAAACATTTTTGCTTTGCTTCTGTTTTGGAATTGTTTGCCACCCTGGGCTCCTTGGGGAGGAAGAGCCGGATATCAATTCAATAAATAAATAATAATAATAATAATAATAATGCATGATACCGATGGCCTTGACTCTACTCCTGGTAGTTTTAAAGCTTTTTACCATCAACAAACACTGTCCACACTGCAGATGACTCCTCTGTTCATTCACTACGGGGTTATGCTGTATGTTGTACAGAATTTCACAGGACCCCTTACCAGATCCTTGGAGCATCACCAGTGCCCTGTGCATGAACTCAACATGCACCACAGAGCACATCCAACACTCTCCTCTGGTTGCACATTGCTGGGGGGAAATAGGTACTTGTGAAAAAACTATTAAGAAAACCTATCATCCAGTAAGGATCAGGAGCTCTTGATAAATTTCCAAGAAACCCTACGTTTTCTGAAACAGGTTTAAAACAATTACCTAAGTCACAATAAGAGAAAGGTAGCTGAATATTGCATAGCTATACTGCAAGAAACAGTACCATAGGTAATTAATTCCATAATGTTGCCATTATACTTACCTCTAAATCCTCGGCCACCTCCACCACCTCGTCCTCCTCTGAACCCTCCACCACCTCTGCCACCCCTGAAACCACCTGGAAAATGAAAGCAGAAGGTAATGAATTAATTAATTAATAATAATAATACCCGGCCCTTCTGGCTAGGTTTCCCCCAGCCACTTTGGGCGGCTCCCAACAGAATATTAAAAGCACAATAAAAAATAATTAAAAGCACAATAAAACATAGGTATATTTTATGACAGCAATGAGGTAGTACAACTTCCAAAACCATCAGGAACATCTTGCTTCCAGACCTGGATTTTCAAACTTTTTTATGGGGGGGGAGAGAGAGAGATCTCTACCACCTTATTGCATGCATCCAGACAACAATACCTACCTCCCCCTCTGCCACCTCCACCTCTGCCACCTCCTCTTCCACCACGGCCTCCTCTTCCACCTCTCGGAGGTCCTTTTTCACCTGGAGGCCTTGGCAAAAATCTCTGCAGAGGGAGCAATTTTGCTGGATCGATATAAAACTGCGGGGGGGGGGGGAGGGAAAGGCCGAGATTAGGTTTCGTCCAAAACCTTTCTTACATGTGTATATAACTTAAAAGTTAGAGTAAGCAAGTTTACTGTAGATTTAACAGCTAATATTAGAACTAGGTGTTGCTGTAACCCTATGTTTCACTGCTTTCTTGATCCATGAAAAGTCATCACCAAGTCCCACTGAAACAAATGCTATACATATCAAGTTTCACAGCACCATAATGATATTTATTTATTTCTTGCCTTTTTCTCTGACAGGACTCAAGGAAGCTTACATATAAGAATAAGAACCTGTAACAGCAATTGAACACTGATATTACATACGTATATAGTTTTACTTCTATTTAAAACCAAAGAAACAAATATCCTGCCTCAGGAACAGGAGAAAACAAGCTTGCTTCATCTTCCATGTGACAACCCTTTGGTTATATGAAGATGGATATCGTATCTCCTCTCAGTCTGCTCTCTTCCAGGCTAAGGATACCCAACTCCCTCAGTCGTTCCTCATAAGGCTTGTGGATGGAGCCCTCCCCCTTCTGTTCACCAAATATGCAGTGCTGCTGACAGGATGCTCATTGGCAGAAGCCAGCAGAGGGTCCAAAATGTTGGATCCCAGTCCAGTCTCAAAATGTTGGGCTTGACTGTTGTGGTAGCTGAATCCAAGCGAATAAACAAGGTGAACATCATCTCAATGTGCCCTGTCACTTAGCAGCAAGAATACCCTATGGCTTGGATGAAGAGGGGCCACAATGTGAACTCTACTCATGGGATTTTTGCTAATCCCTTCTTTGCTCTGCAGCAGCCCCGGCTCCTGAAAAACTGCTTTGGAGGGTTGGGAGAGAACAGCTATCAAACAGGGTGGGAGCTGGTGCAAAGGGTGGGTAAAATGGACAAAAATCAACGTCCCTTCCTCCAGCAGGAACTTCTGCCAGATCTCTTGTCAGTTCCTTTCGCAAAGGGAACCTTTCCATTCTTGGAAGGGAAACTCTGGGTCCAACCTGTTTAAATGAATAAGGCTAACAATAGGTCTACACCAGGGGTAGTCAATCTTTTTATGCCTGCCGCCCACTAATGCATCTTTCTTGATGGTAAAATTTCCTTACCGCCCACCAGTGCTCAATGGAAGGAGGATTCAGCTTGTGCCATAGAATCCCCTACCACCCACCTAGAAACGCTCACTAGTGGGCAGTAAGGACCAGGCCGACAACCCCTGGTGTACACTATAATTTTGCAATTGGCAGACATGCGCGCGCACACACATGCGCAAACATATACACACAAGGACTCCTTACATACCATTAATACTTACTGCACATGCATTTAGAAGGTAAGCCTTCATACACCCCATGGTATGAGAGCTTTCATGCACCTTATCCAAGTTCAGAATTTTGAAACGCTGGTTAATAGGTACTTTACCTTTTGCAACTTTTTGAAGGAAGCAGCTTTCATGTTTTCCGACAATTTGACTGAAAAATACTATTTGACTTGTTTAGGAAAGATTACATTAAATGCATGTCCAATTCTTTTCATATGGATGAAAAGTGCCTCAAGTAACGTTTGAGTCTTATTACAGCTTTTTTGTCATTTATATTAGAAATTATCTCTTTGACATCTGATGGAAGAGCATTCCACAGGAAGGGCACCACTGCTGAGAAGGCCCTCTGCCTGGTTCCCTGTAGCTTTGCTTTTCGCAGTGAGGGAACTGCCAGAAGAACCTTGGAGCTGGATCTCAGTGTCCAAACTGAATGATGGGGGTGGAGATGCTCTTACACACATCCCTATGTGGACATTAAGCTTTGTCTTCCCCCACAGAGAAACCAAATGGGGATCCCAACAAACTAACTTTGTAAATCAGCTGACAAAATTATGCCTGCAAAAAAATTTTTTTTTACTAGCCTGCTTTATACTCATAGGATGGGATGGCAGACATATGACTCCATCTCTGTACAAGCCCCTTGCATGAGTAAAAACACAGGCTAACCACAAAAAAAGTTTCTATGCTGGGTGCAAAGGTAATGTGTGGGGTTGCATTTCACCCCTTCTCCAACAGCCCATTTGCTTGAATGAACTACAGAAAACCAGGTAAACTGTTAAAATACAAGGCTGAGATTAATCTTAAAAGATATACTGGAATTAGGTTCTAGATTATGGAACACTAGAAAATTAAAGAGAGAGAAAATGCCAGTAATTTATCTTCTGCAAACATTCAAAAGTACACAACTAAAGGATACAAAGTCTCTGAGCTGCCCAAAGATTTCATCCACTTTCCCAATCTGTTCCTTATTTTCTAAATAGACAGGTGCATTGAAATAAGGTACTTTGCTCTCCTGAGTCACACATTTGCAAACAATGTCATCTTCACAGGGGTGCATAAACTCTCCCAGGACTGTAAATAAAAAAGGGAAACATATTGAGATCAGGAATTCAAAGTCAGGATCAAAACATTTTATTTAATGTACATTAAGAAATGAGTGTAACTTACTGACTACACTTTCTGGAGGTCCTTGGTCATATGATCTGTTGAAACCTCCTCGTCCACCACCTCCACGGCCAAATCCACCTCTTCCACCACCCCGTCCACCTCTATTGAAGCCACCGCCACCTCGACTGAAGCCGCCGCTGCCACCACCTCTATTGAAGCTGCCACCGCCACGATTGAAGCTTCCACCACCACCTCTTCCTCGATACGACATGACTCTCTTCTGTTCAATAAAGAATTCATGAAAATCAACAGCACTCCTATATATCTCTGTAGCGCTTGAATCACTCTAGACTTGTGCCATTCATTTCACTGCATGCATTCACTAGCGTCATCATGTATTAATCTGCATCATCCAAAATACTTTTCAAAAGATCAGTTACCTTGAAGGCATAAGATGTTAGGTTTTGAGTTTGGGTTTTTTAGGATATTGAAATCAAACAGTCATTTAATCCTCATAAAATTCCTGTTAACAAGAGATTTTTTTCTCCCATAAAAAAAAATCTTTTTTCACATTTCAGTTGCACCAACCATGCAAAAACTAGATGCACAGATATATTTGATTCCTTAGCTGTTCCTGTGGCTTCCACACAGCAGCTGCAATACAGTGGTACACTGGTTCTCGAACGTAATCCGTTCTGGAAGTTTGACTTCCAAAATGTTCAAAAACTGAGGCACAAAAGGGCTGGCTGCAAATTCAATGGAGGAAATTGAAAAACATGCAGCAGAAGCCATTCCACTTCCGAGGTGTTCGAAAACAAAAGCATTTACTTCCAGGTTTTTGGCATCTGAAATGTTCGGCTTCTGAGACGCTCAAAAACCGAGGTACTATTGCATATGAATCAAACAGATAGTCATACCTTGGTTTTGGCTCCCGAATGCCGCAAACCTGGAAGTGAGTGTTCTGGTTTGTGAGCGTTCTTTGGAACCCAAATGTCTAATGCAGCTCCAACTGGCTGCAGTAGCTTCATGCAGCTAATCGGAAGCCGTGTCTTGATTTCCGAACATTCTGGAAGTTGAACAGACTTCCAGAACAGATTCCATTTGACTTCCGAGGTACCACTGTACAGTGGTGCCCCGCAAGACGAATGCCTTGCAAGACGAAAAACTCGCTAGACGAAAGGGTTTTGCGTTTTTTGAGTCGTTCCGCAAGACGAATTTCCCTATGGGCTTGCTTCGCAAGACGAAACGTCTTGCGAGTTCTTGCGAGTTTGTTTCCTTTTTCTTAAAGCCGCTAAGCCGTTAATAGCCGCTAAGCCGCTAATAGCCGTGCTTCGCAAGACGAAAAAACCGCAAGACAAAGAGACTCGCGGAACGGATTAATTTCGTCTTGCGAGGCACCACTGTACTTGTAGTTTTAGACAGCAAGTCTACCACATTCATGAGCTAAATGAGGGAGTAGGAAGGTACTAGTCTGCCAAGGGCCACCATGAGTCTAAGAGACGGCAACCTAAGGCCCATGGGCCACAAGCAGCCCATGGGGGTCATTTAACTGCCCCCGAACCAAGCCACCCACTTGAGTCCCTGCTCGCTGCACTAAACTGGCGCAGCACGGTGCGGGGACTCACTTCTGTGGTGCTGGAAATTACGTCTGGGCAGACGCAGAAAATCGCGGGCGCAGGTGCTCCAGCCCACAGAGTAATCTTCACTAGAGTGAACTGGCCCAGGTGAGGTAAACTTTGCCGCCCCCTGGTCTAAGACACCTGGTAAATGAATAAGACTCCCTACATTTCAATTCCGTTATACAACACAACTTTATTCCAACAAAAGGTGAAATTAAGAAATGAAGTACTATTCAAGCAACCTTTAGCTTGAACCATAATGGTACAACTTCATCATTTGGCTCATGAAAGTGAACCAAAACCTTACCTAAATACTCAAATCATCACAGGCATTGTATCAGTGTTGTGAAAGGGCATATAGCAAGTACTGTTTTTTTTATTTTTAAAAAAGGGAGAAGGGGAACAGCTATTTCTTCACCCACCACTATCTTCCTTACACCACTTTCAACTTAAATATTACACTAAACTTATACTGAAGTGTTATTTACTCTTCAGTATAGTAAAAATTTCATTTTTAGGTAATGAAAACTGTTAAACGATTATATAAGAGCTACTCTTCAGCCCTTAAACCAGCCTTCCCTCCTGGTGTCCTCTAGAAGTTTTGAACTATTGATTCCCATCAGCCCAAGCCTGCAAGGCCAACGATCAGGAGTGATGAAAACTGTAGTCAAGAGTATCTAGAGGACATTACATTAAGGGAGACAGCCTTAGATATGACTTTTGCTGCTGCAACGACTGTAGTATTAAGGTTCTATGAAGGGCAGAGAATTGTCCCAACTATGCAACCTTGAAACCAACACCATGTAACACCAATTATTTTTAGTCCCTAGGGACCAGGGCCCCTCCCCAACCAGGTACTTGAGGCTCCTGGCAATTTTGGGTGGGAAAATGACCACTCTGCAGTGGCAGTGTTGCAAAAGCCTAAACCCCAAACTTTTGATGCTGCTACCTTCCTCAAAAGCTTTTCTTCTCCCACACCATTTCCCAAAATGTGCACAGCGACACTGCCTAGCCTCGAAAAACCCAAAAAGCGATCTGAATCTTGTGCTTCCAACATTCGTTGTGTTTCTTTAAAAAATAACAACAAACCACAGTGCTTCGGGTGTAGGGACAAAAACCTGCCCCTGTAAAAAAAAAAAACCAATGGTACCTCAGGTTAAGAACTTAATTCGTTCTGGAGGTCCGTTCTTATCCTGAAACTGTTCTTAACCTGAGATATCACTTTAGCTAATGGGGCCTCCCGCTGCAGCCGCGATTTCTGTTCTCATCCTGAAGCAAAGTTCTTAACCCGAGGTAATATTTCTGGGTTAGCGGAGTCTGTAACCTGAAGTGTCTGTAACCTGAGGTACCACTGTATTTAGTATGACTTCATAATCAACGGCAAAAACCAACATATGAGGAAGTGGGTCGTTTTAATAGCACGCATCGCCTTAGGAGTAAGCCTCACCGAGTTGAATGGGGTTTACTCGCAAGTAAGTGCGTTCCACACCCCAAGCTAAGAGCCACGTATTTCCCAACACACTCCCGCTCCATAAACAGCCAGGAGGTTCAAGGGAGGTTCAGAAGCAGGCGCCCAACCCGGGGCTTTGCAAAGAAGCACAGCAAGGCTGAAGCCGCAACCACGACCCCCGCCCCTCCTCCTCCCAGCCCACACGGGCTCCAGGCGCCTGCAAGGCGAGGCAAGCCCCTGCAAGCAGCATTGCAGGGGGTCGGGCTAGATGACCCTCGGGATCCCTTCCGACTCTAACAGGATCTCCCACCTAAGCGCAGCACGCTCCGCTCTTCCTCCCCACGTGGACGCACCGCTCTTCCGCCAAGGACTCACGCGCGCAGGCCACTTCCGGCGGCCCTCCTCCTCCTTCTTGCACGCTTGCCGGCGGTCCAGCCAATCGCAGCCCCGCCGTAAAATCACGCGCTTCCGTTTTACGACGCGTAGCCAACCATAGAGACGTTTTGTTTCTCCGAGGAACGGCGAGCCCATCGGCGAAGCGAGGCAGGCGAATTGACGGGATCCCGGAGCTCCGCAGGGCGCAGGTTGTCTCGTGGAATATTATTACTTTACGGATTATCTCACGGAGTGTGTGTTCGTATGCAGCAGAAACACACACACACACAGAAAATTGCATTATTTTATAAAATTTGCAGTATTTAGCACAGTTCGGACGTCACTGGCGGCAGCAGAAGCCGCACCTTGTAATAAATCATATTGCGAAAAAAATGAACGCCGTGTCTGTTTTCGTAATTCACTTGTTTCCACGTCACTGTGTTGTTTGCATGCACCTGATGGAAGCTGGTGTCGCAATAGGTTTGTGGTTCTGCAACGGTGGGACGCTTGCTATCCCCCCGAAAATTTAAGCGAAACTTCCAAAGTGAAGTTTTTTGTCAACTGCTGTGGACAAAATGTATGTCTGTATCCTTGATCATAGCCGGTTGGGGCTGATAGGAGTCGTAGTCCCAAACATCTGATGAATCAGGTTCCAGGGGAAAATTTTTTTTTGATAGAATTTCCCTCAATCTTTTGGTGTTTCCTTATGTATCACATAATAAATCAAATTATAACAGTAAAAAGAATGAGGAAATACCTGTAGGGCTAATTTTCTGTTTACTTCCTTCTTCCCTAATCGTCAGTGATAAGAATTATTGAGAAATCAGCTACTGTGTTTTTAAAGAGAAAGAAATATGTGTATTTTAATCACACAAAGCCCAAAGTCTTCTGCACACTGATTTGAGATTAATCCCTATTGAACTGAGTGGTGCTTATTTCTAAGCAGGCATGGCCAAAACAGAACTGTTCTTTCCAAATAACTATTGGCGTACCACAAGAGAAGTTACACAATGTAGACATGCAGACCTCCAGGGTCCCTAAGCCCATGACAAAATTCCTGGAGGTAAGCCATTTTCTTGTATGTCTTAATGTGCTCAGTGCTATTTTTCCAGAAAAAGAGGTGCAGGAACTCAGTTCTGGTGAGTTCCAGCTGAAAAAAAGCCCTAACAAAGAACATTTGTTGCTCCACTTCCCCTACAACTGTTTTATGGTGTGGTCCCCCAAGTATCAGTACAGATGAAGGGAGGGGGCAGGAACTGTGTACTGTAACTTAAAGTTGGAGGCGGCCCCTGGTGGGAAGGCTTGTGTGAAGAGGTTGCTGCTACAGGCTGCAGACAACATTGTGTTAGATGGACCAATGGACTGAGTTTGTTCCTAAGAAGAAAAACTAAAACACAAACCACCTTCCCTTGCTATGATTAAATAGAAGGATTTTTGAACTGTACAGCCCCACTATTTGTTGATTTTGAAGGGCTAGTTGATTAGCCATTCCCGGAAACTGGCACTCCCAGAGCTTAGTGCACAAATACTTTTTTTATCCGTTTGCCAAGGCATTGAGCAACTGGCTAAACACAACCTTGAAATCTTCCTCTCCTGTCAGTTAAATATGCAAATCATCCATTATCTTTTGTTCCACAGAAGCAGGCAACTATAAAGCAGCTACATAAATAAGTGAAAGTATTAAGAAAGTTGTGTGAGAGTTATGCACAGGAGAGCACATTCCTTCAGGGATCTACCAGCCTTTTTACCTGTTTGCGTCTCTTATCGTTTTTGCAGTGTACATTGAACTGAGGTTTAAGCAGGATCTTGTCTAAGAGCTGAGAACCATCCATGCACATGGATGCTGTCGTAGTTATTTCAGAACCATCTTTTTAAATATTTGCTAATGGTTAAAAATTAAACACAGAGCAGAAGTCTGAGACTGGGGGGAAATTTTAGGGAAAGAAAATATTCTAAATACGGACAGAAACGATTCACCATGAAATCATTATCAGCTCTCATGTTTATTTCATGCTTACAACTTGGAATTTTTCAACGAAAGGTAAGGATTTTTATTTTTTTAAATGGTTGGCATTGTAAGAAACATGTTTTATTGGTAATACTTTAAGGCTTGTTTTTTATTTTTTCATGTGCTTAGCATGCATCTGAAGGAAGTATGAAAACAACAAATCAACTTCTGTTACTGAATAGTATTTGTTTTTAGGACAATACATATCTGATAGAAGAATGTGTAAACAATGGCTACACTCAGAATTCTTGCGAGAAAGTGTTTTGCCAGCCATGGCAGAGGTGTGTGGATGGCTCCTGTTTCTGTAAGCTACCTTACCAATGCCCCAAAAATGGAACCTTGGTTTGTTCTACTGAAAAGAGGACTTTAAATTACTGCCAGCTAAAGAGCTTGGAATGTCAACGTAAAAAGAGCAGATTTATGAACAGAGGAAGATGCAGCTCTCAAGGTAATATGTTTCATTTTCTTCTTCTGAATTGATTGTTGATCCTGAGAAAGATCAAGCTTTAAGGGTGGGGTGCAGACATGTGCAGACATTGATGTCTGCCTGTAATTCTGTTATACTTACACAGTTTTGGTGCTTTCCAACGGTGGCTTTGCCTTAGCACATAGTGCTTCCACTTGCAAAAGTTGGAGCACCTGATTTCAACCAAATCACCACCACATTAACCCCCTATTACCCCCACCCCAGGGGTAGCCCATTGTTATTTACTGTTGTTAAGTGTCTTTTGAGTTATTTTTGTAAAAAAGAAAAACAATGAATAATTTTAATATAATAATTTAAATGTGTGTTATGTATATGCAGCCAAATACACAGGCAGAACAATCCTAGACTCGTATAACAGCTCTTGACACTCTAGGCCTACCTGTAGAATGTTGCACATTTGTCATTCCAAAAGCACAGAGTATTTTGTTTCTGTCATGCCTTATCACTCTCCCTCCACTGCATTTACTAGTCATATGCACAAAAAGCAGCAGAGAGTCTCGCTTGCTTTCCGCTCAGAGTCCACTGCTCAAAGACTGGCTTAGTGACATTCCAGGCTCTTTAAAATAAACAACGCCCTGTAAATGGGGAAAAAACCCTGGGCTTTTTGTTTCTATATAAAACATCCAGCCATTTCCTGGTATGCATTTGTGTGAATTGTTGTGGAAATTCAAATCTGGCATCCCAGAGAGGAACCAAATTGACAAAGAATGCGCCATTTGATTAAATAATACTGTACCCGCCTTCCCATTCAAGGTTAATTTATCCTTTCACTTATTTTAACTCCACCCTTCAGACAAACAACGCCAACAGAACTATACACATGGCGCCTTGCATACAACAAAGTGGGTTTTGTCCACATTGCTGTCTTTTGTAAACCTTACAGACCTAAACATTAGCAGATTTTGCTTTGCTTTCTAGAGACTTTTCAAGTTTCGTTTAAGCCTGAAAATGCAACATCAACAGGAATTATCCAAGTTGAAGTGAATCAATCCCCAAAGACACCTGTGTGTGGATCTCCTTGGGGTATGAATGAAGCAAATGTGGCCTGCAGACATCTTGGTTTTCCAGAGTAAGATTCTGGGGTGGAATGGAGAGCTGCTTATATGGATAAAATGTTACTTAAATAAATCTTAAGAAAAACTCTACATTACAGTGGTACCTCAGGTTAAGTACTTACCGTATTTTTCGCTCTATAAAATGCACCAGACCACAAGACGCACCTAGTTTTTGGAAGAGGAAAACAAGAAAAAAATATTCTGTATCTCAGAAGCCAGAACAGCAAGAGAGATCGCTGCACAGTGAAAGCAGCAATCCCTCTTGCTGTTCTGGTTTCTGTGATAGCTGCACAGCCTGCATTTGCTCCATAAGACACACACACATTTCCCCTTACTTTTTAGGAGGGAAAAAGTGAGTCTTATAGAGCAAAAAATACGGTAATTCGTTCCGGAGGTCCGTTCTTAACCTGAAACTGTTCTTAACCTGAAGCACCACTTTAGCTAATGGGGCATCCTGCTGCTGTCGCGCCGCCGGAGCCCGATTTCTGTTCTTATCCTGAAGCAAAGTTCTTAACCTGAAGCACTATTTCTGGGTTAGGGGAGTCTGTAACCTGAAGTGTATGTAACCCGAGGTACCACTGTAGTGGGATCTATCTTTATGATGGATTTGAGCTGGGATGGGGAATCTGTGGCCCTGCAGGTGTTGTTGGACTCCAAGTCCCATCATGCCTGTGTTCTTTCCCATGCAAGGGTCTCAGCTGGGTGCAAGGGAGGATTTTAGCATGTGCTGAGTAAAGAGCCCAGAGACACCTGGTAGTGTATTGCTAGCTGCTAGCTGCTAGCACCATTTCCAAATCCAGGAAGCAAAGTCAGGTCAAGCAATGCCAGTAAGTCCAGATAAGGAAGGTCCATCAAAGCAAAGGCCAAAAAGCAAACAGCCAAGGGGGATAGCTCCAAGCAGCACCTAGCTGGGATGTCAGCCAGTGCAGGCTGGATGTTGCTCCAGTAATGAGCAAATCCAGACCAAGCCTTAAATAGGATGGCTTACACAACACTGTCAAACCGATAGTTACGTATGCGGTATCTGGCATGTCACTTGTTCCATGTCTCTGATACACAAAATATGAGTATGCCCGGCAGGGTGAAACAAGGTATTATTCCGCGAATCCTTGTCACGTTTAAGTTCTTTAGTCTGACACCAGCATACAACAACTATATTTTGCAAAGGCACATGTTAAGATCTTTTGTATCCTTTGTCTGATACCTGCATACAGCAGCTGCATACAACAACCATACTTTGTAAAGGCAGATGTGGAACATTACAAAGAAAAGTTCATCTTTTGCAAGTACTGCTCCTTAAAGTTGTTACGTTTGACACTTGTATTCGCTAAGACATACGTGGAACACAGAAAGCTTTTATTTGGACGTTTTAAAAAACTGATTCATTTGTACATACGTGGAACACAAAAGCTTCTATTTGGACATTACGTATATAAGAACTGATCCATTTGTTTTTCCTGTTCTAAACGTTGGTCCTTAATTGCTTCTACTCAATTAGATAATATGAAAAGAGTTATGTTTATATGATGTAAAAAGAATTAATATAGTTAAAAACAGCAAGTTACATTGTGTCTATGTTTGTTAAATAGGATGGCAGCTTCTTTCAGCCCTGATTAATGGAGCCCTTTCTCTTAAAGGGGCCCTGGCTGTTTACTTAGGCTATGGTTCTGTTTTGCATTCTCAGCTAGTCTGAAGAGGGTAATGTGGCTTCTTCAAGATGGAGAGGTGCTGGCATCAGGTTCTCCTCTGGTGCTGGAATTCCTAAGGAGATAGGGATCCCCAAGGCGGGCTCAGAGGGCACATACTTCTCCCGGCTCTGAATTTGTAACAATTTCCCCTGAGGATGGGGAGGCAGAGCCCTGGGTCATGGTTCCCAGGCCACTGGGCATGGTGGTTTGAAGCTGATTGGAGCTGGAGTCCAGCAACATCTAATTCCCATCTGTGGATTATGAGGTCATGGCCATAGTTCATAGAGCCAGTGCTTTTCCCCCCAGGAGGTACTCAAGTGTATGCAGTTTGAGGTAGTGGTGGTGTAGTGGTTAAGAGTGGTAGACTCGTAATCTGGTGAACCGGGTTCGCTTCCCACTCCTCCACATGCAGCTGCTGGGTGACCTTGGGCCAGTCACACTTCTCTGAAGTCTCTCAGCCCCACTCACCTCACAGAGTGATTGTTGTGGGGGAGGAAGGGAAAGGAGAATGTTAGCCGCTTTGAGACTCCTTTGGGTAGTGATAAAGCGGGATATCAAATCCAAACTCTTCTTCTTCTTTGAAGTAGCAGCACTTGGGAAGACCTTTCTTGAGTCCACGGAGCACTACTGAACACTACTGAACCTTATAGAAGGTCATATTATTTGCCCATCTAGCCTGCTGTTGTCTTTTCTGTCCTGCAGTGTTTTGGGCTGCTCCCCATAAACTGGCAAAACCAAAGAGATGCTAGGCTCCTTACAGTTCAGCAGCTCTATTTGTAACACACACACACACACTCACTTTTAATATATAAAACATGATAATTTTATAGCAAACCAAGTTATGAAGAATGCATTTTATATTCCAAAAGTAACAAAGGGACTTTCAATTTCTAAAGGGGGGGGGGGAGAGATTGAATCTTTTCCAATTTCTCCCCAAAGTTCTGTTTTTCTCCATGACTTCATTTTATATCTCTACTCTTCCCTTTCTGGAGTTGTTTTGGCTCCTGGCACACAAGGTGGGCTGGTTTAAAGACTGTTGCAAATATGTTTTTTTTCTATTTCCCATCGGGTAAGTCCTATATGAATAATATGTGTGGTCCAGGACCAATGATTACTTCTCTTCTTCTTTCTTGCATTGCTCAGAGGGGCTGATCGTACAGACACTGTTGACCCAGAAGAAGACTCTGATTCAATGGAGTGCCTTAAGGCAAGATGCAGAGGAACAGAGACCAGCCTAGCAGAATGTACTTTAACTAGAGTGAATAAAACTAATGAGAAAGTGGCAAAAGTGGCGTGTCATACAACACACAGAGGTTGGTAAAATAAGTTTTATTGGGGGTGGGATTGTAGTAAGCCATTTCTAGCTTGATAATTAGATGGTAGAGATGACAAGTGGGACCAAGAACAAAACACTGCAATATGAAATATTCCTGTTCAGTGTGCTAGACATGCTATACTTACAAGAGACTCCATTCCATTCCATTTCTCCTCTCCTCTCCACTCCACTCCACTGGCATTAACTCCCCTTGCAACAAATAACTCAGCATTCTGTGGTCACTGAACATATCACAGGGTTTCAGCACGTTGATACCTCTCTTGTGGCTACATAGCTGTTGTAACTCAGCACCTGAGTTCATTACAGTATTAGTATATGGCTTTAAATGATCTGTTGGTGCAGTCCCTCTCTCACTTTCCCTGGGGTGGCTTAAGAAAAACTAGGGTACCCTGTGTCAGGAGTTCAGCCTACACTTGAGTAGGACCCTGGCAGAGACACATGCCCGACTGGCATGTTCTCTCCCTCTTGGTTGATCGTTTGGGAGCTTCATAAGCTTTCTTCAGCCCGAACATCACAGTGACCCATGCCAACTGACAGCGGCACACTTAGGGATCCGCAGAGTTTGCACATCATGTGCGTGACAGACCTCAGACAGCCAGTGTGGTGTAATGGTTAAGAGTGGTAGATTCGTAATCTGATGAACCGGGTTCGCGTCTCCGCTCCTCCACATGCAGCTGCTGGGTGACCTTGGGCCAGTCACACTTCTCTGAAGTCTCTCAGCCCCACTCACCTCACAGAGTGTTTGTTGTGGGGGAGGAAGGGAAAGGAGATTGTTAGCCGCTTTGATACTCCTTCCGGTAGTGATAAAGCGGGATATCAAATCCAAAATTCTTCTCTTCAGTAACTCAGCATTTTGGCTAATCTACTTTATTTACATATAAACACACACAGAGCACTGCAACATGGCTCCCTCTCTCTCTAGCATCAGACAGCCAAGAGAAAAAGAACAAAGGACAATAGTCCCACTTCACGGAACACAGTAACACAAACATCCTGTCTCCGTCACTTCCCACTTTGTGGAGTCAAAACATATACCATCATGTGATAGACAAAAATCCCATGACTGCAATCATGGAGCAGGAATTCTAACACCCTGAGGCAACAAAGCCCAGGCCAGGAATCCTATGCCATCAGGCCCAGAAGAGACTTTTGGCATGGCAGGACACTTTTGCTTTATATCTTACACCATTTCATAGAATAGAATCTTAGAACCATAGAGTTGGAAGGGACCACGAGGGTCATCTAGTCCAGCCCCCTGCAATGCAGGAATCTTTTGCCCAATGTGGGGCTTGAACCCGCAACCCTGAAATAGTCTCATGCTCTACTTTTTTAAAAAAGGTGAATCAGCTTGGGAGCCTTGGCAGAAAGGCATTGTATAAATGCAGTCACTCAGTCAATATGATAGAAAGGTTGCCTCTTAATTACTGCTGCTGTTGCTGCATATTTAGTCAAACTACACTGTGGATTCTTTTTTTTTTTTTTTTAAATAATTTTTATTAACAGACCAATCAAATCAAATCAAATCACATAAATTCCAAATTACAAAGCTGAATTTTAATTTTTTTGTTGGGGGTACCCATATTTCAAGTTCCGAAAGGGATCCAATCCTCTTGTTGTTGCTGCTGCTTTAATGTTCACAAATCTGTCCAAATAGTGTTCACCATTCTATCCAATCCTTTCTTGTTATTTTCCACATCTCTTCTCGTTATTTTCATATATTTTTCCTTTCTCTTTGTGACCTCTGGTAGTCTCCACAAGCGGGTTGAAACAAATTGTAATCCTGTGTGGGTTTTTGCTCGTTAATCTTCACAGATCTGTCACTCCCTTTCTCAGTCCTCTGAGGAGGTTCTGCCAGTCCATAGCTTCCTCCTCCCGATCATCAATCTTTCGACAGAACCTGCCAAGATGGCGACTCCCTTTTTATTACTGCGTCATTCCAAGAGCCTTTGTTCTTTTCTCGATCTCCATAAGCCAAACTTTTGGTTAATAATTCATTTCCACACAGTTTTTAATCATCCTCCTTAGGTCAGTTATGTGACGGTTCTTTCTTGGGGAGAGGTTATTGGTTAATCACATAGAAGAAAAGAAAAAAGTCCCCCCCCCCCATCCAGTCCCGCTCCGACATACCGAACCTTTGATGTATCTTCTTCAGATATATTCCTGTTAAATCCAACCCGTCGCTCTACTTTCACAGAGGTCACTTCAATTAGCAGTCTTCACTCCCGTTCTTGACTTGAAATATGTGCATTTGCTTCTCTCTCCAATTGTTTATTTTGAGTTGCTGCAACTAGTGCGCGATCAGAGACAGCGTCCGGGAGAGCCGGACCCACACAAGGGCTTTGTGCCTAGTGCCCTCACCCCCTTCTTTCGAATCCGGGGGTGATTTATGGCCACAGCAGGCAAGGCAGTGTTCCCCATATCCTTGGGGCAACAAGGGAGGCTGCATACTCCCATATCAGCCTCTTAATTACCTTGTGTGAGCCGGAGAGATGTTATTGTGGGCCATCTTCCAGTGCGCCCCTAGCGGCCCCTACACTGTGGATTCTTTGAGACAATGCAGTCAGTGTGCACAGTCAGTTGCGTTACCTGAAGACATGCTGCTGTGTTTTTAGGTTCTTATTGGTTGTGTTTGTTTTAGCTAGTTTTAATGGTAGTTGCTTTGGGTCACTGTTGCAAGGAAAGTGACTAAATAATCATCATCATGAATAAAGTCAGGTGACAGGTCCCACTCAATTTTCGAAGTGAACCCCATTCCCCAGGGCCAGCCAGATCCTGTTCATAGCTGTCAACTTTCCCCCTTTTTAAAGGGAAATCCTATTTGGAATAAGGGAATTTACCTTTAAAAAAGGGAAATGTTGACAGCTATGATCCTGTTCCCCTCCCCACAACATACAGTTTTAAATCTCTTTTTTGTTTTTTAAATACTTGTGAATGCTATGCTGAATTCATCTTTTTGTTTGCTGTCTTGGATTTGTCACTGATGGAAAGGAAACATAGAAATTCTCTTAATAATTAAACCAGAGGCAGACAATTATGCTGAACACAATAGTTTCATGCCTTCAGCTACTGTGCACCCATCCCAGCAAACAATCCTATGGATTTCTATACAGTATTTCTTTTTCTGCTGAAGAATATCTAACCAAAACATTATTTGTTTCTCATCCCACTTGACAGAATGTTTGCCAAAAGAATTCCGTTGTGTCAATAGAAAATGCATCCTTTCCTTTAAGACATGCAATGGCGTCAACGACTGTGGAGACTTAAGTGATGAAGTATGTTGCAAAGGTATGCTCTATACTATGTAATCATTCTTTTTTGTGTGTATTATCAGTCATATACACACAAATGGTTCTGAAAGATGCTTTAAAGCTACAGTGGTGCTTCGCAAGACGAAATTAATCCGTTCCGCGAGTCTCTTCGTCTTGCGGTTTTTTCGTCTTGCGAAGCACGGCTATTAGCGGCTTAGCGGCTATTAGTGGCTTAGCGGCTTTAAGAAAAAAGAAACAAGCTCGCAAGAACTCGCAAGACGTTTCGTCTTGCGAAGCAAGCCCATAGGGAAATTCGTCTTGCGGAACGACTCAAAAAATGGAAAACTTTTTCGTCTTGCGCGTTTTTCGTCTTGCGAGGCATTCGTCTTGCGAGGTACCACTGTATATGTTTGTCAAACAAATGCTTGTACACATCATTGCTCTAAACTCTGCTTAAGAGCAAAAGGTTAAAAGTTTCAAGTCATATTTCTTCGGTCATGTTAGGTATCAGTTAGATTTATATACCAACTTTAACTCAAAATTCCCCAAGGTGGCTTACAACAAAGCAAACAAAAGCTTCACCAATCAAAATCAATGGATCAGAAGTAAAAACAGTACCATGAACATAAGGGATGGGGTGGGGGTGTTTTCATTGCTCCCAAAAAAGACAGAATAGCAGTCAACTTTATACACACAAAGGAGCAGAAAAGCTGTCATTTCCAAAAATTATATAGAATATTTCAAAGTTACATTGCTTAATTTTGAAAAATAACTGAATAGTTCAATCGGTAGAGCATGAGACTCATAATCTCGGGTTTGTGCAAAAAGATTCCCACATTGGAGGTGATTGGACTAGATGACCCTCATGTTCCCTTCCAACTCTACAATTCTTTGTGCTTAGGCCTTAAACCACTGTGCTATTGATGTACCATTTTGTGTTTTATATTCTGACTGATCTCTTTCCGATAGCATGTAGGGGGAAAAGCTTCCACTGTCATTCAGATGTGTGTATTCCAAGAAAATACGTCTGTAACAACGAAGTGGACTGTTTAACAGGAGAAGATGAGACTCGCTCACAGTGTAAGAGTATACCTTTCTATTTATTTCTGGCTGCATTCTGACAATAATCCCCCCCACACACACACTATGTAATGGGTTTGGATAAGCTTAGAACATTCTAGCTAGCTCAAATTGTGGTGATATCTGAGACCACTGCACAGCCCATCCTTCATGTCCACTTGTCCCTCATTAACAGACGAGCAATATCAAAACCTAAACGGAGTGCTCCCACATAATAATAATAATAATAATAATAATAACAACTTATTATTTGTACCCCGCCCATCTGGCTGGGTTTTCCCAGCCACTCTGGGCGGCTTCTACAGAGACCAAAAATACACTAAAATGTCACACATTAAAAACTTCCCTGAACAGGGCTGCCTTAAGATGTCTTCTGAATGTCAGGTAGTTGTATATCGCTTTGACATCTGATGGGAGGGCGTTCCACAGGGTGGGCGCCACTACCGAGAAGGCCCTCTGCCTGGTTCCCTGCAGCTTTGCTTCTTGCACTGAGGGAACCGCCAGAAGGCCCTCGGTGCTGGACCTCAGTACAACATTGCAGTTTGAAAGGGGGAGAGGGATGCTTTCTGTAACCTAATAGCTTACTTGATTTGAAGTTTGTGCTCCACTTACTGATATATAATTTGCAGCTGCCTTTTTGTTCATCTTAGATGTACAGCCCGCCCCATCCAAAGAGGTTGTTGTAGCTAAAAACACAGAGAACAGCTCAAGAAAATGAGCATCATTCATTTCAATGGGGCTCATAAAGGCAATGCTTTCTGTTTATTTAACAAAAATATATACCTCTCTATTGTAAAAAGAACCCCTAAACAATTTACAAAAACGAAATGAAACATTAATAGCGGCATTGTCAATAAATGGCAGCTGAAAACAGCTATTTTTAAAAGTTCAAAATATAATTAAAATTAACAGTAAGCTAAAAACACATGTCACCTTCCCAGGTGGATATCGCAGGTTGATTTGTACTACAGTAATTGAAAACCAAACCCTTCTCATTCTCATAGTAGAAGCAGAAGCAGTTTGCAAGCTTATCTATGCATTTTCTCAACAAAGGCAATCATCCCCGTTCAATATTCTGCATTTTCCACAAATAGATTTGTGCACAAAGCAGTCCACAGCAATAGGACATAATCATAATAATGTGATAATCGTAATGAATCATAATTTAATCACATTTTTTTAAAAATGTAAACCACCTTGGGTATCATGGTAGAAAAGTATGTATGTATCTATGTCTATATAAAACACAGTAGAAGTTATACGATCACTGCAATGCAGCCCTACCCATCCAACTATTAACAATTTCATTTAAAAGTCATCAAAAAGTGAGCATGTGTCTGGTCTACATATCATGCTTGTCTAGTCACTTCACCCTGCAGAGCAAAAGGAGTGAATGGAGCCTAGGTCCATATTAAACATGATGCTAGAAAAATTAATAGCAAGTGAAGCACAAAGAGAAAGAAATCACCCCATCAGCACAACTGCTATTAGCCCTAGGAGGAAAGCTAATAGGGATTCCCAATGTCTACTTTGGCCCTTAGTCATCCGTATTACTGAGCAAGGTTCATGTGTAGTTTTGAGCCACTCCCTACAATCCTTCCAATTTAGAGGTGGAGTTTAACAACATCTGCAGGACTATAGACCCTTAATATAATGGAAGCCAGTCTAATTCATTGCTTGTTGGTGGATTGGTTTTTTTCTGTATTCACCTTTCTTATTTTATGTATATGTGCATGTTTTAAATAGGTGATAAAAAAAGAGCTGAAGACAATGAAAACACGGGTAATTTTTATATATATATAATTTTATAACTTTCTTCTTATGTTTCTCCCAGGGTTCTCTCAGGAGTGATCTGTTCTTTATAATTCAGCTTATTGGGCAGCAATAGCACAGAAAAAAACAGCCCATTCATGGAACCACAGTTATACAGAGCAATACAACAGTTTCCCCACAAATAAATAAATGCACTATTTGAAACTATAGTATTTGAAAAAAGAACAATGCAATCAATGGTCTCTCTGAGTCAGAAGAGAAAATGTATATATTATTGCTTGCAAATTTTGTGATCAGCCCATTTAAATATTCCTCTGTCTATTCTCAAACTTGGGTCCTCAAATGTTGCTGTACTACAGTGCTCATCATCCTTGACCATTGGGCCATGCTGGCTGGGGCTGATGAGAGTTGTAGTTTAACAACATCTGGAAACCCAAGGTTGGTAGAGGCTGCTCTTGTCTACCAAGGCGCAGAAGGCTTCCGAGTTGCTCTCTGCAATCAGCTTTAGTCCCACAATGAGAGGACAACGGCAATTGGCAACTTACAAATTGCAGCTCTGCGAGAACGGACTCTGCAACCCCATGCTAATTACTCATGCATATAAGAAAATGCAATTTAAGTTGTACAGGGTGATCTACCCTATAATCTTATTTGGCTTCCCAGCTCTCTTCAAGAACTCTACAAGAACTTCACCCCTGCAAGGCTAAACCTGGAAGGTTATACTAGCATAGCCAATGGTCAAGTCTGATGCAGGCGTTATTGGACGTCCAACATCTAGATTCTCAAACCCCAATATACAGCAAATTCATAGCATAGTGTGCATTGGTGTATGTTTTTTTCCCCCTGTGTACACCCTACTTATATATAATATGTGTGTATGTTTTAAATAGGCAATAGAAGAGCTCAACAAAATGCAAGAGGTAACATTTTGTGTTTTGATATTATTTCATGGACATCACTAAGTTCTTTGCAGCATGAAAATAAACATTTTCACTTGCAATTGCTGTATAGATCAAAGAGCTGTGAAGGCTCAGCTGCGGGGATCAGTTCAAAATGTTCATAGGTTTAGGGATCTGAAACTAGATTTTCAGTTACAATAATTTAAAGTAGTTATTTTATTTCAGAAGGAACAGAAGTCGCTGAACAGTCTATGGATGAAGGTAAATACACTATATCATCATCAATAGACAATATGACAATTGCTTGGACTGATTCAGCAGTCGAGTCCTATGCATGCTTAATCATAAGTGAAGTGTGCTTTGCTCAATGGAACTTATTACGTGCATTCACTAATTGCTCTTGAAAATGGGAAACTACTTCATGGGGAAGCTGCTTGTGTCAAATCATGCTTCTTGCTGAGCTTCCAGTGATTTTCCATGCTGGTTTATCACCTCTTCTGGGGCACTTTTGACAGTGTGCTGTCAGAAATGTACTGGAAGCTGCTCACATGAACAGCTGTGTAAAACACAGGAATATATGAACGGAGGATGAAGCCTTCAAGGCTACACAGGAGTATGTTGCTTAACAACCCCCTTTCCACCTTTGAAAACAACAATCAAACGAAAGAGCTGGCCTTGAAACCCCTGAGTCTTTATTCTTTTCTCAGGAAAGTGCCACGCACCAACTCCCTGAATGGAAACCTTTTAAAAAGTTGCTTACATTCGCTCAACAGTCCTGATTTAAGAAGGATATCCCAGAATTACAACAGCCAATCCCGACTTCTGATTGGATCCTGGAATGTCCCATTTTTTGGTCTGGCACTCTGGCAAGAGTCAGTAGACTTGTGCCAGAGAGCCGGAATGAAAGCCGTTTGGTTTTTGGTCTCACGAGACCAGAAAAAGAGCATCATGGTTTTGGTCCCCAAGATGTTGGAGGATATATGCTTAAAGAGAATTATTGTGTAGGCTTAGGTGAATCTGCTGGTTTTGGTTTCTCATTTTTCCAATCTTCAGTACACCCAATTTCTGCATTAGTTTGCAATTTTTTTAAACAAAGGAAAAGTAGGTATAAAAATTTATACACATTTTTGGGTGCACCTCCTCTAAAATGTGCATTTTTGCAAGCAATTATCCCTAATATGTGGGGGCTCTAGATTGCACAGGCGGCCTCCACGATAAGGGGCAGCTCCCCAGTTCAGAAGTTCACAATCCATCTTGTGAAGGACTGGAAGAACAGGGGATGTGATGTTCCAAAGGAGGTGCAGTTTGCCAGTGCACCCGACTCCTTTGTTCAATTATCATCAATGCACGTATGTAATCTAAATGCCCAAAGAAGTCATAAAAAACAAACCACAAAGTAGTTTATTTCAACGAATGCAAGTGAACGAGTTGCAAGCATGACACTGCTTATCTCTTTTGTTAAAGAAAGAAGAAAGATCAAAACATTGTTACCCCAATTACAGTGCGGCATTGCAAACCACACGGCTACTCGTTGGAAGCGAATCGTAGGTGGATTCACTGCAGGAAAGGTAAAAGGAAAATCAGGTGTAGCTAACAATACAGGCACTATACAGTGGTACCTCGGGTTACATACACTTCAGGTTACATACGCTTCAGGTTACAGACTCCGCTAACCCAGAAATAGTACCTCGGGTTAAGAACTTTGCTTCAGGATGAGGACAGAAATCGTGCTCTGGCGGTGCGGCAGCAGCAGGAGGCCCCATTAGCTAAAGTGGTGCTTCAGGTTAAGAACAGTTTCAGGTTAAGAACGGACCTGCGGAACGAATTAAGTACTTAACCCGAGGTAGCACTGTAATGTTGAGTCTGTTGAGTAATATCAAGTCTGTGTTTTTAATGCATTTTTTAGACCTGCAGGAACGGTGACAATGGATAAAACAACCTAGAAATCTATGGTGAAGCATAAGCTTTTTGAGTATAAAGTAGGAAATTGAAGAGTTAATTTTCAGTCTTTTAAAATATTGCACAGCAATATATTTTCTCCCCTTTCCTACTTCTCAACCTTCCCTCCCTCCAATCATAAGCTAGGGAATCTGAATCGGCAGTACAGTTGAAACAAGTGAAACACTCCAGTTAAGGGCCTATCGTGGATTTTTTTGCTATAGGACATTTTAGTACATCAAATATTATTTTTAAAAATCCAACTAGAAGTACGAACCAAAAAAGTGGAATAGATGAAAGAGCTATTTCTTTATCCAACAGGAAAAGAAGCAGCAGCACATCAAAATGCTGAACCTTTGTTTCTCTGACTTTTCCTGAAGGTAGAGTAGAAACAGTAGGTTCTGAAATAAATATCTACTTTGTCAACCAACAGTGATTTTTGCTCCTACTTCCAGTTCCATCTGGAGACCACAAACATAGATAGACACAGGTAATATTGGTAGTAGAACTGGTGTAGAAAAGTGTAACATCATGCCTCATGTATTTGCAGGATGAATTTCCTTGGCAAGTGGCCATTAAAGATGAACGGACAACAGTGAACTGCGGTGGTGTTTATATTGGGGGCTGCTGGGTTTTGACGGCTGCACACTGTGTTAGGTAAGTGGATTTGGCGACTCTCAAGTGGGAATTGCTTTGCAGCAAGAGACAGAACAAAATGAACTTTTAGGGTCTGGGACGACCATGGCTCCATCTATGTTACAACTGTCTAGCAGTTCTATATTGACTTAATTGACATAGGTGTAGCCGGGGGGGGCGCAGGAGGGACAGTCCCCCCCCCATCATGTAAATAACCCCCCCCCGAAATTCTTTGAGATCTTTGGGGGAATCTCTGTTGGTGGTCCCCCATGGCTCAGACCCACAGCTCATAACTAGTAGAAGCTGTACATTCAGCAGAGTGAGCTCAAGACTGTTGAACTCCCTCGCAACTGAAATTAGAGAGACACACTCTCTGTTGAACCTCAGGTTCATGACTGAAGACTTTCTTGTTCCAGCTGGCATTTTGGTTTTATTGTGATTTTTTAATTGTTTGATTGTCCCAGTTTCTTTGGTTTTTTTTATTTTAAGAAATGCAAATAATTAAGTGGTTTTAAAAAAATAAATCTTAAAATGAATGCAAAAATAAATAAATAAATAAATAAATAAATAAATAAATAAACAAACATGTAGCCAGGCCTCAGCTATTTTTGCTGTATCTCAGATGCATCTCAGCTTTTCTCATCTAATGGATTTCATAAAAGCACGGAAAACTGTGCAGGAGCCTATTGCTAAAAGTGGGCGCTTGTGTATATAATCCATTTGACTACTTGATTAATTAGCTGGGAAATTTTTCATAACCCAAAGTTTGTGTTTCCGCTTGCACTCTTTGAAACACATTTCTTCTTTGCAGAGAGAACCGTGCACATACCTATCAGGTGTGGACTGGAATGCTGAACACAGTAGTACAGGAAGGTATAATAGAAGCATTTCAAGTAGTTAAAGTAATAGTTCACGAGAAGTACAACACCAAAACATATGAAAATGACATTGCTTTGATGGAGATGAAACCCAAGGACACGAACAGCCCAACATGTTACCCTGTGGACTCTTCGCCAGTCTGTGTCCCTTGGTCAAAATACATGTTCAAAGGTGGCCACCAGTGCAAAGTGTCTGGCTGGGGACTCAATGAAGGTAAATGGAATAGGCTAATTACTTGTTTAAATTATGGTTACAATTTCCTCATCTCTTCTGGCCTCAAACTTTGCTAAGCTACAAAAGCACTTCCTTTCAACTCTTCTTTATAGCAGCTCATGAAAAGCTGTTTCATTAGCATTTCCTATTGGTCTCAGCTAGTATACTGCTGAACTTGTCTCCCCCTCTTCTCCCCCCCCCTCCATCAAGGCATAAGAAATTACATTCCAAAATTATCAAAGGGGAAAGAAAACGGCTGTGAAATTCTCATGGGTGAAATCCGCAGATGGATTTGGGAGTCTCTTCAAGTTTCAGCTAGCACAGCGTGAGCTCTTTGGAGATAACTGTTGCTAACGGGTTCAGCAGTCCATGTTGGCCAAGTCTTCACAACCCCTTCATTCAGTGACTTGAATGAAATTTATGTGAATTTTTTCACTTCTTAAAATTTATGTGAAATTTTTCACTTTTTAAAATTTATGTGAAATTTTCGCTTTTTTAAAAAATGCAAGTTGTTTTGTCCTGCACTGGAAGAGTCTCATCAGATACTTAAAAAAAATCAGATTAACCTGACCACGGTTGAAATGGGATAAGTTTATGGACGGTGAATGAAAGTACTGAATTGTGAACAATTAATAAATGGTAAAATGAAACACCAACTGTTATTTATTTCTTCTTTAGAGTTTTCAAGGCAATTTGGCCTTAAGTGGGGGTACATTTATCTAATGGAAAACTGCTCTGAAATCTATGGGAACCGGTACTTTGAAGGCATGGAATGTGCAGGTGAATATGAACTGTATCATTTTTGACACCCATCTGGATGCAAACTCATGAGACAGTATTAAGTAAGCAGAGACGGGTCAACACATATCAGTGCCGGAGACAAAACAAACACACATATAGCTCCCCACATGAGTATTAAGAAGTTAACAGGAAGGGATGTTTATCTGCCTGCTCCCTTCTGCTTCATGCATGGCAGGGCTGTGGATGCAGCCATGGCCCCATTGCTCCATGTGACTCCACTGGACTAGTAGGAGTTTGGATTGCTCCCTAAATCACCAGCATTTAAAGATATTATCCAGAATAACACCAGTTCACTGAATAATTATGTCAGTCTTTGACAAGGATCAGGCTCAATGAACTCAGGCTCTGGATATGGGGGAATTGATTAATTGTCCCAAATGGGCAAAAAACAAATGCCTGAGCTATAGACAAGATAAAACAACACCACAGAGCCATAGTCATACACACATTTTGGGCTTTCTACTCTATTTTGACAGTATCCAGTATCAATAGAATAGTTTGGGAATGAAACTGCACCCCTAATTGCCTTTGTTGTGGGTGAGGGCATCTGTAACAAAAATACTTTGTTTTTCTCTTTTCAGGAACGCATGATGGCTCTGTGGATTCCTGTAAAGGTGACTCAGGAGGACCCTTAGTTTGTTTTGACTCTAATAATGTGGGGTATGTTTGGGGTGTTGTGAGCTGGGGTGAAAATTGTGGCGAAAAAGGACACCCTGGGGTTTATACAAAAGTGGCACATTATTTCAATTGGATTGGCCGTCACACTGGACTGAATCTCATTTCGCGATATAACTTGTGATTTGGAATGTGATTTGGAATGTAAATATTACCTCTTTTTGCCTTGGCAATAACTAAAGATAGGCTGCAGAACTTGTGGCTCAATCCAGCCAAAGTGAAGCATTGTCCTAGTGGTTTCAATGAAAGAAATGTATGGCACGATCAAGTTTACTCAGAAGACGTAACTTACTCCCAAGTAAATATGTGTGCAGTTGTAGCTTTAAGCTTGCTGAAAACTGTGGCAGGGATGGGGAAGGAACCTTTGGCCCTCCAGATGTTTCAGGCTCCAGTTCCCATTAGCCCCAGCCAGCATGGCCAGCAGTCAGGATTGATGGGATTTGTAGTCCATTAACATGTGGAAGGCCACTGATTTCATATCTCTCATCTGTGAAAGTTAGAAGTGCTCAGCTCTGGTTGGATTATGCTGTGAAAGATCATCAGTTATGAGTTGTGAAATTTTGCATTTAATAAATTTTAAAGTATGTGTGCTTCTTTAAACAGTTACTGCATTTCTTTTGTACTCATTGTATATTCAAATAAAAGCGATGCATACCACCAAGGAAATGTTTGTTTTTATTGTGGGTTTTGTATTGAGATTTGCTAAGCAGGCTCCACCGTACACAAGATGGCACAATAGCTATGGACTGAGAATATTCAGGTATCTTACTGTACAGACTATTTTCAAACATTTCAAACAGTTGCAGGATCCTTAAAACTCTGAAGTCCTGTTTAGGTGCTATTTTCCCAATTGTTCCAAAAATGCATGGACCAATAAAAATGCCTTGGGCTAATAAACTTCAGGGATTTAGTTATGCAGCAGTAGCTCAGAAGAAAAATCAGAGCCTGATTTAAGGGGAGGACTTATGCTTGGATCCTGCACCCAACCTGATAAAACCCAGGGAAGTACTGTAAACTGCCCTGTGATCCTCAGATGGCAGGGTGGTATCAAAACAACAACACTGTCGTCACCACCCAGACTCAGAGGAGTAGACTTCAGACTCCTCCAATGAGCAAGAAGGCTCTGGGGAATGTTCCTCAACTAGGTTATCGTTATTCTAACCTTCAGAAGCCAGCAAATGCAGAACATGATTCAAGCCTTTAATATAGCTAGCTAAAGCAACTGAGGCCACTAGAGGTGAATGGACCACAGTGAACTGCAGTTGAGTTTATATCATAGCTGTCAACTTACAGATTTGAAAATAAGGGACCAGCAGCCTTGAAAATAAGGGATCAGCAGCCAAAATAAGGGATTTTGCTTAGCTTATACATAAATCCGGCACGGATGGAGCCATGCTGTTTTGCAGTTATGAAAGAGTTATGAAAGGGATGCAGAGGGGGAAATCACAACATTAAGATGCTGCACTGGTTGGAGGGTATGCTAAGCAGCACGTCGGGGCTGCCGTCGTCCTGGCGTGAGGAGTTCCATCGGCCGTTCCCCACCCAAGAGAGAGGGAGGGAGGGAGAGAGACTCTCGCCCACACCGCCCGCGAGCCAGGCATGAGGCGGTTGCGGTGCCGTGGCTGCCACTGAAGCGCCGCCCTTCTGCGTCCCTCCCCATCCCCTCCTCTTCCTCCTCCCTCAGGCCGCCTCCTCAGCCGCCGCCACCACCTCCGGCTTCCCCTGGCAGCGCGGCAGAAGTCTCGCAGGAGAGGGGCTGCCTGCCCACCCGCCGCCATCCGGCTCCTCACGACACGCCCCTCAGCAGGAAAAGGAAGAGATGGAGACGCGGCAGCTCGTGCACGCGCTCTCACAGTGGAGGACCCCGAGCCGCTGCTTCCCTCCTGAGCCGGGAGAGCATGAAACCAGGGAAATTTAAGGGACATCATCAGTAAGGGACAGCAGCGGGACACGGCGCTGGGATAAGGGAGTTTCCCGCCAAATAAGGGACGGTTGACAGCTATCGTTTATATTCGGGGGGGCTGTTGGGTTTTGACATCTGCGCACTGTTAGGCTTGGGCAACTCTCAAATGGGAATGGTGGGCAGGTGGCCTTGCCTTGCATCAAGATACAGAACAAAGTGGCCTTTTAGGCCTTGGTGCTGTATGGCTCCATCTACACTACACATTCTACCAGTTCTCCATTGTCAAACAAAGCACAACACGGGTCTATACAATATAGGCTCTATACCACCTCAAATATACGGGTCTATACAATATAGGCTCTATACCACCTCAAATATAGACACAGAAGCATAGGTAAAAGGAACGTGGGTGGCGCTGTGGTCTAAACCACCGAGCCTCATGGGCTTGCCGATCACAAGGTTGGCAGTTCGAATCTGCACAACAGGGTGAGCTCCCATTGCTTTGTCCCAGCTCCTGCCAACCTAGCAGTTTGAAAGCATACTAGTGCACAGAAGCAAATCTTGCTTTAAGTCAGCCACCCACACTGATCTATTAGCATATGCAGTCAGGACTCAACTATTATTGCTGTGTCTCAGATGAGTATAATCTTTCCTCATCTAATTAATTTCAGAAAGCCCCAGAAAACTGGGCAGGATACTACTGCTAAAAGTGGACACCTGTGCATATGAAGTATTTGACTATGTTTCAGATTTATACTAAGCCAAAGTTTGCACATTTGCTTGCACTTTTAAAACCCTTTTCTTCTTTGCAGGGGGGGGGGGGGGGGAATGTGCATACTTATAAAATCTTGACTGGAGTGGTAAGCCTTTCCCCAACAGAACCATTTGCTTTAAACAGAGTAATAGTTCATGAGAACTTTGACATACGAAAATGGCATTGCTTTCCTGGAGATGAGACCCAAGGACAAGCCTACCAGCCCAACATGTTCTCTGTAGGACTCTGTGTCAATTCCCTGGTCACAATACATATTCAGAGGCAGCCACCAGTGCAAAGTGTCCGGCTGGGGACTCAGTGAAGGTAATTAGAACTCACTAGCTCATTGCAATTAGAAGTTCGCACATGCAGTTAGAAGTTTGTGAATTAAAGGGAAAAATAAATTGTAAAGCCTCGTGACAATATCTATTGAGTTGCAGGCTGCTGAAATTTCAGCCTAGAAAGTGGTGAGGATTGTGTGGCTCTGGGGAATTAAAGAAATCAGAAACTGGCCAGACTGTGTGTGCAAGTTTATGGTTCATAGTACTTTGGACACAAAATGTTAGGAAGAACATAGACAACACAAGGGGAGGAAATTGGGCTGTTTAAGTCACCAACAGCTTCTTGGAAGGGAAAGAGTGAAATACTCATCTATTGCACTTAAATAGGGATAGTTCAGTTTCTAGAATTGTTTCACAGTCACTATGTAGTTTAAAAATGCTATCGTTTAGGGCTGACAACTTTAAATACACACACGTATAATTTTTTTTTTAATGCAAAAAATCATTTACAGTAAAAGAAAAGCAAAAGCCTGTTCTGTCCAGAGTTGTATTTATCGCGCATTAAATGTATACCTCCAGAATAAGGATTTAGCTCCTCCCAAACCATTTTTCTGTGTCTTTCCCCTTAGCCAGAGACTACCAATTGTGGTAGCTAGCCCCAAAAGAAAAATAGAAACAGCGTGGCGTGAAAAGAGCTCAGGCAAGGCGGTGGAGGCAGAACAACTACATTCGCTCATCCGTGCGCTCTCTATCGCGCGCGGTTGCGCCCGCAGTGGGGAGGGAAAGGTGACTTTTGTCCCCGTAATACAGGTCCGTCACCCACCCACCCCCGAAGTGGAAGCCGTGGGATCCAGGGAAAGAACGCGCGCTTTTCCTTTAAGGCCTCTGGAAGAGCTTCAAGCGCCTGCCCACCGCGCACCGCCTACCTCCAACCGCCACGACCTCTTTCCCTACCGGGAGAGCGCTAGCCGCGCCCCCTTTCCTTCTCTGCGCCCGAAGCGCCCTGACGCGAGCGCGACTGAGGCGGGGCTGCTGGAAGCGGACGGCGCGCTGCAAACAGGGACCGGAGGGGCTTGTCCGGGATGGTAGCGCTTCCGTGGCCTCCGAGCGGTAAGCGCCGTGGAGGCGAGGCGGCTGCCTGCGGCGGCGACTGTGCGTGCGTAATGCAGCTGCCCGCGGGAGGAACGGGAGACTAGCCGGCCCGGCAGCGTGCGCGCCTCCCTCCCGAGCCCTCCGAATCCGTGGAGCTCCGTTGCGCCGCGCGTGGGCGGCGTTCTAGCACTCTGGCCCCTGCGCGCTCGGCAGAGACGATGAGCCGGGCCCTGCTGCCGCTTCTCGTGACCTGCGGCTTGCTGGGGATGCGGCCCCTGCCCGCCCAGTGCCAGGAGGCCCAGACCCCGGACTGGAGGATGACGCTGAAGACCATCAGGAACGGCGTCCACAAGATCGACACTTACCTGAATGCTGCTTTGGATCTCCTGGGAGGAGAGGATGGGCTCTGTCAGTATAAGTGCAGCGATGGTAATGCCGATAGTGTCCTAAAGAAGTGGGGAGAGCGGGAGGGAGGTTAACACGGTAATTCCCGGTTGGTACCAGTCCCAGCTCCTGCCCACCTAGCAGTTCGAAAGCACGTCAAAGTGCAAGTAGATAAATAGGTACCACTCCGGCGGGAAGGTAAATGGAACTTCCATGCGCTGCTCTGGTTCTCCAGAAGCGGCTTTGTCATGCTGGCCACATGACCCGGAAGCTGCGGGCAAACGCCGGCTCCCTTGGCCTATAGAGCGAGATGGGCGCCACAACCCCAGAGTCGTTCGCGACTGGACCTAATGGTAAGGGGTACCTTTACCTTTTTTTTACCGAATCTTAAAAGTGTTAGGTTCAAGTCTAAACGGTTTAGAAGGTGCATCAGATAAGGGATCTCCTGTATGTACCTCCTTGGGTTCCAGAAGGCAAGGTATTTTTTATTTATTACCTTTATCTTCCAATGATCTCAAGGCGTTGTACATTGTTCTGCTTCCCATTTCATCCTCACAACAATGGTGTGAGGTAGGTTAGGCTAAGCGATGGTGACTGGCCCATTGAGCTTCATGGCAGAGTGGGGATTCGAACCCTGCTCTCCCAGGTCCTAGTCCAACATTGTAACTATCATGCCGCACTGGCGTATAAATGTTATAAATAAACTCTCTTTAGATCAGAAGGTGCACACTGGGTCCATTTGGTTGAAAGATGCAGACCTGTAAGTTCTACTGAGCTTTAATGGGGCATATTCTATGTAAAGGAGTAAAAGCTGCAGCTTAAAATACGTTTGCCAACCTTATGGCAGTTCAATCTTGAAGCTTTGCATACTTACATGCGTCCGTAGGATCTCACTTGTGATGCTAGCCAACAACAGTGACCTTTTAAAATGTTGACTGTAAAGATTAGTGCATTGTTGTCTTGGTTCCTGGATGCTTAATAAGCCTGTGTTAGTAATGTTGGTTGTTTTATCATGACCTCAAAGTTCTCTTTGTTTTGGATGCTGGACTAGATGGGCCTTTGATCAAATCCAGCAGAGTGCTTCTTAGTGTTGTCAGGTCTGAGGTTAACTTGTAATGGTGCCAAATGATTATATTACAGAAAGACTTAAGCTTTTATAAATACATCCTTCTGTGTTTAGGCACCACTTTGATAAACTGTGGATTGAAGTATTTGGAAATCATTGTGTAAAATAATCCATTCTTCCTTCATCAGCACTGAAAGTTCAGGTTAACCAGTTGGAGCCCAGTTTTTAAAACCAATTTGATTGAGGTTTACCCCTAGTTATCTCTGGTCAAGGAGATGAGAAGATGGCTATGTGGAAAACTAGCTACTTTTAAAATGGTGTTGCTGAAAAATATAACTTCATAACTATGGTTGTATACCTTTTCCCTAAATTGTTAGATATCTTATGTGTTTTGAGAAATGCATCTTTGTAAAGAATCCTAAGGGAAGGGAGATTCTGTGATGCAGGAGATGCCACTTCCGGAGGAGCAGGAAAGCAACCTCTTGAGGGCCACATGAGGGGAATTAGGATCCTGATGATTCACAGCCTCTGACATCCCCATAAAACAGCTTATGTCTGGGTATGGTGGACCAGTAAGAGCAGCAGAGCTTTCTTCTGTTGCCCTAGGAACACCTCTCCACCCCCAGGGAGAAAGATCTCCATCATCCTGTCCCTCCCCACCCCACTCAGCTGCCCTCCCAGGGAACATAGGATTGCTCCCTTAGTACAGAATAGTTCCAAGTTAATGGTGTAGTGGTTAGAGTTGGGCTAGGACCTGGAAGGTGAGGATTCACTTCCTCACTCAGCCATGATCCTCCCTGGGTGACCTTTAGTCAATCACCACATCTCAGCCTAACCAACACTGGGTTTTTGTGAAGATAAAATGTGGACTCCCCTTTGAAATCCTTGGAGGAAAGGTGGAATCTAAATGTAGTAATAAATTAATTTTCCTTACGCTAAAGTCTCCAAACACAACTGTATATAACAGCTTATACTGGGTTATTTTATTGAATTCTGCGGTACAGATAATTTATATACATCTGTACCAGTTGGATATTATTCACGGGCTCTTGCCTTGAGACATCTAATCAGGTGGAAATGAAACATGTTGAGTATTCAGAATTCTTTATATTTTACAGGATATAAGCCTTTACCTCGCTATGGCTATAAGCCTTCGCCACCCAACGGCTGCGGTTCTCCTCTTTTTGGAGTTCACGTAAGTATCTTCTTATCAAGTACTTCCTCCTGCTCACTAGCTACATCTGTGTTTGGATGAAAAGAAGGAAAGATGCTTAAATGGCAATGTAACTGGATTAACCTATATTAAATTTATGAAAACACTCACATTTATATGGAGAGACTGTAATATATAAATAGTAAATGTGCAACTAGTTTATGTAAATAGTAGGCTACTGTTTTTGTCTAAGCACAAAGTGTTGTGATTATTCTCTCAAAATCACTTTTGTAAAATTTTAAAAACTAAATATCTCAGTATCCCAAGATATCTTCGCAGCCTCAGAACTATAGGTCTAAAATATGAGAACCTTCATTCTGAGACCGTGGCCAGTTGTTGTTGTTGTTGTTATTATTATTATTATTTATTAAATTTTATTCCACTTGATTGTAGTAAAACTTCTAAATGATTTACAGATAATATCAATAAAAACAGTTTATAATGATTTTAAACATTTAAAGATAATTAAAATTAACAGGAAAAAGATTGAACTAGTCAACATCTGTGTCTAGATAGGCTTTGATAAACAAAAATGCTTTGTGCAGGTGCTTTAGCACAAAAAGTTACATGGCCAGGCCCGAACCCACATTGGGATTATGTTATACAATAAGGTTTTCAGCTGTTCCACCACTACTCTCTCCACTACCTTCCCCAGAAAGGGGTTATTTGTGATTGGTCAGTAGTTATTCCAGTCCAAGGGGTCCACAGCTGGTTCCTTATAAGTAGTGACACCACTGCCTCTTTCAAGGCTGCAGGGACCACCTGTTCGTGCATTGAAGCATTAACCACACTTTGCACCCAACTAGTCAAACCCTCTTTGCTAGATTCAGTAAGCCAAGAGGCGCAGAAGTCTAGAGAAAATGTACCGGTAGTTAGGCGTCTAAGCTGCCAGCACCTTGTCCGCATTCAGCCAACTCCACCAGCTGAATCCCATCCCACAACACATAAGAAGAGCCTGCTGGGCCTTGCCAATGACCCATTTAGTTTAGCATCCTATTCTCACAGTGGCCCAACCAGATGCTTGTGGGAAACGCACAAGCAAAGCTTGAACGCAACAGCACTCTTCACTGCTGTGTTTTCCAGTAACTGGTATTCTGAAGCATTACTGCCATCATCAGTAGCGTTCCCCTCCATGGCTTTGTCCAGTCCTCTTTTAAAGCCATCTAGGTTGATCATGGATCAGTGCCTCCCATGAATCCGAATTCCATAGTTTAACCATGTACTGCATGAAGAAGCACTGTGGACTTGTTTCTCCTGCATTGTCATCTCACATGTCAAGACATCTACCCCTTATTCTGCCAGCCTAAAGGCTGTCTCTTAGTCCTGTAGACAGATCAACTCTCTTTCTTTCTTTCTTTCTTTGCTGAGGGTATTAGGTGGGGTGCAGGATGCATTGAGAATCTGATAATAGAACTATCCTGTACAGCAAAAGCTAGTAAATTTTGTTACAGGAAACCACATTACAAGATTATCAGCCAATATGCTCAAAAAGTCCTCTCTGACCCCTATGAGATTATCAGTTTGTCTCTGAATGTGCAAATTCTAGGTTTCTGCTCCTCTGAAATATATGCTTAACTAGAACAACAAAGTGCCATGTTTAGTTTCTCCAGACTGAGTAACTGGGGTCCCCTTTTCCTAGTTACCGGTACTTTAAGATGTGTGATCCTCCAGATGTTTTAGACTACATCTGCCACCATCACTAACCATTGGCTATGCTGGCTGAGGCTGATGGGAGCTCAAATCCAACAATATCTTTGCTCCCATGACTGCTTTAGAGAAACTTTTATAATTTGGTTTCTCTGATGAAAATCCTTTTCCAATTTCCATCTTAAATTTCCTGTGGGCTTTTCTTTATTTGGTTTATTAAAATTCTCCTTTAAGACTTGATCTGTTTTATTAACTTCTTGATATATATTTGGGGCATAAATTCATCCCTCTTCTAGCTGGTTCTGAGTTGTTGTTGTTAATATTTATATACCAGCCTTCATCTGCAGATCTCAGGGTGGTTCACAATATAAAATTTCAATATAAAAACCACAGAATACATGAGTTTCCCGCAGGAGACACAATTTCATCTTCTAGTACATTAAAAATAATAATAATAACAAGTCTCACAACTGTTCTCAAGGAATGCTAACTATTATAACTTGCTTCTCAGTTTGACATTGGCATTCCTTCAATGACAAAATGCTGCAATCAACATGACAGGTGTTACGATACCTGTGGCAACAAAAAACACGATTGCGACGAGGAGTTTCAATATTGCCTCTCTAAGATCTGTAGAGATGTACAGAAGACACTGGGAATACCAGAGAGCGTACAAGGTAAGCTTGTCTGGAATAACGCAGCTATAACGGATATTTACAGAGCTGACATATAACTGTAGGTAGTGTTTTATTAGAAATAATAAAACCAGGAGGCACAAAGTAACGTGACTTAACTCTGTTCAGTTTTCCCAGTGCCTGTGTGCAGCTAATAAAGAAGAGCACTTTCTAACAGATTATGAAGTATGGATTGTGTTCATCATTGCACAAAAGTGGAAGGATTTGCCTGATACTGGAAATGTTGCATTGAGCAATGCATGATTATGCTGCCCAGTTTGGGCGAATTCTTCTCTCCTTGTGCAGCTCTGTAAGATGATGTTTTGGGATAGGTTTTGGCTGGGTCAATAGGTTTTGGAGTGTAGTCCTGGACTGGAATAGGTTTTGTACTGTGGTCCGAAACATCTGGAGGGTATCCTGTTTGCAAATGCTGTTCTATGTTGTGTCACCACTGAACATTCCTCCCCTTACAGTAGAATGTGAAAAAGACATGTCCTCCTAGCAGATGTTCTACCTAAGCAAAGCCATTAGCATGTATCAGTTCCACTGAATTGCTATAGCAGTGTGGAGAGTGAACATTAGATTTACTATATGATGAATGAATAAAAAGCTTCTCTTGATGGTTTATTATCTGCCGGTTCTTAATTTTAGGCCTCCATTGCAGTTTTGATTTCTGCAAGTTTGGTGCAAAGAAGATCACAATATTTTCTTTTTCTGGGGCTAATTCTACTTTTGACACAGTGTAGACAGGCCACAGTCACACTTATGAGTTAGCCAAATCTTGTAGGCTGTATTTGTGATCAGCGCAGTGCAAAATACAAGCAACTTCTGTCCTATTGCAGGAGCTGAATTGCTTGTGTATTGCTATGAACCTGATGCTCACTAAACCTTAAACTTGCCCAAACAGATATAGCTGCCCAAACATTATAGCTGACTACATGTCATTATCTCAAGCACGTGTGGAGCTGGTACCTCTACATGGATCGTATTTCCACATCCACCCCAATTCCCATGGTGGTGGTCTTACTCTGAGCAATGATGGTGATGGAAGTGACAAGTATAAGTTGGTTGTTCAATAAATTGAAATTTCATCTTATGTCAGTCAGCAGAATAAGCTGCATACCTTGCGTTGGGTCTAGGTTAAGTGGATGCTTTGTTTCTTTATAGTGACAACTGGGCCTCAGTACAAGAATTTAAAAATTGATTTGCTTTTTCCTCCTTGCAGCGTGTGAATCAACAGTTCAACTAGTGTTTGACGCAGTCATACATTTAGGATGCAAGCCATATCTTGACAGTCAAAGAGCAGCATGTATGTGTCGGTATGAAGACAAGACAGACCTTTAAGAGAGAAGCTTTCGACCTGGTTCAGTTCATCTGTATTGTGAGAGCCCTTTTGTTGTTACAAAGCTGTTCAAAGCATACAGTCGGAGCGTCAAGCTGGTCTACACTTCTGTAGAAGACACTCATTTTTTATATAGCACTTCTTCCCTCTGTCACCCTTGCATCCTTAATCTTTAAGGATCTTTTGCATACAACTTTGAAAGCGAAAATTGCAATTTTGGCAACTGGCCTCGGAGTGGTACCTCTACGTGAGTTTTTCCTCTTGAGGGGATTGTGGATGCTGCTCTTAAACTGATAGAGGTGAACACCCGTAACTATTGCATGGGGTAAAAAGTAGGTCAAACTTTGGTCTTACCAGCATTTGGCATCTCCTCAGAGCCTTGCTTTATGGACAGAAGGGAAATGCCTTAAAAATGTATGGGTTTTGTTTGCAATCTTATGCTGCTGTTATAGTGGAATATTCCCTTGAGTAGATATTCAGTTTCTGCTTCTGTAGTTCAGTCCTGTGTGTGTTCAATTAATTAATGAACCTTATGTATGTTCAATTAAGTCTCACTATTCACTGAGGCTTACCACTTAGTAAGTATATTTAGATTTTTCAGCCTTACACAGCAATCCTCTGCGTGCTTACTTGGGAGTAAGCCCCATTAAAACAGTGGAGCTTACTCCCCCCCCCCGAAGACACAGACCAAGCTTTATTAAACATTCAATAGTACTTAACATATAAAAACCACAGTAAATTTTCTTTCTGTCCACTCCCCCCACCCACCCCGGTTTGTAAATAAAAATCAAACGTATTTTGCCCCTTCTGATTAAGTAAGGGGAGAGAAAACAATGAGGTCGTTGCTTGGGTTGGCCACAAATTTCTCCGCCTGGTTCCTCAGAGTGATGAAAAGGCTGCCATCCATTCTGGGCTGGAGCTCAAGCACTGCACCATTGCAGGAGAAGTCACCGAGAAGAGAACCTGGGAAGGACCTACCGTATTTTTCGTTCTATAGGGCGCACCGGCCCATAGGACGCACCTCGTTTTTTGGGGGGGGAAATGAATAAAAAAAATTATTCCCCCCCCGCCGCGGCTGCCGCCCCAAGCCTTGTGCACACCTGCAAGAAGCACGGGGCACCCTCCGGAGGGCTCCGCGTGCTTCGGGCGACAGGCTGCCGCCCCAAGCCTCGCGCGCTCGGCGGGACCTCCTGCCGGGCGCGCAAGGCTTGCAGACAATCGCCCGAAGCACGGGGAGCCCTCCGGAGGGCTCCCCGTGCTTCGGGCGACAAGCTGCCGCCCCAAGCCTCGCGCGCTCGGCGGGACCTCCTGCCGGGCGCGCAAGGCTTGCGGACACTCGCCGGGGCTGCAGGCTGCTGCCTGCAAGCCTTGTGAGCCCGCGGGAACTCCCACCGGGCTTGCAAGGCTTGCGGATAGCTTCCTGAAGCCTGGAGAGCGAGAGGGGTCGGTGCGCACCGATGCCTCTCGCTCTCCAGGCTTCAGCGAAAGCCTGCATTCGCCCCATAGGACGCACACACATTTCCCCTTCATTTTTGGAGGGGAAAAAGTGCGTCCTATAGAGCGAAAAATACGGTAAGTGATTCAGTTTTGTTGTGGCGCTCCTGCTGGGTCAGATGAATCACTTGCTGGCAGGTCCACTTTCTGTGGATTGATCTGCTTTTCAAAGGGAGTAGCATCCATTGTTTCTTTAGTTACACATTCTGTGTTAGCACCTGGAAATTCAAGTACAGGTGGATGTTCCTGAAGAACTGCCTTTGTCATTCC